>NW_020664446.1:52565002-52682412 GCF_002925995.2 Terrapene triunguis | reverse complement strand
TCTGTGCAGTGTTTCCAGCTCTCTTACAACCCATTTTAAGTAGCCCCCCATAGCAGTGGCACCAACCTTACCTTTCCACTACTGGGTGTGGCCATTGCCTTAGTTTTTCCTCTTGTTGGTCAGGGAGCTTAGCCCTCCAGCCAAATCAGAAACTCCTTCCTTCCTAGGGTGTCAGAGCTGCAGTTGAGTGCCCCCTTTTGGCCACTCACTAGATTGCTGTGAGGTGATTTACCCTCCAGAGTCTGAACTGGGTGAATCCAGGCACTGTCCCTGTCTAAGGGTCCCCTGGGGTCTTGTATCTGGCACCCCCTCCTGTGACCATGTGGCCTCCATCCCGGCACCATGGAACCAGTGCTGGCCCCATAGACTCCCATGCAGCTTCAACATACCCTCAGCCAGAAGTCTGCCCTCAAAGGGGCATGTGATAGGTGTAGCATATAACACTTTGCACAAGATTATACAGTGCTTTTGCTCTTTAATGTCCTGAGCTTCACTCTGTCTTGAGTTCTTTGGTACCAAGGATCCATGGTACTTGGTTTCGGAGGTACATGCTTAAAGGCTTGTCAGCAGTGGTGGATGCACATAGAGATAGGGGCTTTCATGATACAGCAGTTTTCATATCAACAATTTCCTAACCTCAGTGCCAGGGACTGGACTAGATGACCTCTCAAGGTCCCTTTCAGTCCTATGATTTTATAGCTCACCAAATCAGGAAGAGGAGCTGGATGAGGCATTTCTAGAACAAATAACAGAAATATCCAAAACACAAGACCTGGTGGTAACAGGGGATTTTTACTACTCAGCTATCTGTTGGAAAAGTAATACAGCAAAACAAAATTTCCAGTATGTTATTGGAATGTATTGGGGACAACTTTTTGTTTCAGAAAATGGAGGAAGTAGCCCTGGGAACAGCCATTTGACTTGATTCTGACCAACGGGGAGGAACTGATAGTGAATCTGAAGGTGGAAGGCGATTTTGGTGAAAGTTATCATGAAGTGATGAACTTCATGATTCTAAGAAAAGGAAGGAGAGAGAGCAGCAGCAGAATAAGGATAATGGATTTCAAAGATCCCACAGGACGAAAATCTAAAGGAAAAAGGAGTTCAGGGAAGGTGGCAATTTCTCAAGGAGATGCAGCTTTTAGTACTTGGAGTTGTGCTTTTAGTACTATCCCAAAGCAAAGACAGGAAGAATAGTAAGAGGCCAACATGACTGCATCAGGAGCTCTTTAATGACCTGAAAATAAAAAAGAAATCCTACCAAAAATGGAATCTTGGATGAATTGCTAAGGAGGAGTACAAAAGAATAGCACAAGCATGTAGGGACAAAATCAGAAAGACTAAGGCACAAAATGAGTTCCACGTAGCAAGGGACATAAAAGGCAATAAGAAAAGGTTCTTTAAATACATTAGGAGCATGAGAAAAATAAAGGAAAGTGTAGGCTCTATGCTTAGTGGGGAAGGAGAGGTAATAAATGAGGACATCACAATGGTTAAGGAGTTCAATGCCTATCTTGACGTTTTGCTGCTATTGCACAAAGAAATAGCCTTTTGTGCTGTAAGAATGTCAGCTCTTAAGTGGTTGTTTGGGATGGTGTCCCTCGCATACATTTTCCAGAAGCTGGAAATGGGTGACAGGGGATGGATCACTTGATGATTACCTGTTCTGTTCATTCCCTCTGGGGTGCCTGGCATTGACCACTGTCGCTAGATGGACCTTTGGTCTGACCCATTATGGCCGTTCTTATGTTCCTGTTGATAACAAAACTGTGAAGCAGGATGATCTGTTTTGCCATGCATAAACAGAATGCAACTGTCCTTATAGAAAGTAAGAAATAACTATCATTGGCATTTAAAAATATTTCAAATGTTTTGGGCACTGGGGAAAGGAGCAGAGCAGTTTTAAATATTTTTGCATTTCACTTTAGGAACACACACCTCTACAATGATGGTATATTCCAGCCAGAGAGAATTTAACCTCCTCCTGAAACAATAAGGGGATTTCTTGAGCTTCTGAGAGTTTCATGGAACAAAATTCTAGGCCGATTAAAAATGTTTTAGAATGTTGGAGACTCTTGGATACTGAAGTGGCTAATAAGGTGTTCCTAATGACTTTTATCAGAACTAAGGATGTACATCATCCAGCTATTTTGTGCCACAAACTGGCATGTTCTCATTATTTACAATCTGGAAGTTGCACTTACAATTAGCATCTTATTCGCATCACATTAAATCTTAGAAACAATATTGGAAGCTAGGTTGTAATGTACTCCATTATTACTGTATTCATTGGGAATGCATATTGAGAAATAGATCTATCACAACTTGCTTGTAATTACCACGTATTTCTGTTGTCAATAAGTGTGAAATGAAACAAACCACTAAAGTACTGATCTTCACTGTGTCCTGTTGTCTACTGTGCCCTACTGAAGAAGGCAGGGGCACTTGGGCACTAGCAGTCATATGTGCTCACCGGGAAGGGTCTCTGAGCAGGAACCATGTAAGGTCTAGATTTTTGCCATGTTCTGAGCACTTAGGCCCATGTTTGCAAAGCATCATAGTGTAGTCCATCAGTTCGATGATGACATTTTCATGCTATCTCTTTTTGTGGATTTGGGAGTGACTCTGAAGTCCAAAGCATGATGTGAATCCTTGTGAGCAGATTGGGCGGACAAAGTCATTGGTGAGAATCTTGGTAGCTATAGCAGTGGTATGACACTTTTCTCTTGCAGCTAACAATTGATTATTTCTGTCCTCTTGAAAGGCTTGGAAAACTCTGAGTGTTGTGTGTAGCCATGTTGATCTATTTGATACAGCCTTCTTGAGATCATCCGGTTTTATTGCACCAAAGTGTATGCTGTTCTTGATGCTGTCCTTGTAGCACTTTCTGGGTCAGCCTTGATTCCAATGTCCTTGTGCTAATTGTCCATAGAAAAATTTTCTGTGGAGTCAATGTTCAGGCATCTTAATGATGTGTCCAACCCAGTGTACTTGGGCTTTTATCAGCATGGCCTCGATGCTTGTGGCATTTAAGGAGAACCTCTGGGTTGGTCATTTTGTCTTGCCAGGGGTCCCCATAATGGAATGAGTGAAGAAGAGGTTAAACAGTACAGGGGCACGGACACTGGACATTTGAAATGGGAAAGAAGTCAGTGAGATCTCCATTAAAAAGTACCTGACCTTGCATCCCCCCATGAAATAAATGGATGATTTTTACCAGTTTTGGTGGGCAACCAAGTTTGCGGAGGATCATCAATAATCCTTCTCTATTGACTGTATGAAATGCTTTTATCAGATTAATGAAGATGCTGAACAGATCAATGTTTTGTTTGATACTTTTTTTTGGTATTTGCCTGATACTGAAAAGCCTATGGCCAGTCTGAATTCGCACTGAGTCTCAAGTAGATTGGCTTCTGAGACAGATGAGATCAGTCAGTTCAGGAGGACATGAGCAAAGATTTTTCCAGCGACAGATAGGAGAGATATCCCACGGTAGTCATCATAGACCATTTTGCTGCCTTTATTTTTAAATGTGGCATCTTTGAAGTCTTGTGGCATTTCTTCATTGTCCCATATGTCAGTAAGGATCTTCTGGAGTGTTGTTACCATCTTTGGACCCGCAAATTTATATATTTCTGCCGGTATTCCATCTCTGCCCAAGGACTTTCCTGAGCTGCTCATACTGATTGCCTTTTTTATTTCTTCAAGTGAAGGCGATGAGTCAAGGTGGCGTTGAATAGGCTTTTGAAGTACTTGGTTAATAGCACTTGTTTCAATTGAGGATGGTCTTTTCAGTAGTTGGCTGAAGTGTTCAACCCATTTCTGTTCCATGTCACGTTTGTCTTTGATTACTGTCCTGTCATCAGCAATCATAAGTGAACCTGTGCCCACCTTTGAAGGTCCATAGATGAGCTTCAAGGAATCAAAGAACTTCTTTTTTTATTTGTTTCTGCAAACATTTGAGTCTCTTCTCCTACTTTTTCCCACCATTTATCTTGCATTAAGCGTAGTCGCCTTGTGCCTTGCTTTGCAGGTGTTTGAGTCTGTCTCTCTTTGAGGTGGACTGAATATCATTTTGCCAGTTTGGGAAAGCCTCATTTTTTTTTCTTTCAAGAGTACTGTGATTTCCTCATCATTTTCATCAAACTAGTCATGGTGAGCCCTTTTCTTCCATCCGAGGATGTCAGTTGCAGTTTTTTGTAATGTCTCTGAATTCCTCCCATGAGACAAGGTTATCACTAAAGTTGGTTTCTAGTGCAATTTTTAACTTATCTTGATAGGATGCATGGTTTAGTTTAGCAATATCAGGGGATGTCTTGATTGTTTTGGGGCATTTGGGCATGTGGGTACAATGTGTAGATCCAGTATTGACCTAATCATTCTATGATCCATCCAACATTCTACTCTATGCATGGCTCTGGTGATCCTGACATCCCTTATGTCACAGTGTCGGACAATGATGCGAGCTATTAGATGCCATTGTTTGGATCTGGGGTGCATCCATGTAGTTATATATTTGTCTGCCTATCTGAAGATGGTATTTGTAATTGTCGAGTTATGTTCTGCATACTAGCTTAGGAGTAGAAGACCATTTTCATTCATTTTTCCAATGATACCTTGCCAGTTGTTATCTTTACCTACTCTTGCATTGAAATTTCCTGGGATGATTAGTTTGTCACTTTGTGGTGTTGGCTTGATGTGAGAGTTGAGATCAGAGTAGAACTGTTCCTTAGCATTGTCATTGTTAAGGTGGGCGCCAGGGCCGGCTCCAGGCACCAGCTTAACAAGCAGGTGCTTGGGGCGGCCAAGGGAGAGGAGCGGCACCTGCGGCAATTCAGGGGCAGCAGGTCCCTCACTCCCTCTAGGAGCGAAGGACCTGCCACTGAACTGCCGCCGCCGATCGCGGCTTTTTTTTTTTTTCCAATTGTCGCCGCCGATCGCTATCGCAGCTTTTTTTTTTGCTCGGGGTGGCAGAAATGCTGGAGCTGGGCCTGGTGGGTGCATATGCACTAATGATGGTAGCAAATCACAACTTATTTAGTGGTAGCTGGAGTTTCATGAGTCTTTCTTTGATGCCTATTGGGAAATCTTCAAGACATTGCAAGAGTTTGGTCTTGATGGCAATTCCTACTCCATGGATTCTATCTTCATATGGTTCTTTTCTCTTCCAAAAGAAGGTTTAACCCCCAGCCAGTTTTGTAATAATGCCCTCATCTGCCAATCTAGTTTCTCTTAGTGTTGCAATGTCAATATCATACTTGGATAGCTCTTTTGAAAGAAGAGCTGTTCTTCTTTCAAATCGAGAGGTATTGTCTTTTTCTATCATAGTTCTGATGTTCCAAGCAGCAATCTTTAGTGCTTTTTTCGTTATCTTTGGTTTTTGACCGCATTGATGATGATCCGTTGTAAACTAGCCAGATTTGATTTGGGCAGGCAATGTTTGAGACACCTTTTCTAGCCCCTTCCCTTACAAAGAGGGAGCAGTGCAATCCGCTAACTGCCTTGCAACATCAGCCAGTTGCTGACTACAAGGAGCTCATGTTTGTTGGATGATTTTCACTCAAATGTCTTCCATTATTTCAATTGGAGCAGGAATTATAAGTTTTCTTTTTATATATTGGTTTTTATAATTATTTGTATGGAATATAATAGTGGAACCTATTTTTCTCTTGTAGTCTTGCAAATGTTACATCCATGCATTAGTATGGATATTGCACATCTGTAAAGACTCTAAGTCAATTTGACATATGTCCTAGTTCATTTCAAATGTTTAATACTTTTTAGAGGATACTTTTCCTAACAAAGGAAGTGTGCTTCAGCAGTCCAGAGCTTGTTTAAAAGGCTGTATTTACAAGTGAAGCTAACTGTTTTAACTGCAAATGCAACATGCTGATTAGCATCTATAGGTTGCAGCATCTAGAGTCAGACAAACTACTGTTAAAAATTGACTTACTTGAAATGTAAATATAATGCAATGTTAGCTTTTGAATACTGTGCAAAGTACACATACAAAGCAGGTGTTGTTTCCCACATTTTTTAAAAAGTCCACTTTTAGTTATATACTACAAATTATTCGCTTAGAAGACTAGAGGGGGAAAAAGTTGGGAAGATATCTAAGTATAAATGAATATAAAAATGAAGTACCTAAGAATTGTAAAGCAAAGAAATTAACAGATAAAAAAGAACATTTTTATCAAGTATAAAGAAATTTATATTTCAGTATAGCATAGCCACCTTAACTATGACCCAGAATATGTACTGTTCTCACATCAGTAATCTCATAATGTGTTTATACTATCAGTCTATTCTTAAAAAGAAATATATTGGTAAGTCTCAAATCCACATACATAATTGGAGTTGACTTTGAAAAAAGACAGTCAACATTTTTCTGTGAAGAAAGGGATAAACTTTTTGTGAAAAAGTTTGTGAAGTATTTTCCTAGTTTTTCAACAAGCTCTGTACATAATTTCTCCATAAATCAATAGTTATGCATTTTGCTATGGAATTATAAAAACATATAACTATACTATAATTCATATTTTTGTCAGTAAATATATTAATTGATGTTTCCCATATAACATTCCATAAAATATTTGTATATCTAAATCAAGATGGAAAAATTAATTGAAAAAAATAAAACCAACATGTAGAGCTAAAGTTGTGATGAAATATGAACATTTGGTACAGATAATGTGGATGTTTGTCATCATGTGGCCAGTGAATTTTTGTCATCATGTGGGCAGTGAAAGATTAATAATGTCCTTAGTTGTTCATTTCCTTTTAAGTGTATGGGTTTTGTAAATTAGGACATACTGGTAGGTGACATTGTTTTCACTTAGGAACCTTAAATTATTTGTTTTCCCTCATGTTATATGTTGAGAATACATGGGATATAATGATTTTATCAACATGTTTGGGATGGATGAGTGCACATCTAAAATGCATGCCAATACATTTTTATGTGACCCCTGGCTATCATGTATTCTGTGTATGCAACACATTTTATAGAAAAAAGGAGTAAAAATGTTTTATAGTATTAGTTTTTTATTGGATCAATTTTTTGTATCCTTCCATTTACACAGTCAGGCTGCCTTAGTATCTGTACTCAGAGGGAAGAGAAAATTAAAACTTATACATTTTTAAAACACCTCATAAAAGTGACCTAAAACAGCCTTGCAATACATAAAAATGTTACAATTTGTAAATCCAGTGTCTTGGGACTTCCAGAGTTAGAACTAAATGCTGTGTTGAATAGCTCAGATTTTTAATTCTACGGGTTTATGTGATACCAAACCGTAAACCTATAAGTGTAGTGGGACTAAATATTGTATTTTGTAGCTTAGAGCAATCTTTCCCCCCTTTCTCTTCTCTTCCTTTCTCAGATGGGAGGAGGGAAGGGACTTCCACTTTTTTGGGGGGTGGGGAGGAGAAACAAACATTTTTTCCAAAAAATAAGTTTGTTTGAAGCTGCTCAGGGGGTTGGAGTGAGAGTTGTCCTGGGGGGATGGAATAGTGCAGGGGAAGTGGTCAAAGGGGCATTTGTATTGCATTTGTCACATTAATATCACCTCCACATGGTGATGTATTTGCATAAATAAGTTATATACAGAAATATACAGACACCTAAATGCGTCAAGCTATAGGATTGTAAGCAAATTAGTTGTAATTAGTATATATGACTTTACTACTTTAATGGTAACTACACTTTAACTGTAGAATTAAAATGAGTTTTCTTTATCATGCTTGTCTGCTTTTCTTGCTCTCCTTCAGTTAACATAGTGTTGCCTGTTTACGTTTGGGGGGGGGGGTTGTTTGCTTTTTATCACATGAATTTTAGTGCTCAGTGAAAAGTGCCCGATTTACAGCAGTGAGGATTGCAGTTCTCTCTCAATTCCCAGAGCAGCATAGATACAAGTTTCCTAACAAAGCTTTACTGATCTGCCACAGCTCGTACTGGAGGAACTACCTTTAGTGGGGAGGGTTGTTCAGTTTCCACACCCATTCAGTCCTTGGCTTCTCTTCTGAGAGTGTCAACAAAGGTGACAAGTGAGATAATGGTGTTTATGTGCAGCTGCCCCAAGTGTGGACTGAGCTTACCCACCCATTTCAAACATGTCCTCAAGTGGCCTTCTTGGATCCAACCCAATGAGATGCTGCATGCCCTCAGAAGCTGAAGTCGCTTAGCATCTTACAAAATCAAAGCATCAGATGTCAGCAACCTTTGCTCACTACTGAATTGGACTAAATTCAAGCTAGTGACCTACAGCATAAGAACATAAGAACAGCCATATTGGGTCAGACCAGAGGTCCATCTAGCCCAGTATCCTGTCTTCCAACAGTGGTCAATGCCAAGTGCCCCAGAGGGAATGAACAGAACAGGTAACCATCCCCTGCTTCTGGTAAACAGAGGATAGGGACACCATCCCTGACCATCCTGGCTAATAGCTATCGATGGACCTATCCTCCATGAACTTATCTTGTTCTTTTTTGAACCCTTTTATAGTCTTGGTCTTCACAACATCCTGTGGCATGGAGTTCCACAGGTTGCTTGTGCATTGCATGCAAAAATACTTCCTTTTGTTTGTTTTAAACCTGCTGCCTATTAATTTAATTTGGTGACCCCTAGTTCTTGTGTTATGAGAAGGAATAAATAACACTTCCTTATTTACTTTCTCCACACCAGTCATGATTTTAGAAACCTCTATCCTATCCCCCCTTAGTTGTCTCTTTTCCAAGCTGAAAAGTCACAGTCTTATTAATCGCTCCTCATCTAGAAGCCATTCCATACCCCTAGTAATTTTTGTTGCCCTTTTCTGAACCTTTTCCAATTCCAATATATCTTTTTTGAGATGGGGTGAGGGTGACCGCATCTGCATGGAGTATTCAGCAGAAGCCATTGGTGTATTTTGTAGAATCTGCAGTGCCAAGATTTTTCTCTTCAAGCTTTGGCAATCCTGCTGTCAGTATTTGTTTTTGTGCTGCAAGCACAGCATCAGTCTTCCCATCATGTGTGTGACGTGGGAAGAGAACAGGGTATTGATCAGGGGATGTGCTCTCCAGGACAGCATTACAATATATTTGGAATGGGAAAGTAAAGCTCTAAGATGACCAGAGATGGTGTGGAATTCAAACCTAGTCAAGTTTGTAAGGAGATTTTTGTCTCTCGAAGTCTGCTGCAATGCAATTCAGTAAGGAGTCCGGATACAATCAATTTCTTACTATAGGGAATAAATCTTAATTTTAGCAGATTTCCATTTGGTCTTACGATAAATTGTAGGAAATGGTAATCTTATATAAGGAAGAAAAATCCCTGTGTGCCTGAAATCCTACACGAAGAAACAGCTGGCAGTTTTAAAGGAAACATGTCCATGTCACTGTTGCAGAAGTCTCTTTGTTAAATTAAATAGGAAGAATGCAGCAGGAAACAAGCACTCCCTACTGGCCCTTCCATTGTGAAAAGACCCTTGAGAGCTTCTGGTTCTTTCTCAATCCTGCAGTGAGAAGATGGCATACTTAGGACAGTGGAGTTTTTGGTATGGTGATGGGAAGGTCATGGTGATGGTTTGGGGAGGGTAAAGGGGACAGTGGGATTCTGCAGCTCTTCCAGACACTTAGTTTTTTCAGGAGGAGACTATTTTCACGTCAATGAGTTCATGGTCTTGGCTGACAGCACTGTTGACACTATCAGCCTACTCTGGTGGCATGTGTTTCCTTGGCTGAACTTCCCACATGTCACTCAGCTGAGGACAGATTGTACCAAAGTCTCTGCATGGAGAGACCTCTGTGGCCACTTCTGCTGGTGGCAGGCCTCCCATCCAGGATTGGAAGAGTACTCAATGGAGCTGATCTCAGCTAAGCTGTGGAACTTTGGCTGTGCTCTGCACCCAACGAGCAGCAGGGGGAAGGACTGACCCAATTGGAGTCTTGCCACTGATTTCGGGGGTGGGGGGGCAGGATCAGGCACTCTGAAATAAAAGTAGCTTTAATCAAAGGAGACTTCTAGAGAGCCCACTTCAAATGTAAGAAACGAAAGGTTGTTAGGGATTTAAAGCTTAAAGCTATCATCCTATTACTCTGTGCAAGTGTTAAATGATGCAATAGTTTATTTTCAGAGTGGGGAATTTAACTATATATATAATATATCATACTTGCTTTGCAAAATATTTTATAAGCCCATTCACTGTTTAAAATATAGAAGCTTTATTTTTCCTTCTCTCAGGCTATAGTCTGGACATTGGTAATCTTTCTAGTCTGCATTGCAAGACAGTCTGTAGTCGTCATCAGATTTGTACTTATGGTTCCCATTGGCCATCCATGGCTTTTTTGATGTCTTTTACAGCTTCTGAGGAGCACATGGCTGTACCTGAAGAGAACAGCTCCAAGCTTCTGTCTGTCTACCATTATTATTAGTTCAAGCCTAATGTTACTGATGATTGGGAAAGGGTTTGGGAGAAAAGTGCTGTAAAAGCTGTTCCCAGAATAAATAATTCACTTTGATCTTGCTGGTTTTTGCCTTTTTGGAAATAGACTATATAGTCTCACATCCAGGCTGCTGGGGAATCAAACATTTTATTTCCATCGCATAAAGAACATTGAAGAACTCTAAAGCTGATACTCCAGTATGTTTGAAATAAAACCCCAGTAAAGTTTGCATTGCTGTGACAAACCTGCACGCCCTGCTGCAAGCATAGAAATAAGAGACAGATGAGCCAAAAAGGTTAATTACTTTCCATTTTTCACCCTTACATATTTGTTTCAAATGACCTTCTGTTTCAGTGCCTGAAGGTGGCCAATTAATCTTATGTACTTTCGTTTCCTCCAAGAGAACTACTGCAGCACGTCTCACTGTTCTGTATAAAGGTGTGAAAAGTTCTGTACTGTGAAACAATACCAAAAAGAACAGGAAAGCCTCATTGCTTTAAAGGGCCTCTTCCATGGTGTTTTTTTTTCTTCCTGTTTTAAAGCTGAAACTCCTAGTGAACTTGGCATGAAAGATGTTCTATTGAGAAGACAGCAGGGTCTGCTTTTACAGGAGTGTGGTCTCTATCACTCTTCAAAAGGGACTGAGTTCAGTACCTCTAAGATGTATTTAGGAGTTAATGTTTTCAAATGGGAGTTCACCATTTCCCCACCTTGCCTTCTAAACCACCGTCTTAATAAAAAGCCTGCTCTTTCCAATGAGGCAGTGTGTTTCTCTATGGTTAAATGACTTGGATAACAATAGCTTCCTTTTTTCCTCTTTCAGACACTTCATCTTGCTATCTTTGGTTTGTATGGAGACGAATGAGGTGGTGCTCTGGCTACTCTCCACATTTCTTTAGTATATCTTCACCCTGGCTTTACAGACTCATTGCGGAGTTTTATGTTGTATTACTCCTAGTTTTAAAGCATGTCACACAGTGTTTCCCTTCTCTACGTCCATCTTTGATTATGTACTTTCCTTAAATCTGCACAATTGTTAAAGAAACAAAATCTCATTCAGGGCAGGAGCCCCTTCTCCCACCGGATCCCAATTAAACTAATTATTTGTGACTCCTCCATCTGTGAGAAACGGGGCTAAATAATAAATACCAGTGTAGCATTCTAGTGATTTACTCATAAAGCAGAGTCTGAGATGTTCCAATGTAAACTTGGAGAATAAATATGTTTTTGAATTCCTTTCTAAGTCTGTTATCCAAGAGTCCAGAACAGAAGTTGGTCCAATAAAAGATATTACCTCGCCCACTTGTCTCTTTGATTGCAGTATCTTTCCTGGTTTTGCCATATAGATTGCATCAGTGCTATTTTTTTTTAAAAAGTGAAAATAATGAGAGGAGAAACGGTCAGTGAACTGAACTTTTAATGTAATCAGATTGGTTTTTAAAAAAAGATAATCTTACTAACGCCTGAGTGCCGTCATCATTTGGGATATGTGGAAAATACAGGTCAAGACACTGATGGTCTGTTTACTCAAAGGAAATACTGCTTGCTAGCTAATACGAATGGGAAACTTTGGGTAAAGAGGAGGGGAGAATGTGTGCATTCAGTTAACTAATGTAGTTTATACGTGCAAATGAGTCCAACAATCTTTAGGGTCATTATATGTATTTTTTATTTATTTTAAAGTCTTTAGTCCTTTACACTGCAGGGAAAAACTAGATACAAAAACTTTTGGATACAGCTTCTATATCACAGGAGTAGCTGCCATTTTACCAAAATATTCTTAGTATGGGCTGCTTATGCTAAAAGACCTTTAGAATCTGATTCTGAAATGATTGTGAACTTTGCCAGTGATTTCAATGAGTGTAGGATCCAAGTGCTTAATGAATCCTTTGGAGTGAGTTCTGACAATGTAAGTGATCCAGATGAAGAGATATTGGGCCTGCTTCTGCTCCCATTAAAGTCAATTAGCAAGTAACTTGCCATTGGCTTCAATGCAGGACTGTTCCACTGACTAGAAGGATTAGTCTGAAACCCTGTGGCTTTGTGTTGAGCTAAGCAGTAGAGTGGAGAATCTGTTTGCTTTTTAAAATAAGAGATCTGGCACTTTGACAAGGGCAATGCCTATAGTTATATCAGTGGATTTAGTGGGCCCAATTGTGCCCCTGCTCTAGCTTCTCTTTGCTTACTCATGTGGTGCAAAAGGGACGCAAGTCTGCATTAACAGGGCAGCTGAGGATTTCCCTTGTGTAGGGAAATCTCTATATGGTGTAAAGCTAGTGTAGCCAGTTCTATGTCTTACCCTCATGCCTGACCCGGGCGTAGGGCAGGTTGGGACGTAACCAGAGCACCTTTCTTTCTGCCCATCCCTGGCAGAGTAATGGATCCCAGGGAATGTTGCAAGCTGGCACAAATTAGATCATCCTGGAGGTTCTTTAATTTGTGCTTGGAGCTGAACCAGCCTCTAGTCACACCCAAGATCTTAAAGTGTCAGATACCTTCTGCCCCCCGCTTGCCTTGTGCCAAGTGAAGGTCGGCTGGATCCAAGGACCTATACCTTAATCTGTTCCATGTCATTCCTCTGCCTACTCCCATGCTGAGCAAGATTGATTTAATATATGATAACATTCAAGGGCCAATATGGAGATCCCTTATGTGGCTGATCAAGAGACTGTGCTCTAGTTTTCTTCGTGTATTCCTGGAATTCATTTTATGTGAACAAGTTTGAAGCCCTGCATCCAAATGAAAAAAAAATGGTATAACTGTCCAGTTCAGCATGATACACAATATGCCTTGCATAGTTACCTTGTCTTTGTGAGTGATGGTTTGGATGAAGCTGGTGAGAGTATCTTTTGCTGTCTTATTAAAATAGATACTGTGCTGGCAGTCAGGTCTATGTAAAGGTTTTAAAAGGCTATTTATTTTCCAAATGTATTATGACCTGGAAAGGGTTTTGTATATTTCCAGCTGTAGTGTTATGCTTTGGGGCTTGCCTGGCTTTTGAAAGGCCCTTTCTCTTTGTATTGCTTATAATCAGTGTTCCATATAACCAATAAGTTGGAGAGAGGCAGGTTCTTTCCTTATAGCTACAATATTTGATTGGCCACATTTGTGTCTGTAAAGTGTTCCCGTTGCCTGATATTTCCATCTATTGTAGCCTCTTACTGGTTAACACTGTTTGAGTTAAAATTCTATAACATTAAGAGGCAGTAGTGTAGGCCAGTAGATGGAACACTAGATTAGGAGACAGGAGACCGAGGCTCAGTCACTGGCTCTGTCACTGACCCATTGTGTGACCTAAGGAATAACCACTGCATCTTTGTGCCTCAGTTTCTCCCTCTTTAAAATGGGGATACTCAGTTCTGAATAAGAGCTAAGCATTATTGAAGAGTGGTTATACTAAAATGTTTGCTTTTAAAATGAGGAGGTTCTGTTGGACAGCACCAACATCAGGCACATTTAAAAAGTATTTTTCCATCTGCTGCGTGATTCAAACTCTTGCACTTAATTCCTGGTGCAGGTGGAAGACAGTCTCCAGGGCAATAGATATTATTGCTTGTAGCATCCTGAACCCTCTGATTTCCTAAATTACAATAACTTCTTCAGTTGTGGCTGCTTTACTATCAGGGCTGCAGTTGTCAGTCTCTCCTCACTCACTCTTTCCAGAGAGCCACTTGTACTCAGTCCATCTGAGTCATGGTCTGAGTGAAGCTGAGGCAAACGATTCAGTGAATTTATTGTTCCTCTCTTTAGCAGGTGGTGATCAGCAGCCTTCATTAGGTGGGGTGGGCATGAAAAGCATTCAGACTTGAATCAGATACCATTGCTTTAGTTTTTGGTCCACCTGCATTCTGGGGTTGAATGTGACATTTGAATGCTGTGCTTTTCATATCCTCTCCAGCAGCAGGTGCTGCAGAACCAGGGCTGGCTCTAGCTTTTTTGCCGCCCCAAGCAAAAAAAAAAAAAAAGGCGGCTGGACTGCCGAAGCAAAACAAACAAACAAAAATGACGGCCGCAGGGAGCGCGTGGAGGGCGGCTCGCAGGGGGGTGAAGGGCGGCGCCCGCCCACTCCCTCCGCCCGTGGGCAGCCAGGCGCTGCAGCCCACTCGCAGCTGGGCGAGAGGGGCTCCCCCCTCCGGCCTTGGGGTGCCTCTCCCGGCTGGGCAGGCAGAGCCCCTGGGGGCTGCAGGAGGTGCTGGCTCAACTGCTCCTTTAAAGGCGGCTCGGCCGGGCCGGGCTCAGAGCGGTGCGGGAGCGGAGGCCAGTGCAGGCGGCGGGGAGTGGCGCGTCCTGGGGAGCCCGGCGGCACGGTGAGCGGCGGGGATTGCTAGTTCCTGCCCCCCGGGCCAGCATGTGTCCCTGCAGGGCTGGGCTAGGAGTGGAGCGGGGAGCGGCCAGGGGTCCGGGGGGGGCTGCCAAAGCAAAAAATAAATAAAAAAAGAATCACAGTAGGGCGGCTGGAATGTGCCACCCCAAGATTGGCCGGAATGCTGCCCCTTACAATGTGCCGCCCCAGGCACATGCTTTCTCGTCTGGTGCCTGGAGCCAGCCCTGTGCAGAACACCTCCACCTGAAATATGGTACAATACACCCTCGCTATAATGCCCTTCATTACTACGAACATCCAGCTATAAATGAACCTGCTCCCTGGAATCCAACTACAGTAAAGTACTGTACTGTTCTTTTTTTTTTTTTTTAAAGGGGAGGGGGTGATGTTGCACATCTGTGCACATTTTTTGTCCAGGGTTGAGCCTAAGGACAGAAACTAAGGAGTGGGCTCCACCCTACCCCCTGCTACTGTGGGGGCTGACAGCCTGGAGCCTGGGGCTAAAGTCACAGGGGTCATCTAAAATCTCCCTCCCTGACCAACTTCTAGCCTTAGTTGTTGGTGTTGTTTGTTAATAAATTAATTAATTTAGCTAATGCCTTTATCTAAGGCGAATTCATTAATCTCCTCTAGCAGTTTATGGTTTGTTTTAATTTCCTTTTGCTATAATGAACCCCTGGCTATAACAAACACAGGGCTTGGATCCCGACAGGTTTGTTATAGTGGGTGTACTGTAGTGATTCCAGGTCTATTTCAGGCAGACTATGGAAGTGGGTAAATTAAAACTGAAGGAGATGGTGAGTGGTGACAGAGTCCCTGAAGCACAGAAGCAGCAGTGACAGGAGCATTCATGTGGCTCAGTACAACAGTTGGTTCCAGTGATGAAGGATTATCACTGTCCAAGATCAATTGAGAACAAAATGGAATCTTGAAATATGGAGGCATTATTACACTTAATTATTTTTTTTAAAAAGAGGAACAATATTTCCCCCCACAACTTGAAAATGTACAAATTTCCATTGTAACTCTGTGTTAAGACAGTGACACACGCTAATGTTTGATGGCGTCAATACATATTTATTACATAGCTATTCTACGCATTTTAATTTGCTGTGTAACACACAATAATTACCTTATTCTGTTTTAATTGAATGTGAAGTCATGCATATTAGAAACTCAATTTGCAGATTACTTTTTTGTCTGTAATGATTCTAACATGATTTTTCTGGGTATTTCAAATTTTAGCCTGTGTAGGCAAGATCCAGTACTAATTGTTTTGCTTTCTGTAAGGATTTGTGCTAGTCTAGCTCTCTCAACCTACCAGTCCTTTCTAACATACTGTACAGTAGGATTTGTAAGGCTGCAAAGCCAAGATTGAATTGTTAGGCAATGCCGGTCTGAAACTCTGCCAAGATCTACTTGGTAATCCCAGAAGAATTAGGAAAAAGGGGATGGAGCACGTCACAGTCATTCACATCATCTAAGCTTTTCATTGGATCACAGGCTAAAGGGAACAATTACAGAACTGCTAAGGCAGGCATGGTTCACATAGGCATTAAGGAACTCTGAATCAGACTTGCTGTTCACCTATGTATGTGTATTAGCCTTAGTATAATGATGGCTGCAGAGATCTTTGTATACAGCAGCCTTTAAATTGTGGACTCTGTCATTCACTTAATGCAGCATCATAGTGATTTTTTAAATTCTGCTCTAATGGGAGCCAGATGGAAAATTCTTGAATAGGTCTGCAGATATAATACTTTTGGCAGTTCACCAGTGTTTGCACAGGTTGAAAATTCTGGATCACATGCTCTACAGTGAGATAACAACTGAAGTTCATCTACTCAGTTATGCTTATATACCTCCCATCACAGCAATGTTTGAGATGTTTTCCCTTATAGAGACAGGTGAAATATAAGATTAGTATTAAGAGGATTGAAAGTTCTCTGTATTTGAGAATCTACAGTGTTTTTCTGCAGTAGCAAAAATATTTGTCACATTAATTCACAAGCTTTTGGGGTTTCTTGCTAACTAAGCTTGTTAGTAGAGGAAGAATTTGGAGATCAGTTGAGAGAAGATGGGGTGTGGGGGAATATTGTGGTAACTCTGAGCTTTAATCATTCAGATTTCTGTTGTTCTGAACTTCCAGATGGCATGTTGTTCCATTCCTTTCAATGATGAGACGTAACCTTTTGGGAATTTCCTTGGAGTGGAGAAACAGGTGTGAATCTGCATCCCATTCTCACACCCTCAGAGTGCTCTGTAAGCAAAGCAGGCTCTTTTCTCTGGGTTACAGATGCAGTGAATTAGCAGTTTGGATTAAGATTCCACATGCTAAACTGACTTAGTTTTGTTCAGCGGGTCCCAAAAGAATTTATTTAGCAGGCAAATGCAGTTTCAGATTCAGAACAATTAGCAGACACCGTGAAACTCATCAAGTGTCAAAAGCAGAATTCTGAGGTACAGCCAGGACTACTAATTGTTCTTCTCAAACATGGCTATCAACCTGACTGAGGTCACAATTCTGTGAGTAGCAGCAAAGAGGCTGAGGCCAGGTTTCAAGGGGCTGCATGCCAATAGGAAATGTTATCTGTGGTCAGTCAGAGAAATCTGCATTGTATTTTCCTTTCTTCCCCCTATTTCTATCATATGCAACCTAAGAACCGAGATCTTGTACATACTCATGTGTGCGCATGCATACACACACTTTATAACCTAGTTATGCAAGGTAGAACTAAGCTGGTTTTAGCTGAACCAACCAAACATACTGTACAGTTCCAACCAACATACAGAAGTGCTTAATACTAAGACTGTCCTCTGGACATGGAAAAATTTCCAACATTTATACTTGAAGAGCTGCTGACCCTCATGCTAAACTTTTTACAGAGCATTCTATTTGGAGGCAATTCGGCTGCCATCTCATATATTTTCTATTGTTCTTTCCTTATTCATTCTTTCTTCTTTGGTTTTTTTTTTTCTTTCTAAATACTCTGTAAAGAAACAGGATCTCTTCTGTTCTGGAATTCATCTGCTTTTACTGTTTACTCCCCGTAAAAAACCCTAATAATCTGCATGAGGTCACAATTAGTGGTAGAGTTGTAGCTAATTGTGATCTCACAAACAGGCAATTAGGATTTTATGAGGGGAAGGAGTAAGTAGAGCATAAACTCCTAGGCAGCAGAGGTCCCGTTTTTATGTAAGCATCCTCAGACTAAAAGAGAAAGGAGAAATACTAATACATGCTACACCATATCAGCAGGATTGGCTACAGTTTTCAGTTTTCAAAAGAGGTGCCATAGGGTCTTTAAGCAGAACCTGTAATCCCAAAGCACACATTTATTCCTCCATCCCCAAATCTTTTTCTTTCCAATGTCTGGCTGATGTGGGTCCCACGCATGAATTTTTATCCTTCAAATACAATTAGTCAGCAAACTAGAATGGCTGTGCTGTCTCCAGATTTCCTTTTAGTGGGGGAATTGCTTCTAGCTTGGAGGTAGAGCCTGAGGCATGGAAAGCTGGCTAAATGTAAAATAACTGAAGCTATAAAATAATGTGACCAAGTGTCCCTGAGAGGCTGGAAAAATCTTTTAGTCACTGCCTACTTAATTTTTGGATTTCTTCCATGATCACGTCCTGAATTTTCTCCTTCTAAAGAACAAAATTGGAAAGAAACAAATATTTTTACCAGGTAATGAGAGCCCATTATCATTGTCCCTCATACCAGCTCTCCCCTCAGTCCCAGCCTCCCGAGTGATTGCATCTTTCATCTAGGATGGAACTTTGTATTCTGTCCAGCAAGATTTCAAACGCAACAAATTTTTAAGAAGCCATGTGCATGTGTGCTGCACAGGGTATGCTCTCCAGGGAAATTAATAGTGTTGAGTGAAAACAACATGGATGAGCATACATATCCTTGGTAGATTCTCTCTCAGTTGGAACTTAAATCAAAATGGAACGTTTTTCTAAAAGACATGCATTTGTTCCACCACATGTTATTGACTACCTTCATGAATCACCGGGAGGAATTACATGTTCTGTACAGGACCAAACCTACCTATGTAAATCCCTACAATCTCCACCATGTACAGCCTGCAGTGCAGTATGCCTGAGGCAAGTGAGAGGGTTGAGAAAAAGATTTCTTTTATTGTGCTAATAAATTAGACTGACCAAGGGTTGGTGCTAAACTATTGTGCATGGGCAGGTCTCTCAGAGTCAGGCATGACAAATTGAAAGAAATACCTGTGAGGCATTTCAGGGGTTGGGAGGGAAGGAGAAAAGTCTCACATTTTAACAAGAAGCAATGGGCTTAAACTGCAGCAAGGGAGGTCTAGGTTGGACATTAGGAAAAAGTTCCTAACTGTCAGGGTGGTTAAACACTGGAATAAATTGCCTAGGGAGGTTGTGGAATCTCCATCTCTGGAGATATTTAAGAGTAGGTTAGATAAATGTCTATCAGAGATGGTCTAGACAGTATTTGGTCCTGCCATGCAGGCAGGGGACTGGACTCGATGACCTCTTGAGGTCCATTCCAGTCCTAGAATCTATGAATCTATGAATGTATATGAAACTAATCTGCCACACAAAATACCAATAACATAAAGGATTGTTCCAGCTGCTTGTTGGAAGCAAAGTGGGCAAGTGGGTGATTTATGTTACAGTTGTCTGGATTGCTTGAAAACAAACATACAAGCTGTGTAGGCTCCTGTTAAAAATGCAGAAGTGGAACTACCCAATCATAGTTTTTTTTTCCATCTTAGAATCAGTGGGTATCAAATGGTTTTCACTATGTAGAGTTTTTTTTAAAACTTTTGTCTCCAAGAATTTATATAAATCCATAGATTATGATAATCTAGTCAGACCTTTTGTTCTATTTTTGGCTTGTGTTCCGAGCTGGCTGTGGTATCTGATTGCTTAACAAGAATGCATTTCACAAACAGCAATGGAAACATCCTTCAGGATCAAACACCTCCTTCACCAGTTTGACTGGAAGGAAATAGGGGATGGATCATTAAAAACACAGTGCTTTTCATTACTACCTACTAAAAGGCTTGAAAATACTGCTGAAGAGAGATTTCACAGATTTTCGAGTTTCATGGGTTTCAAATTTTGTTTAGCAACATGCTTCTCAGCATTCGTTGGCCATGTAGTGCACTAAGCGCCTGAGTTTCTTCAGAGGGATTGAGTACCCACAGCTCATACGGACTTCAGTTGCTGATGCAGGTGCTCAGCATATCTGAAAGGTGGGTCCTAAATGCCCAAACCCCCATTGATTTGAGAGGGAGTTAAAGGCAGCAGGATCAGACCCTAAGCTCATTGGTGGAAATCTGAAAATAAATTGCTAGTACTATTTTGACATTGTAAACTATTTCCCTAAATATTCATTTTCTAATAGAGGGAGAGTAATTTGCACCGTTAATTAGGTTGAAAATGCATATGCATGGCTAAATAGTTGGTCAGAGCCATCCTCTTATGTTGGCTTTTTCTTTAGGCATGGAAGCGGCTTTGCAATCTTAAACACCATCTATTAAATATGTTGTTTAAATGTCTGCCTGCCTGCACTTGACACTGGGAATGCAAGTGCCCATTTTGTGTATGCAACTCAGGCACATCATTTTGTAATTTAATCCAGTAGAGTGTAAATTGGAATGTGTGTGGCTGGTTCCAAATTCTTTGCTTTAGAGAGAGACTTAAAATAATTCATAGTGGGATGTTGTTTCCCGCCTTATACAATTCAAATAATCCTCCACTCCACTGATTCTTTCTTTGATGTCAACATTTTTAGCTGTTACTGTAGATCAGTAGGAGTCTGTTGCACTTGGCGAAAATTTCTCTAAATTTATTTGTTTGTGAAGCTATATGGGCATCCACCTTTTATAAAGGCAGCAAAACTTCATGTTGAAAAAACCTTTCTGGACTTGTTGGAAATCCTGCCACAGATATTTGGCAAGTGTCTCCTTTGCTTCCCAAAGAACAGTGGACAACTTTGCTTGAAATAAACAATATACTCCACTTATTTAAGGATTCATTTTGGGCAGGGAAGTAAAATTCTCTTTCATAGTCTTACTTGATCAACACTGTAGGCAGGGCTGGTGCAACCTATTAGGCGACCTAGGCAGTTGCCTAGAGCGCTAGCATTTGGGGGGCAGCATTTTCTTCGGTGGCGACCGCGGCGGCCGGATCTTCGGCCGCCCCGGTCGTCGTCGGCATTTAGGCGGAGGGAGCTGGAGCTGGGACAGGGGGGCGCAGGGAGGGCCGCCTGCAGCAAGTAAGGGGCGGGGTGGCACGCAGGGGAACTCCCCGCCCCAGCTCACCTCTGCTCCACCTCCTCCCCTGAGCACGCCGCCCCACTCTAATTCTCTCCCTCCCAGGCTTGCGGCGCCAGCTGATTGGCTCCGCAAGCCTGGGAGGTGGGAGAAGTGGAGCAGCAATGGAGTGCTCAGGGAGGAGGCGGAGCAGAGGTGAGCTGGGGTGGGGAGCTACCGCACGGCTCCCCGGGCGGGGGGGGAGCTGCCACGGGGGGGGACTCAGGGTGGAGGGGGGGTGGGGAGCTGCCGCGGGGGGGGGGTCCTCAGGGCGGAGGGAGGGTGGGGAGCTGCCGCAGGGCTCGGGGAGGGGGGAGGGCGTAAGGTGGATGTTTCGCCTAGGGCGTGAAACATCCTTGCACCGGCCCTGACTGTAGGCAGATACTGTGGAGGAATTGGGGCTGTGGGCCAGGCACTACTACTTCTTCAGTACAATTAGGCAAAGCCTTGGCTCTACCTCCATCATGTTGGCTCATACAGTAGTATATTACCACCTCATTGAAGCAAGGTAGTAGCAAAGAAGGAATTGTGCCTCTCTAGTTTGCACTGAAGTGGAAATAGCAAAACATGATTAGAAGAGATCTTCTTTTTATATTTCTGACCTGCCCATAATTGGAAATCATGAATTCTTGTGCATGTGACATTTCCACAGAACATATAGACCAAAGTGGGTGAGTTAAGAATCTACACCTTTGGATGCTTACTGGGAATGACTAAATCTGAATGAATCTTACAGGTTTCACTATGCATGGATTACCTAAAACCGCCATGCAGGACACATTTCCTTACAGTGGCCAGGGGCCAATCAGTGCAGATTTGCTAGGATGTTTGGATGCTACAGAATGTTTGTAAAGCCTCTAGGGTATCTCTGTCATTGAATAAATAATCTATATGGCATCAAAATCAGTTTGTATATGAAGGAACATGCTTCTTATACTCTTGCGTTAGAGAGAATCTTGGATGTCCAACCAGAAAATGAAAATTTCTTCCCTGTATGACTTAAACCCCTCCCAAACAAGGTCTTGTTCAGGTATTGTATTGTTCAATTTAACTGTGTACTACTGCATAATTACAAGATAAAATGCATGGACATTTTTGAGATATGCAATGCTGTTCTTTATTGTATCAAAGCACCAGTAGATTTTCTTAATAGGCATAACCCATTGTAACATTCATCTCATTACTTTCATATAGTGTATTTCAATTGTTTGCAAATTATGAAATAAACAGGCCAAGGAGGAAAGCTGTAGAACACATTTTTCAATTACTTAGTGCCTGCAGATAGCCTAACTCATTCATTTTATAGTGACCACTTATCACTGAGGCAGGGCCTATCATCTTGGTTACTCATCTGTACAGTGCCTAGGACAATGGGGCCATGATTTTCAATTGGGATTCCTAGGCACTACTTCCTCAGAACCAATAATTTAATAATACGGTTCCTCTCTGCCTCATCCACCTTTGAACCTGAACAATAACAATTTGGAGAAGTTGAGGGGCAGAGCTGCCGACAGTTAGCTAGTGTTAGACTTGTTAGTTTGTTATTTATTATTATTTGTACTGCAGCAGTGCCTAGCAGCCCTATATGATCGGGACCCCACTGTGCTAGGGGCTGTGCAGACTAAGAACAAAAAGGTGGTCCCTGCCTGTGAGACAAGGTGGGTGAGGTAATATCTTTTAATGGACCAAATTCTGTTGGTGAGAGAGACAAGCTTTTGAGCTACACAGGGCTCTTCTTCAGGTCATGAGCTCCATGTAGTTTGAAAGCTTCTCTCTCTCACTGAGCTCATGAAGAAGAGCTCTGCATGGCTCAATAGCTGGTCTCTCTCACTGACAGAAGTTGGTCCAATAAAAAATATTACCCCACCCACCTAGTCTCTAATATCCTGGGACCAACATAGCTACAACAACACTGCATAGATCCCTGCCTGTGGACAGGGTGTGCACACCGCTCACCAGAAAGGGCGGGATTAAAGAGAGACTTTTGGATCTAAGCAGCCCCACCATGCATACTCCTCCATACAAGTACTGCTGGTGGCACTCCGTGCATTCCTCCCCCCCGTGGGTGGTTCTTATGTCTTCACTCATCTGACCACCATTCTCTTCCTCAGAGGCTTGCTGAATGTCTTTCCACCGGTATGAAAACCTACCCCCACTTGGGACCTGAATATCGTCCTCTCTGCCCTCACTAAACCACCCTTTGAACCTCTTGCGACCTGCTCTCTCACCCTCCTCTCTATGAAGGAGATGTGTTTTGTGGCTATCACCTTGGCGAGATGCATTAGGGAGCTGGTGGCTACGATGGCTGAACCCCCTTGTACCATCTTCCACACAATGTCTCCCACATGGACCTCTGTCCAGTGGCGTAGCCAGGTGTAGTGAAGGGGGGGAGTGATCACAAAAAAGGCGCCACCCTCTGCAGTGCTTTTACTCACCCAGCGGCGCTTTTACTGACAGGGCGGCACTCCAGGTCTTCGGCGGCGGGTCCTTCACTCGCTCCGCGGGTCTTCGGCGGCATTTCAGCGGCGGGTCCTTTGGTTCCGCCGAACACACCTGGAGCGAATGACGGACCTGTCGCTGAACTGCTGCCGAAGACCTGGAGAGCCGCCCCATCAGTAAAAGCGCCGCTGGGCGAATAAAAATTAAAAAGGCGCCAAGAAATTGAAAAGGCACCGCTTGTGCTCGGCGGGAGAGCAGCTGCTGCCCCGCTCCCCCCCAGCTACACTACTGCCTCTGTCCACACCTTTACTGCTCACTACACCATCGCTCCAGCAGTGGTGACAGATGCAGCAGTCGGACATGCCATCCTAGAGACAGCTTTCTTGCGAGTCCCCGCACCCACCTCTATACTGAGCACTTATTGCTACCTACCCACATCTGAAATCCATATAGGGAGCATCACTCGAAGCAGAGGAGGAGGTTACTTACTGTAACTAGAGATTCTTTGAGATTTGTGGTCTCTATCTGGATTCCAGTATCTGCCCTCCATCTCCTCTGCTGTGGAGTCCATTGCTTGCTGGTAAGAGGGACCCTGGAGCGGCATTGACTCGCATGGCTTCTTATAGCCTCAGACACAAATGTGCAAATGACACACATGCAGGTCAATGGACACTACTACAAAATGGTTCCGGCTCTGGCATGTGTACCTACATCTGGAATCCAATAGGGAGCACACATCTCAGTAACCTCCTCTTTCAGCAAGCCCATCAGAGTTTTGGAATTTGTGAACCTCTCAAACACTTGTGTGCAACACTTGTTTGTGAAGCATTTCTTCCTTGTGAGTTGAAGCAAAAGAGCCCCCAGCAGGGCTGAGGCGGAAGGAGGGAAGAGAACTGCCAGGTTTCTCCTCCTCCTGCAGTAGTAGCAAGGTGAAGAGAAGGAGCACTGCTTGAGTTTCCACAGGGCTCTTACAGTATGGACATGCTGCCAGCTCTTGATCTGTAGCTCTTACGGCCTTTAGGAACCCTGCACACTCTCGCCTTACCCCCATCTTCCCACAGAATCCTGGCAGTGCTCCTCTTCTTATCACTGCTGCTCATAGATTCATGATCATTTAGTTTGACCTCCTGCATGTTGCAGGACACAGACCTCACCTACCCACTCATGCAATAGACCCCCTAACCTTTGGCCAAGTTACTGAAGTCCTCCAATCATCATTTAAAGACTTCAAGTTACAGAGAATCCGCCATTTACACTAGTTTCACCTGCAAGTGATCTGTGACCCCTGCTTCAGAGGAAGGTGAAAAAACCCCAGGGTCTCTGCCAATCTGATCCAGGAGAAAATTCCTTCCCAACCTCAGATATGATGATCAGTTAGACCTGAGCATGTAGGCAAGACTTACCAGCCAGACACCTAGGAAAGAATTCTCTGTAGTAACTCAGAACCCTTCCCCTCCAGTGTCCCATCATCAGTCATTGGAAATATTTGCTGCTGGCAATCACAGATTAGCTACATGCCATTGTAGGCAGTCTCATCATATTATCCCCTGCATAAATTTATCAAGCTCAGTCTTGAAGCCAGTTACATTTTTTGGCCCACACTGCTCCCGTTGGAAGGCTATTCCAGAACCTCACTCCTCTGATAGTTAGAAACCTTCATCTAATTTAAAACCTAAACTTGTTGATGTCCAGTTTATATACATTTGTCCTTATGTCAATATTGGTGCTTAACTTAAATAACTCCTCTGCTCTCTGATGTATTTCTAGAGATTAATCATATCTCTCCTCAGCCTTCTTTTGGTTAGCTAAACAAGCCACGCTCTTTGAGTCTCCTTTCATAAGGTAGGTTTTTCATTCCTTGGATCATCATATTAGCCCTTCTCTGTACCTGTTCCAATTTGAATTCATCTTTCTTAAACATGGGAGATCAAAATTGCACACAATATTCCAGATGAGCTCTCACTGGTGCCTTATATAATGATACTAACACTTCCCTGTCTCCTACTGAAAATACCTGGCCTGATGCATTCTAGGTCTGCATTAGCCTTTTTCATGGCTGCATCACATTGATGGCTCATAGTCATCCTGTGATCAATCAATACACCCAGTTCTTTCTCCCCTTCTGTCACTTCCAACTGATATGTCCCTAGCTTATAATAAAAATTCTTGTTGTTCGGCCCTAAATGAATGACCTTGCACTTTGCATTGTTAAGTTTCATTCCATTTCTATTTTTCCTGTTTACTAGGTTTTCCAGATCCTCTTGCATGCTATTCTGGACCTCCTCTATATTAGCAGTACATCACCACTTTCTGGCATCTGAAAATTTTATTAGCATACTCCCACTTTTTGTGCCAAAGTCTGTAATAGAAGTGTTAAATAAGACTGGTCCCAAGACTGATCCCAGAGCACCTCTATTAGTAACCTCCCTCCAGCCTTTCAGTATGACTCACTGTAGTCTCCCCTTTAACCAGTTCCTTATCCATCTTTCAATTCTCATATTAATCCCCATCTTCTCCAATGTAACTAATAATTTCCTATGTGGAACTGTATGAAATGCCTCACTGAAATCAAGGTAGATTAGATCTACTGCATTTCCCTTGTCTAAAAAATCAGTTATCTTCTCAAAGAAGGAGATCAGGTTGGTCTGGCACAATCTACCTTTTGAAAAACCATGTTGTATTTTATCCCAGTAACCATTCACCTCTATGTCCTTAACTACTTTCTCTTTCAAAAATTTCTCCAAGACCTTCCATACAATTGAGGACAAACTAACAGGCCTGTAGTTTCTCAGATCATTCCCCCCACTTTCTTAAAATAACTATATTAGTAATTCTCCAGTCATAGAGTATGATACCTGAGTTTACAATCCTTGCTATTGGTCTTGCAATTTCATGTGCCAGTTCCTTGAATATTCTTGGATGGAGATTATCTAGGCCACCCAATATAGTCCCATTAAGATGTTTGAGTTTGACTTCTCCCTCGGATGTGGTAATTTCTACTTACATATGCTCATTCCCCTTAGCCACCCTGTTACTACGTCTAAGATCTACATTAGCCTTATTAAAAACTGAGGCAAAGTATTTGTTAAGATGTTGGGCCATGCCTAGATTATCTTTAATCTCCACCCCATCCTCAGTGGTTAGCAGGCCCACTTTTTCTTACCTTGTTTTCTTTTTATTTATATGGCTATAGAACCTTTTACTATTGGTTTTAATTCCCTTTGCAAGGTCCAGCTTTTCTTGGCTTGTGGCAGTTCTCACTTTTGTCCCTACACTTTCTGACTTCCAAGAGGTAGCTTTCCTTGCTGATCCATCTCATCTTTCTCGTAATCACCTGATTGAGATGTTTGTTTATCCAAGTCGGTCTGCCATCCTTCCCTATGAATTTTTCCCCCTTGCTTGGGATTCAGGCTTCAGATAGGTTTTTACAATGTTGACTTGAAGTAATTCCAATCGTCCTCCACATTCAGATCTTGGAGTTCTTTGATTCAGTCCACTTCCCTAACTAATTCCCTTTGGGGGGGAAAAAAGTTTGCCCTTTTGAAATCAAGGACCCTAGTTGTAGCTCTATTTTTGTTTATCCTTCCATTTAGTTTAAATTGAATTAGCTCATGATCACTCAAACAAAGGTTGTCCCCTGCAACCAGGTCTTCTATGAGGTCCTCACTACTCACCAATACCAAATCTAAAATGGCATCACCTCTTGTAGGTTTGGCAACTATTTGGTGAAGAAATGTGGCAGCTATCACACCCAGGAACATCTGGGTCCTACTATTATTAGTAGGACTTGTCCTCTAATCTATCTGTAAAGTTAATGTCTCCCATAATGACACAAATCCCAGTAGTATTTATTTAGTTAAAATTATTAAAGAGGTCTCTATCCATATCCAAATTGGATCCTGGGGGGTCCGTAGCATATCCCAAGCACTATCCCAGAGAGCCTTTGGGTAGCTTTCTTCCCCAAAGTGATTTTGACCCAAACAGGCTCTGGTTTGGTCATTCCATCTCTTCTAATTTCTTTACGGTCTACCTTATCAT
This sequence comes from Terrapene triunguis, assembly GCF_002925995.2. NCBI lineage: Eukaryota > Metazoa > Chordata > Testudines > Emydidae > Terrapene > Terrapene triunguis. The sequence continues at coordinate 52,654,887 of NW_020664446.1, read as the reverse complement.
TAATATACAGTGCTACTCTACCTCCTTTCCTTTTATTTCTGTCTTTCCTGAGCAGCACATCCCCCTCAAAACCTGTGCTGTGCCTTGGGCAGAGAGAAGAGGAAAGCCTTTCCCCCTTACTGCTAGAGTAAGAATGGAAGAGCCATCAACCACTAATATGCCAAGCTTCAGTGAAATTCCATGTAGAATAACGTCATTCTGTAAAAGTAAAATAATGAATAAACCAACAACCTTTTCTCTCTCCCCCAGACTTTACTATAAGCCAGTTTAACTGCATGTAGTCTCCCCTACACAGAACATGAACTCTCTAGTGTTAGTATGAATTTCAAATCCAGTGTTAAAATAGATTCAAAGTAGATACCCATTCACCAATCCTTTGCTTTTTGGAGCTTGTTACACCGACCAGTGCTGCAGCACAACTGGCATCCCTTGTTGCAAGTAGCATACAGAATACCATCATTATAGATTCCACCCAACCTCTGCTATCATAATGACAAGCATCTTGAGGGGTTCCAAAATTTTATATGAGGGGAAGACTCTTTAGGGAAGAGTCTGGGCTGTGTATTTCTGATTGCAATCCAAACTTTCCCAAAGCTCATGGTTGTTGTTTTAAAGGAACGTTGTCAAGGATCGTGGGCCCCCCCTTTACACAGCTCTGAAAAATAACATCTTTTAAAATGTTTCCTAATTAGTTTTTTAACTTTCCAAAAGAAGGCTGGCTTCACTGGAGGTAAAATCTCAGCTTCGCAGCAGGATGTCTGACCAACAACAAATCTGAGGTTGTTTTTGTGTAATGCCTGCCTGTCGTGTGTCCCACTCTGCCTTTGGGCCAGGGGTGCAGGGCTGGCTTTAAGCCGATTCACGCGATTCCCCGGAATTGGGCCCCGTGCCTAAGAGGGCCCCGCGCCTAAGAGAGCCCGCTCCGGGGGTCTTCGGCGGCATTTTGGCAGTGGGTGGTCCACTCTGGGAGTCTTCGGCGGCATTTCGGCGGCAGGGGGTCCTTCGGTGCCGCGGAAACCTGGAGCGGACCCCCCCCCCACGAAGTGCTGCTGAAGCCCTGGACTGCCGCTGGGTATTGGAATTGGGCCCCGCGGGTCATAAAGCTGGCCCTGCAGGGGTGGGCAAACTTTTTGGCCTGAGGGCCAAATTGGGGAATAAAAATTGTATGGCAGGCCATGAATGCTCACAAAATTGGGTTTGGGGTGTGGGAGGGGGTGAGGGCTCTGGTTGGGGGTGCGGGCTCTGGGGTGGGGCTGGGAATGCAGAGTTTGGCGTGTAGGAGGGTGCTCTGGGCTGGGACTGAGGGGTTCAGAGGGGGATCAGGGCTGGGGCAGGGGTGTGGGAAGGGGTGCAGGTTCCGACTGGGAGTGAGGGCTCTGGGGTGGGGCTGAGGATGAGAGGTTTGGGGTGCAGGAGGGTGCTCCATGATGGGTTTGGAGAGCGGGAGGGAGATCAGGGCTGGGTCATGGGGTTGGGGCATGGGGAGAGGCTCAGGGGTGCAGGCTCCGAGCAGCGCTTACCTCTTGGAGCGGGACTGCAGCTTCCTGGAGCCACTTGATGCGGCCCACGACCCGGTGACCCGGCTGGAGTGCTGAAGTGAGGCCGAGCCGTGTGGTGCAGCCCCGACCCAGCACCCCGGCTGAAGCGCTGGAGTGGGGCCGAGCAGCGTGGTGCAGCCCCTGACCCGGCGCCCCGGCTGGAGTGCCAGAGCAGGGCCGAGCCGTGTGGTATGGCCCCCAACCCAGCTCCCCAGCGGGAGCTCACGGGTTGACTTAAAATGGCTCGCGGGCTGGATCCGGCCTGTGGGCAGTAGTTTGCCCACCCCTGCTTTGGGCTTTGTTCTTGTGACCCAGCAAGGAATCAGGTGCTCCAGGGTCCTTGCAAATTCCAGTCTCCTCACAAGAACAGAACTGGCACCCAGAGCAGAGTGGATAGTGTCATATGCAGGCTGAGAGATCAAAGCCAAACTAGTTTTATAGTCTGATCTCAGGGCTACCAGCCTTAATAGTGAAAGTAGAACTGCATATGAATGATATTTATATAGGAGGATGAAGGAAGGCTGCTGTGCAACACTTATACCAACCACTAGAAGACGTAGAGTAGTGATGAATGGAAAGTGCATGTGTTTACTGAGTAGTGATGAGTACACCTCAAAAAGGTGTTTGAATTCAGGTTCATTTGAAATAAACATCCAGGGCCACCCACAGGATTCAGGGGGTCTGGGGCAAAGCGCGGGAGCGGACATAAAAAAAGGCACCACCCGCTGCAGCGCTTGTACTCACCGGGCGGTGCTCCAAGTCTGCAGCGGCGGGTCCTTCACTCGCTCCGCATCTTCGGCAGCACTGAAGGATCCGCCGCCGAAATGCCGCCGAAGACCCGGAGTGACTGAGGGGCCCGCCGCCGAAATGCCGCCGAAGACCCGGACCGCTGCCGGGTGAGTAGAAATTAAAAAGGCACCTCTAGCCAGGAAAGGGATTCTCAGCCAGGGCTCGCGGGTCCCTGCAGGGCCTGGGGCAAATTGCCCCACCCTCTGGGCGGCCCTGTAAACATCTGAAGTTTATAGGAAACACTTGAACTTGCAAAATTGACCTGTAAATCACAGGAGAAGGAGGTTTTTCTCAAAGAATTCTGGTATTACAGGTCTGATCCTGGCTGGGACCAATTAGTTGAGAATTGTGCATACATGGGATATCATGAAAAGTCAATGGTTAGCCAAACTCCTTCAGTTTTGAAAAACTGTCCTGAGTTTTGGGTGAAGGTGCAGTGGGGAGGTGGATTGCTTATTTTACCCAGACTGCTTTAGCAATCTCCAGTGCCGAGCATGATGGGAGATTCCATTGCAACAATCCCTGTTGGCTCTGAATATATCTGCTAATCAGTATGCTGCACGTAAGAGTTCTGTGGTTATCAATTCCTGGGGAATTTACAGGTGAAACTCCCTGGCAATCAAGATAACAGGCTCTGTTATAAAGTAAGAGTGGGGATAATACGCAGAAAAGGAGAGATTTAAAAATTAGGGAATTAATCCTGCTTTGGCCAGAGCTGAGGGAGGGGACAGTGCTGCTGGCCATTGTTGCTTCTGTTCTCCAAATCCTGCCCGTCTTTGCATGGAGTAACCCAGGCAACACACAGTGGAGTCTACGTCAATGCACCTTGTGAAAAGAACTGAATGTTCTCCTAGCTAATGTGTGCTTGCAGGGTTGGCGGCAACCCCTACCTGGCAGACTGCACCCCTTTTGGTGCTATGCTAGTGAAGGAGTAGGTACATATCCTTAACTCTTTCTTGAACAGTAGATGGGAATCCAGCACGCGATGTAACGGAAAGAAGGGAAGATCCCTGAGCTGCCTTCTCTCTATCCTAGCCACTCAGTAGAGGACAAGATCTGGCCCTAGTGGTTTACAATCTGGATGATAAAATAGGACAAACAACAAAGGGGAAACAGAATAATCAATGAAAGGAAGGTATTAGGACCTAAAAATGAGCAAAGGTAAGAACAAATCTTAAACGAGAGCTTTTTTGGAACTGAGAACACGGGTATGGTGAGAATGAAGATGGGCATATGCAACCATAGAAAGAAAACATAATGAGAAGTCAGATTGTGAAGCAGAGTTGTCTAATGCATTGTGCGGTTTCTACAGGGTCATGTCATCTTTAAGGCAATATATAGTTACTTAGTGTAGAGCATTTGCAGGAAGACAACATGATGACAAAGCTCCTTGTGCTAGACATTCATCAAACCTGTATAAAACCTGTCATACTCTTGTATTTGTTTGCATTTGTTATAGAACTATGGCATTTTGAAGATGCTGCATATTACTGTTGGAATTTCTGCTGGGGTTTCAGTTGTCATCTGCGAACCCAGTTAAAGGTCAGAGGAAGGAAACTAATTTATGTCTCATTAATTAGCAACACAAGAATAATAGATAACATTTCTTAGTATTATTTTGTAAAAGCTGCAAAATTAGCCTTAATTCAGAAGGCTATTCTCCGAATCCCACTATTCCCTTACAATTGTCTTCAGCACACAAAGTAATTCAGTGTTTGGATCACGAGTGATGAGGATTTGCTGACATTTTACTGTATTCTTTGGAGTTTCTAAAGTTCACACTGGGGATCTTGGTTAAATAAAACACAAGAAGGCTCTTTATTTTGTCCACTTTTCAACAAAGGATGTTGCAAAATTGCTTTTTCAGCATCTATATTTTAAAATGAGAAGAGGTGTCATGCTTTTTTCTGAAAAGAACAAAGTAGTTGGGTTTCTAGCTTACCACAGAAAGAGAGAGAGTCTGCTGTGAAGTTTGTTACTCTTGGACCTATGGTGTATTATAAATGTGCTACTCTTGCAAAGCAACAAGTTTGGGTTCTCTTCCCTCCCCTCCCCCCATGGAAATATAATTGATTTAATTGAGATGAAGCTTTTATTTTCTTTATGCTTCCCCCAAATGCCATAAATTTACACTGTGCACTCTCACTCCTCCCCCACTACCTCCAGAGGATGCAGCGAAACAGCTGATCGGCAGTAGGGAGGAAGGGGGAGGCGCTGATCGGTGGGACCTGCAGGCAAGCAGGATATGCTGGGGGGAGGGGGAGGTTGGTAGGCCCCCCCCCCCGCTCGCCCACCCGTCTCCTGCTTCACCTCCCCAGCCTGCCTCCCCACGAAGCACGGGGCCCCCCAAAGTGCGGGGCCCGGGACGGTGGCCCCGATTTGCCATACCCTAGGGACAGCTCTGCCCAGAGGCTGAGAACAATCCTAGCTCAGGTTAAGAAAGGCAGCGTGAAGTATGACTCCAATACAATACAGCGGAACAGGGACACACCAAGGTAGCTAATAAAATAACCATGAGAGCAATTGCATTATGGAGGCTTATTTGACACTCTAAAACAAAATATGGAAAGGGTATGATGAACTAAATGCAAGTAATATTGCATTTTGCATAAGTCTTCCTCTGTTGGCCGTGCTGTTGACATGACTCCCAGTATCATGACATAACTTAACTAACCTAAATTGTAAGTTGTGTGGTGTCAGGGTAGCATGGCTTGTTTGCCCATAAAGTACCAAGCACATCTGTTGCACTATATGAGAATAATTTGGTTGCAGGGTGGGAGCCACCACAGCCATTAGAATTCACTCAGCAAGTGCTATTGGTACCTTGTGGGCCAAAGCGGGTGGCCTCCCCCCTTGAAATGTGGAAGGATATTAGACTTATGAAGGAATAATCAATTGCACAAATACAAAATGGGAAATGACCACACAGGAAGGAGTACTGCAGAAAAGGATCTGGGATTTATAGTGGATCACAAACTAAATATGAGTCAACAGTGTAACACTATTGCAAAAAAAGCGAACATCATTCTAGGATGTATTAGTGGGAGTGCTGTAAGCAAGACGTGAGAATTAATTCTTCCACTGTACTCAGCACTGATAAGGCTTCAGCTGTGTCCAGTTCTGGGTGCCACACTTACAGGAAATGTGGACAAATTGGAGAAAGTCCACAGGAGAGCAACAAAAATGATTAAAGGTCTAGAAAACATGACCTATGAGGGAAGATTGGAAAAAATTGGGTTTATTTTAGTCTGGTGAGGACTGGGGGAGGACAAGATAACAGTCTTCAAGTGTGTAAAAATAGTTATAAAGAGGAGGACAAATTGTTTTCCTTAACCACTGAGGATAGAACAAGAAGTAATGGGCGTAAATTGCAGCAAGGGAGGTTTAGGTTAGACATTAGGAAAAATTTCCTGTCAGAGTAGCTAAGGGATGTTGTGGAATCTCTGTCATTGGAGGTTTTTTAAGAACAGATTAGACAAACACCTGTCAGGGACGGTCTAGATAATGCCTCAGTGTAGGGGACTGGACTAGATGACCCATTAAAGTCCTTTCCAGTCCTACATTTCTATGATTTCTATGTGCTGTCCTCTACAAATTCTCATGCTGGCATAACGTTTGGGCCTAATTGAAAGTCCATTGAAGTCAACAGAAAAACTACCATTGACTTCAATGGGCTTTGGATCAGCCTCCTCATTTGTCAGTAGATCCCTCCATGAGGCAGTGTGTGAGGACCTCGTTTCTTGTCTCAGTGCTACCTTGTGTATCTCTCAGTGCTGAGTGCTGCTGTTGGCAATTTTTTTTTCTAAATGTAGAATATTCACAATGGCAGACACTCAGTTTCTGTTTGCAGAAAAGTGTTTGGTCTTGTGGAGATCGTGGTCAGTGAGGTTTACTAAGGCAGGAAGGGTGCAATTTCATTCAGTGAGGGGTGATGATGGGTGCTGAAGACAGCATCAAAGAAAACTTGCAGGGAAAAAGTGTCCCTGTACAGTAAGACAGATGTTCCTGTGAAAATCTTCTAAAATGGCAAGAAATGAATACAACATTCAGTGTGCAGTCAGCTCTGTTGCTTCCAGAGGACTATCTTGAATAGGGACGTGGCAAGCTACCAATGTTTGCTCCTCAAAATATTCACTGAGTTCAGGTTTTCTTTTCCTATAGCTTGCCCTAATTGCCTTATTATATTCATTCCTGCTTCAGGTTGATGTTACATGGTTTAAAGTTCATCTTGTTTTCCAAATGAAAATTCTTCAAGTGTGTGTTTAGTCATTGAACAGGTTTACATGCTAGTGAGAATTAGTTTTGGAGTGGGGGGCTGGTGGTTTATTGGAGGGGGTGTCAATTTTGGTAACTGAAGTGTTGATGCAAATGAACAGAAGTGTCTTGTTGAGAGCTTATTTTGAGACTATGGAAATGTGATGCTGTATCTCACTCAGCACCTGCAAATGCTTCCTCTAAGTGGGTACTAGGTTAGACACTGGCAGAGTAAGAATCACTTTTCAGGGCAGCCAGGACAAGGCTCCAAGGAGGGTTGTAAAAGATCTCCTTCCTAAGGGAAAATAATTAGATCCAGATTAAGGCAGAGCAAATAATGCAAAATATTTATTAGAGCTGCTAATTTGCAGTGTGTGCAACAGCTCAAGGGGGCTGTTGCAGCAAGGAAGAAATTAGATCAGCCCTGATCTAGTCTGTGCTAGTGACTGAGCTGCTCCTGGGCAACTCAAAGAATAGCGGCCAATTATCCTCCCCACAGTCTCGGTGCCAAGTTCTGAACTGGTGCAGGGAAGAACATGGTCCTTAATGCATGTTTCGTTCATTTTGTGCACCCATTGGATACCAAATCAATGCATGTCACATCACTTTGCATCTCAAACTAATTGGCACCCATTTTCTGACCAGTTTACCCCTATTTCTAGTTTATGCATCACACAGATTGATCTTATTAAGTTTTAGAATTTTTCTCCTTCCATGAGTATCTGAAAAGGAAAAGAAAACTCACTTAACCAACTAAGATGCTGTAACATGAATTCATAGTCCAGTACTATATATATATATATTTATGTAATGAAATGTGCTGAATTGACAACCTCAGAGACTGCGTTGGTGCAGCTGTGCTGCTGTAGCGTGTCTGGTGAAGATGCTGATGGGAGAGTGCGCTCCTGTTGGCATAATTACTCCACCTCAACGAAAGGAGGAAGCTATGTTGGGAGAACATCTCCCGCCAACATTAGTGCGGGGTAGACAACGCTTTAAGTCGATGTCACTTACGTCGCTCAGGGGGGTGGTGCTCTCACATCCGTGAGCGATGTAAGTTATAGTAACTTCAGAGTTACGGACACCTTGGGAATAGAGGTTGTCTGTAACTCTGAAATGTTCGTAACTCTGAACAAAGCGCAGTTTGGGCTCCAGATCCAGCAGCTGACACGCCAGGCCAGACTTCAGCTGAGCTCCCTACTTAGCCCCCGTATGAGTTTGAAAGCTTGTCAGCCTCTGGGCAGAGGCGTGTGTGCGTGTGAGAAAACAGCGCATTCCCCTCCTGGCCGGGGGAGGTGGGCGGGGGTTAAAAACAGCATGTTCCCTTCCTGGCAGGGGGGGAGGGGGGAAGGGTGAAAGTGGTGCAGACCCCAGCACTGCTTCTGCTCTGCTGGCTGGCTCTGGCTGCCTTGGGCTGGCAGCCCCAGCATCTTGCTGTAAGTGGTTGCCCCACGTGTGGGGGTCAAGGTGGAGGTGGGAAGGAGGAGGGGACAGGCAGCCCAGATGTGCCTACCTTTAAGATGCAATACAGGCACAGTACAGTATTTGCTTTTTTGGGGGTCTCTGCTGCTACCTGATTGGTTACTTCCGGTTTCACTTGGTGTCCGGTTGACTGGTTAGTCTGTAACTCTCTGGTGTTCGTATCTTTGAGGTTCTACTGTACATCAACTTAAGGGGTAGTGTAGAAAAGCCCTTATTTATTCACAGGACAGGTAAAGTACAGTGTGGATTGGAAAAGTGGCTGTAGAAGTCTCCTTGCACAATCCTGCCTTGTGTCTCCACTTGGAGGGTGCTTTAAGAGGAAGAAGATAGGCATATAGATTGAGCTATGTCCTCTCTAATGGGCAGCAAGACTGATCATGCAAATTGTAGAAGTGGATACCAGTCCACTAAGAACTGGACTGTGACCACCATCTCATTTTGCCTAGCCAGGAAACAGTGGTATTGAATTCTAGTGATTATTGAACTGGGGATAATTGGTTTTGAATTAGTCAAATAAAGGTGAAAGCTTTGTATTCCTAGTCTAAAATATCATTCAACAATGCACGTGTATAGTATTAAGAGCACATTGGAATGAGCACATGTGAGTGATTCATAAAATGTGACCAGTTACAAAAGTCTCAGAGCACATGAAACAGTTTTTAAAAATGACATTTAAAAAAAGAAAGGTCAGATGAAAAACAAGAATCCCTATGACAATCAAGGTCTAGATACCCTAAAGGTTGAATAGGGGGGTTGAACTCCAAAGGATAAGCAGCTGAACCAACTGATTGTATACAATGTTGTTGTGCTATAAAAATATGTCGAGTAAGGTCTTTTATGAAAGCTTGTAATGTTCTAAACTAAAGCATAATGAGATGTATACAGGCTATGGTTATGAATTTATGTGTTTATGTATATAGAGAGCTGGGCTCAAACTTCAGACAGTGAGCGATCCAACAGGGAGAGGCACCTCCCAAGCCAGGTGTTTATACAAACCAGGCTCAAGTAACAATCCATTGTATAACCCAGGAAAAGACATTGAGACAACTGCCAACTATGCCACTGTGATTCTTTGAGTCTAGAACCCCCCTAGACCTGTGAGGGGTTCTGTCACTGATTACTCTGTAATCTTGGGGTGCACTAATGCTGTGCTGCTGTGGATCAGAGCCCTGACACCAGTAGCCTGCCCACAAGCACAAGGTCTCACCCCAGCTTCCTCCGGCCTAATTACTCCTTGTAGGGTGACACCAACATCCCTTCCAGTTTGGAGTCTCCCCAAATCCATCCTTGCCAAATTCTTAACTACCAGACATGTGGACACCCCCAACCCCATTGTTTGTCACCTCTGAAGATCTGAAAGCAGACCCTTTCTTTTGGATACCAGCTTATCTTGGTATTCACATAGTTTACACCCCAGAAACCTGCTTGGGGTAGAAATGAACAAAAGGCTTATTTAATATAAAAACCACCGATTCAGAGATGAAATTGTAAGGGAGGGCAAACATGCACGTTACACAGTAAATAAACATAAAGACACAACCTCAGGCTTTACACTTCCATATTAGGTAAAATCCCTTCTCTAATATAAGTTGCCTGTCACCTTTTGAACAGTTTCCCAGTGTACCCCCTAGCTATAGGGTTAATCCAACATTTTTCGGACAGCTTCCTGCTTAGAGGATGTCCCTCTATTTCTGGATTCCTTTCACTTCACATCCTTTCCATTTTTAAAAGGGTTTGCAGTTTTTTTTCTTTAGTCACCATAGATACTCAAAGTAGGGAAATCCCTAGTTGTTTCAATGTCTTACTATTGAAGTTAATGGCCCATTGTGACTGTTTCCTGAGTGAATCCTTGCTTGAGTCTGCTTTTGAGTAAACACCTGGTTTGGGAGGTGCCTCTCCCTGTCCGATCACTCACTGTCCTGCTGTGAGATGGAGCCAAAATTTGAGCCCAGCTATGTACACAAATAGATAAATTCATAACCATAGACCGTACACATCACATAATTATTAAGCTTAAAAATGACAAGCTTTCATAAAAGACCTTACTCAACATATTTTTATAGCACAATAATATTGTGTGCAATCCATTGATTCAACTGTTTATTCTTTGGGGTTCAAACCCCATGTTCTTCCCCTTGGGAAATCTGGATCCTGATTGCCACGCTCCCCAAAATGGAATTATGCAGCCAGCCCCTGCTCCCCTCAGCCTATGGAAAGAGATGGGCTTTGCACTATGTGCCAGTTAGTCTCTTGCACAAGTGAATTTTACATTGAAAGATTCCCCACTGAGAGCATCTGTCTACACGCCTACCTGGAGTTCAACTTCAGGCACTGTTAGCTTGAGTGATCCCAGCACAGTACAGGTTTTGCTAAATAAGAATCGATGTCAAATGATTAAGGTCTCTGGGCAACAATTTCTAAGGCCAAATGGGAGATAGGTGCCCAGAAAATCTCCTCCTCTGATCCTAAATAATTGGCTCCTGCACATGTATCTTTCTCCCCTTCTGTGAGGCAAGAGTGGAGAGGAGAGTGGTGTTATGGGGAGATTCAGACCTTTATCAAAACGAACTGTCATCTGTGTGCTGGCAGCTAGTTGGGTGTGTGACAGCACGCTGAATACAGATTTCAAGTCTTCGGAGTGAGAGCCTAGAGGGGAGGAGAGCAGGACTTGCATTCTGCCAGTTACAGAAATGGCCTATACAAATGTGTAGTAGCCAGGTAGCAGCTGGATTCATTGCAAACTGTAGACTGCCTCAGCACAGTTCTTATTTCGCTGATTGGCCTCAAGGTAACACTCCTGCTATTAGAAAATTTCTTTCTCTGAGCTGTAAGGTTCAGGTCTGGGATTGGATCTAGAATTTGATTCTCCTTCAGATTGTAGTGGAATGGTTTGCATGTTGTTGTTTCAGAATGATGAAGTAGGGCGAGGAACCCAAAGACCTTCTGTGGTCTGGCCTTTAGGCTTGGAAACAGGACTGTCCATGGATATTGAAATAAGGTCTTGTGTGTTTCCTCAGTACCTTGATATGCTCTGTTATATCAGATAATCTCTTTTAAGACTTGCACACCTGTTTAGTAGCATGTAGTTGCTCAGTATTATAGACAGGGCTGGTAACACGGCCTATTATTAAGACCCTGTTTTTAGTTGCTTTTAGCTTTGCCAAACTTGAATCGCTCAAGCTGAAATTTTCGAGGTCATGTGTTTGCCTCAGGCTGAATATTGTTTGGAAAATTTCAACCAAAAAGGTTCAGCCATTTCTGAGAACAAGTCTTGAGAAAAATACATAGTTTTACTAAGGTTAAAATCTTTTGTAAATGTGTCAGGGGATTATGGGAAGGAAAGGACGGTCTCACAGTTAAGGCAGTTGAATGCTGTCCTAGAAAACTGGATTCTGTTCCTCTCTCTGCCATTGAGTTCCTGTGTAATACAGGGAATGTCATGTAAACCCAACTTTTCACAGGTGGTCACTAATTATTTGTTCCTCATTTTCTGGGTGCCTGGCTTGAGATCTTGGGGTCTGATTTGAGGCAGTGCTGAGAACTCAATTGTAACTGAAGTCAATGGGGGCAGTGATTAAACATATAAAGTGCTGTATAATGCTAAGTACTGTGATAAAATTGGGTCCCATATGTCTCAAATTGGGCACCCAGAATTAGTGGATGCTTTTGACATTAATTTCTCTTTGCCTCAGGTCTCCGTCAGTAAAATGGGGATCCTATAGTGATGAGTGCCATAGAAAGCCCATGCTGAAATTAATAATGCTGTCGTCAGAGAAGTGTTTGGATAGTGTACAGTAAATAAGGCATGAGGCCACACATTGAACAATGAGGATAAAACAAAATATTGAATAGCTGCTTAAGTGACCATTGTGCACTAAATGAGGCAGGGTTCCTCTGGGAAAAAAGTAGCATGTGATCATGTAGTTGAAGTCTGTGTCATAATGCAAATGCAGAAGGGGGCTGAATTTAAGTTGCCCAGGCAGTCTTAATTATGGCATTTCCTAGCTTCTGAATGCTTGGTTATGCAACTATAATTATGTTTTTAATGTCGTTTTGTGTGTGTAATTCTATTGCACAAGTAACTCTGAACTCTTTATAAACATTAATTAAGCCATGTAACTCACTTGAGTCAAGTATTATTTTATAGATGGATAAACTGAGTCACACAGAGGATCACACACTAAGGGCATGGCTACACTTGCAGATGTAGAGCGCTGTGAGTTAAACAAGCCCTCGGAGACTGCAGCAGGGAAAGCGCTGCAGTGTGTTCACACTGTCAGCTGCAATTGCACTGGCGTGGCCACATTTGCGGCACTTGCAGTGGCATTGGGAGCAGTGCATTATGGACACCTATCCCACAGAGCACCTCTTCCCATTCTGGCGCTGTGGCTTGTGGGAAAGGGGTGGGGGGCGCGGGGCATTCTGGGTCCTGTCCCAATGCCACGTGATGCATCACTTCGCATCCCAGCAATCTCGGTGCTTCCATTCACATTTGGTGCCATTTTTCAATGTTTTTTGTACTGTGCTCTCTGTCTTCCCTTTCGGTCTGCGGGAATGGATCCCGAACTGCTGAGGAATATGCTGATGGGTCTCACCAGCACGTCACGAATTGCAATCAGTTACTCCTTAAGCTACAAACTGACAGTGAGGAGTCCAACGATGATGTCGACTTGCATAATGCTTATGACACGAGATTGCTTGTGGCATTCACGGACATGCTCACCACAGTGGAATGCCACTTTTGGGCTTGGGAAACAAGCACTGAGTGGTGGGATCACACCATCATGCAAGTCTGGGATGACGAGCAGTGGCTGCAGAACTTTCGGATGAGAAAAGCCACTTTCATGGGACTGTGTGAGGAGCTTGCCCCCACCCTGCGGCACAAGGACACGAGATTGAGAGCTGCCCTGCCAGTGGAGAAGCAGGTGGCTATTGCAGTCTGGAAGCTGGCAACTCCAGACAGCTACTGATAGGTCGCTAACCAGTTTGGAGTGGGAAAGTCGACTGTTGGAATCGTGTTGATGCAAGTTTGCAGGGCCATTAATCGCATCCTGCTCAGAAGAACTGTGACTCTGGGTAACGTGCATGACATTGTGGCTGGCTTTACACAAATGGGTTTCCCTAACTGCAGAGGGGTGATAGATGGGAGTGCCTGGAGTGCCGTGCTGCACTTCAGGCTGGCTAAAATGCATGGTGATGGGGGTTGAGTGCAGTGAGTAAGGGTCGTAGTTTGCAGGGCTGGGTGACAAAGCTACAGGTGTTGGAGGCAGCTGATGGCGATAAGAACTTGGATGTTGGGGAAAGTGGGTTGGCGGGGACATGGGGGCACAAGGGAAAGAGTTTTGGGACAAGTGCTGTGGGGGGGGGGAACGGGCGCGGAAGTGCTCCGCCTGCATTGCTACAAGCGCCTGTATCGAGTCTGCTTGGTGTTCCATGATGCTTAGCAGCTGCTCCGTGCTTTGGTGCCGGTGATCCGCATTCTGCTGGCGGACCTTCCTTTCACTCTCCCGCCACTCCTGCACTTTTTGATTTTCATTAAGGGACTGCTGCATTACTTCATGCAGCATGTCCTCTTTGCTTCTTCGCAGACGCTTCCTGATTCTTTGGAGTCTTTCGGCCGTTGATAACAAGGACGGCTGGGATCTCAAGGTTGCATCTGTAAAGCCAAAATGCAATACTTAACAGAGGCAGCATTGTTCACACCAGACAGACCAATGATTTGGCCGTACTTAAAGACAAGCACAGTACACAATAGCAGAAATTGCCCATTCCAAAGTGAGCGAACATAACCCACAGGAGCCCCAAAATGGTAAGTAAGCACAGGGGCAGGGGCAAAACTGATTGTTTTATGGCCGTACTGTCCTCTGGGGTTTTGTGCCTTCGGGAGAGCCAACAGCTGCAGGGGGCCCCTATATTGAACACTGTCCCCACATTTTCCACAGGATGAGTTCGTCCTGGAAGATATCTCGCTCCTGAAGGTGACCTGGGAAGCAAGGGAGGGTCTTCTACTACAATGTGGCTTCCGCCCTTCCCCATATGCAGCTGTCTGTGTGCAGCAATGGTTCCCCCACCCGTCATGGCACTGTGGCGTGGACATGTTAGCCTTACTGGGACAAGGAGCACAGGAGCTCTGCCAAGTAACCTGCGCAAGCGGGTTGCCCAGCTTCTGCATGAGACCTTTGAAGAGATTACTGAGGCCGATTACCACAATGTGAGAGAGCACATCAACGCCCTATTCCGCATCTAGGCATGCATGCAGCCCTAACCCTCCTGACCCCAAGAGCCCACACCGAACAACCTCCTTCCCAAAATAAAAGCCGCTTACCGGGCATCTCCTCTGGTGTTTGTTCTTCCCCAAGCACCGTCCGCTGCGACTGCCTATCTTCCTCCTGGCTTGAAAACAGCTCCTGGCTGCATGCATCTAGGGATGCCGGACTGTCTCCCTCCTCTTCAGCACCCTCGCTTCTGCTTTCCTCCTCCTCTTGCCTTGTTGAACTGAGCTCTGAAGTGTCTATGGTGGTCTTCAGAATGGAGGTGGGGTCGCCCCCAAGTATTGCGTCCAGCTCTTTGTAGAAATGGCAGGTCATGGGGGCAGCACCGGAGTGACAGTTTGCCTCGGGCGCTTTGTGGTAGGCATTCCGCAGCTCCTTCGCTTTAACCCTGCACTGCAGAGCATCCCGGTCATGGCCCCTTTCCATCATGTCCCTTGATAGCTGTCTGAAGGTATCATAATTCCTACAGCTGGAGCGCAGCTGGGACTGGACAGCTTCCTCCCCCCAAATACTGATGAGGTCCAGCACTTCATCATTGCTCCATACTGGGGATTGCCTGGTGTGTGGAGGCATGGTCACCTGGAAAGATTCTCTGAGAGCACTCCACGCCTGGCTGAGCCAACAGGAAGGGGATTTTTAAAATTCCCAGAGAATTTAAAGGGCAGGTCTGATGGTTGGTCACCTGAGGCCAGGGCAGTAGAGTTCAAAGTGATGACCAGAGTGGCTAGAACAGGCATTGTGGGACACTTCTGGAGGCTGGTCAGAGCGCATTAATAGACTAGGGCGTCCACACTGGCGCCGCGGCGCTCCAGCCGGGGTGCAGCAAGCATTATGCTTCTCGAGGAGGTGGATTACCAGGAGCGCTCCAGCCGCGGAGTCCAGGCGCTCTATGTGCTTTGCCAGTGTGGACGCGTCATGAGTTAGGGCACCCGGGGCTGCTTTAATGCGCTCTAACTCGCAAGTGTTGCCAAGCCCTGAGTTAGAGACGGAATTGGAATGCGAACCCAAGCTTCCTGATTGTTTGCTATAATCATTAGACAATAATTCCCTTCTAACAAATCATTTATTTTTATGAGCCTTATTTGTTACGTATATGTGGAATACTGCATTAGTTTTCTATGAAATCTTTAGGAGATGGATTTTTGAGTGGTGTCATTGTATGGTTCCTAGCACTTAATGTACTGGCTACTGAGAGTTTTAATTTGTTGACATTATTGATACTGCCAAAATAAAGATATGGTGTGGATGAGGGTTCCAGGGACATCTAAGTCAGACTAGTACCATTTAAGTAGGACATAAATGGAAATTGGAAAAAAAAAGATTTCTGATCTGGTTGGTTTGATTTTGTGTTTGTGTTATAGAAACTATGTAACACAAACACAAGATCAAACCAACCAGTTTCTACATGTTCTGCTGACCTTACTTTAGTCTTGGAAGCCCTGCTCAATATAGGGAAGCTTTAAAAACAACAACTACCACTCTTGAGGGGTATTTACAAAGCTGAACATTTTGTTAAAAAATAGAAAAACTTAACTCTAAGTACAAATGCCTGTCCTACTGAAAGGGAATATAAAAACAAGAAAAGTACTGAAATGGCAGTCAGGAAAACATGGTGTTCTCTATGAACAAGGGGAAGATACTAGCAGTGGTGTGGATAGAGCCATCAGCCTGTGTTTAAATCTGCATGGATCACAGGCTGTACATGTGGGTGTCTGCCCTTCTCTTTCTGCTGTCTGGAGCCCTCTTCTCCACTGGCCACCACTGACTGCCTGTCTATTGCAGTAAACTAACACTTTCCCCAAGAAGGGTAAAAGCTGAAGAACAGCACTTCAGGGCATAGTGTTAAGAGACATAATGATTTGTACATACCTTACAAGTGTAACTTGAAAAGCAGCTGATCCTAAATATTATCCCTGATCAGCTATCAACTATTACTGGCCCCTTTCTCCCACCGACAGCTGTGCATGTTTGATATTCAGAGGGTATGGTGGGAGCTACAAAGTGAGGGTAGTAGGCAATGTAGTAGTTATTCCTCTGCTTCCATGCTCCCCGGACATGGTGTTTATGAGCATTTGTTCTCCTTTGCAGAAGAAATGTTTAGCTATACATGGGTTCATTTGTAATCAATAGGCACATATACAATGGGAAGCCTTTGCATGACCATAGGATAGCCAAATGGATTCACCATAGAGCAAGAGGTCTGTAAAGATGAAGGTGAGAAGGAATGGTCTGTGGTTAGGGCACAGGACTAGGAATCTGGAGACTTACGTTTTATTCCTTTCTCCTGCTGCAGCCTACTTGTGTCTTGGGAAAACACCTGTTCATCAGTCTCCTGTGTCATGTCTTAACTAATGTTTATAAAGTACTTTGAGATTCTCAAGGGGAGGAGCTATATAAGAGCCAGGCATTATTATGGAATCTTAAGTTGCAAGAGAATCTTCATTGTCTCTGTTTTTTAAGACAGATTAAGAGTTGATAGAGTCTTGGCAGCTAGATAAGCTACCACATTAGCCTTCTCTTCCTGAGACCTGCATTCAATTACTGACTGATCAGAAGAGAAAATGATCTTCATATCCCCTCAGTCCCACATTACAAACCACCATCATTTGGCTCAACAGACCGTCTCTGCTCAGGGAGGCCCAGGACTGAGACAGCAAAGGGGTAAACAGGTCAGGATTGACAAGCTTGTGGAGAAGTCTGCTTGGAGCCTGCCTGTGGGAGTCTGACACAAATTACAGCTGCTATCATCCCTCTTTCTAAAACAGTATCTTGACTCTTAAATCTTTAAATACAGAAATTCCTGCAGTTAGCATAGCTGGGAAGATATCGTACAATGGAACCGGTTGTTGTGATGCACCAAGAAATAACTGGCACATAAAATATGTTCACCTATCTAGAGGCAATGAAAAAGGTGACCTGGGTAAAGTGTCCAGTATTTCCAAGTGTAAAGTACCTCAGCTACAATAAAAAGAGTAAAGCACAAAGTAGATTTGTAATAGCTTACTTCAGTGCACAAAGGAGCATTTCAAGCTTTAAGTTCCTTGTTTAAGAGGCCTTTTTGGTGCCTGATGTACTATAATGGCTGAATGTCAACTTCTACAAAAGTGGTATAAATACTGTCAGAATAAAACCCGCTTTGCTGAGATCTAGGACACAAAGCTCCTGCTGAGCAAAAGCCACAATAAGTAAAGTCTGTTGGTAGTGATCAGAAAGCTGAGTAGAAGCCCACTTACCATAGATTACAGCCTCTGCTGAACTGGATTTGGGCAAAAAACTCTGGCACCATTAAAAAAAAATTACTCTAATCTTTTTGTGCATTCCTAGAAACTTTTTGCTGTGGATTGGCTTTGGAAATACCTGACGTTACCATTCTGGGATGTTTCAAACAAACTCCTTTAGCAGCAAACCCAAACATTCTGATCGTTGTCATTAGAATTTGCCCTTGTGAGGTCCCCTCTCTCCCACCACACCTTTGATATACATACACTGACCATCTTCTAAATCATGAAACATATGAACTCGAATGTAGTGGAAAACAACAAGGAGAGAGACTGAGGGTATGTCTATACTGCATATTGGAACCTGTGGCAGTGAGTCTCAGAGCCTGGGTCTACAGATTCTGGCTTGCAGGCCTTGTGCTATGGCATTAGTAGCAGCTATTTAGACATTGTGGCTTGGGCTTGGCAGTCCAGGGAGAAAGGTGGGCTTCAGAGCTGCAGTGTCTACATGGCTGTTTGTAGTGCCTGAATTTGTAGAGTTTTCTGAGACTTGCTGCCATGGGTTTTGAAACACAATGTAGACATAGCCTAAGGGTACGTCTACACTTACATCCGGGTCCGGATGTAAGCAATCGATGTTCTGAGTTCGATTTATCGCGTCTGGTTAAGACGCGATAAATCGATCCCGGATCGATCCCGGAAGTGCCCCGGATCGATCCCGGAAGTGCTCGCCATCGACGCTGGTACTCCAGCTCGGCGAGCGGAGTACGCAGCATCGACGGGGGAGCCTTCCTGCCGCGTCTGGACCGCGGTAAGTTCGGACTAAGGTACTTCGAATTCAGCTACGTTATTAACGTAGCTGAATTTGCGTACCTTAGTCCGAAGTGGGGGGGTTAGTGTAGACCAGGCCTATGAGAGTCTCTAAAGCACATGTGTGTGCTCTCTTGCCCAGGGGTTAGGATGTTGGCCTGGTATATCATAGACTAGGTTCAAGTCCATGCCCTGCCAGCTGCACCCGAGAAACCTTTCCAATGAAAATGTCATGAAAACTGATACATTTCTGCAAAATATTTTGACTTAAACAGAAAAAAGTTTAGTCAAACACTTTTTGACCAGCTCCATTGATATAGTAAAGCCAGTGTTTGTGATGCTTTCTACAATGATGTGTTTGTTTACAACTTGGCAAAAAGCACTGGAGGGTGTTTCATTTTGGGGTGTGTGTGTGTGTGTGTACATACACACAAACACACAGTATATATGACATTTAACTTTCTGTAAATGAGATATCAAGATTGGTAGGTTTAAATTCTCTATAACTTGATTTTATTTCATAGTCTAGATAATTTAATTTTATTTTCCAAATTGCATCAGTAGCCGTATCATTACAAACCAGTGTGTAGTGGCAGAAAACTCACTTTTATTAGCAAACAGGTTTTTTTTAGTTTCAAGCCTTCAAGGGGCTAGTGAGTAATTAATTTAAAAGGAAGAAAAATATCGTGGAAAGGGAACAGTTCACAATTCAAAGTAGGCTGAAGCAAAAACTTGGATCTGACTTGTTTGAAATCCAGGGGCAAGACTCTGCAAACATGTGCTGAAGTGAGCAACTTCATCCTGGGAGTAGTGCCAATAGGACTACTCAGGTAGATAAAGTTAGTCAGTTGTGTTTATAGGAAAGGGCCCAAGATGTGAATTTTACCCATCTCTGCTCCCTCTGTGGTGTCTCTATATATTTGCATGTTTTGTAGAAACACACAAAATTCAGGGGATAGAGTATCCAGGTGTGCATTGAAATTATAATGGGTCCATATTCATCAAAACCTCATACATAAAATTTCCTCTCTCTCTTCCCAAAATCCTTCAGCCCTCTACACAACAGAATGAAATGTACCTGCTGGCAGAATTGCAGGGACAAAACTCTGCCTATGTGTTTCCTTTTCCTGGAGTTCCATTGATGGGGCACCATATAATCTGGGAGCATTTACTCCTGTCTGACTCATGTGCTGGTAGCAATCAGCTATGCACAGTGTTATCTGTGGGTCACTGGCTCATGCCCTAGGATTGTGATTCTGTGGCCAGGATCCCAAGGCTTCTGCCTTAATCTGAACCCTCTAATATCATATCAGATAAATATGACTCCTGATATATATTTTGGCATGATTTAGGAAGCAGTATAGGTTTCATAATGCACAAATCTAAGATGTAGAGGATTAAAGGAGAACATTGCATTGTTGGGGCTGGATCACAATCAGTTTAAGAATAAAGATTTTTCTAAAAGTTGACACATAATATAATTTGATTCTTAGACAAAAGAGTCCTTTGTTCCCCTAAATCAAGAATCTCTGCAGAATTCAATAAACCATTAGCAATTGTTTTGGTCAATTTAAAAATAGCAGAAGTAAGATCCATGGGATCATAAAAATCTAATTCCCACTCAAGACCAAGACATTTGTTCCATATTTACTTAGTATTACCAGACGCTACATCAGTCAGATGAAAAAGGGTGCCCAGAAATCACTTATTTACACTAAACAATTTTCTTC
This sequence comes from Terrapene triunguis, assembly GCF_002925995.2. Lineage (NCBI taxonomy): Eukaryota > Metazoa > Chordata > Testudines > Emydidae > Terrapene > Terrapene triunguis. The sequence continues at coordinate 52,634,794 of NW_020664446.1, read as the reverse complement.
TACACTATTTTGGATAAGCCATCATAGACAGGATCTTACAAGATCCTGATGGTATTCAAACTTTGCACTGCAATGTGACCTCTAAGGGCTATCATACTTGTTATATATACGTGATTGCTGAGATTCCCATATACAGGATTCCAGCAAGTGCAGCTTTAAGAAAAACTTACAGTATCACAATTTTTGTGATAAAATCATGAGTTGGCAACATCCTAACTTATTTAATTCTGAGCTGAACAAATACTCCCCCTGTGGAAGCTGAGTTTGGCTGGAAGAGGAAAGTTTCCTTCAGTGATGCGCAACCTAAAATTAGTAAGTTTCTCTGTCAGTTTTTTTACATACTAAAATATACAGAATGTCTAAAATATACAGAAGGCCAGTGCTGTCCAAACAGAAACTGAGGGCTTGTCTAGGAAAAATCATTTAAACTTTACCACTGTTACTAACATTTGTTCAGCTCTGCCGGTGTCAATAATGTTTGAAGCTTTAGTGTAGATGGGCTGCTGGTATTTTTTTAGCACTGTGTCATCTAAACCTGCTCAAAGCAGGTCTAATTGACATCCTGTTAAAAATACCAGTAGCAGCTGGAGGCCCATTTATGCTGGGGCTGGAACCCTTGCTAACAATGGTGGAGATTGAACCAGTGCTAGCAATGGAAAATTTCCCTAGCGTATACAGAGTCTGCATGATTAAAATGAGCAATTTTTAGTCCCAAGTGGATAACAAGACTATCCTAAATAACTCCCTTTCTCTATATATAGTTGTTTGGGTTTTTTAAGTGTGGTTCTACTCTGAAAACGGATAATGGTATTGTTGTGTTCTACGGCTTTTAAAAAAATATTAAATTATAATTTTACAGCACCACCGGTTGTGCTAAATTGCCTCAGAGTGCAGATAAGAAGACCCGATCACTGGCCTGAAAAAGAATACTCTCTAATTTCAGACATGCTGAAATGAAGAGAGTAACAGAAGTGAGGGGAAGAGGAAAGGTGGGAAGGAAATGAGTTACAGCAGTAAGGTTCTGAGTTTACTTAGCAAAAGCTAGGCGCACAGAATGGTGGAACAAAATTAAGAATTGTCTCTGCTAACTCATCTTTTATAGGCATTGTGATAGAAATCAGTCTTGAGGAGTCTTGAGGAGGAATTTGAATGAGAACGTGGAGGCCTGCTGTTCTGACTCAGACAGGGCATGCCATGCTTAAAGGGCAGCACGGAACACACTATGGGGATGGTTGTGGGAGAAGCTGAAAATCGTAGCATGGAGCATCATTGGTGGAGGAGGACTTAGGGGCAAAGTACTACGGTAAGAGGGTGATCCAAAGCCCATTGAAGTCAATGGGAGTCTTTTTATTGACATAATTGAGCTTCAGAACAGGCCAAAGAGAGCAGGGTGGCTATATGGGATATGTGCAGCACCTTGAAAGATAGGGCAAGAATTTTGAAGTTGTGATGAAGGAAGAGGAGGCGGTGGAGGGATTTAGAGGGAGTCACATGTTCATATCAAGAGACTTCCAAGATGATCTTAGCAGCTGTATTTTGAATAGTCAGGGGGAGGAACGGGGTGTGTGTGTGTGTGTGTCCGGGCAAGAGAAGAGAAGGTTGAAGTAGTCAAGATGGTGGATGAGGCAGGCCTGGACGAGAGTTTTAGCTGTAAGGACTAAAAGAAAAGGTCAGATCTTAGACACCGTGGTCTTTGTCCTTTTAGTTTTGCTCTTAGGGAAAACTCTACATGAGGTAGTGAAGGATTAATGTTCTGTGTGGCCCACGAAGGATTATGTGGAGAACTCGCTGTGTTAAATATATAGGAATATGCATCAAAACTGAATCTGAGTAGATTATAAAATGAAGAGTTGAAGCCAATTATGGAAATCAAGCATGATGTAATAGTTAATGAAATCAGCATAGCAAACACAGTGAATTATGCTGATTGCCAAGAACATCTTGCTTTCACAGTACTTATATAACAGTAATGTAGTGTCTCAGAGTACTTTGTTCATATAATAATAATCCTTTTCAGTTTCTTTCATTTTAAACTCTTTTAATACAATACTATACACAATACTATTTGAAAAGTCATCAGCTTGTGCGGTTTAAACATTATTTGTTTGGGAAGGTTTAACTCCACCTGGAGAATTTTTCCTCCATATGCTCTAGGCTTACCTGTATTTTATCGTCCTCAAAAACTACTATGACTTACCTGCCTTGTAGTTCATCTATACAGGGGAAAAATTCAGGCTAGTGAGAAATATTTCTGTTCTAAAAGTCTGAATGGAAGATGTTTGCGGTGGTCTTTCTTATTTTGTTTGTTTCTGACAATCCACATTTAGTTCCACTTGTGGGAGAGGGAGAGAGGATGGATTTTTGTGCCAGTTCTGTAATAAGTGTCTGTTCTCCAAGACTTTGTGTTTTTTAAAAAGAGCTTTAATTTGGAGCTTTGTATTAGAGCTTGAACTGTCAATCATCTGTTTTTGCAGACTGGATAGGTCACTTAGTAAACTAGAGTTCACCTCTGAAATCCTAGCTTAACTGAAATCAGAGTAAAATAAGCCCAGTGAACAGTAGTCTCCATTAAAAATGTATATTTAAAAAGGGATTTGGTTCCTCACAGGCTGGTAATAGGAGCTTGCTGGCTAGGGGACCCTTTTATCAGCATAAAGCTGATTTCATACATTTCTGAAAGATGCTTTGATTATAAACTTATAGTGAAAATTGATCTTGCAATAAAGGCACTGGACTGGGATTTGGGAGATCAAGGTTCAGTTACCAGTCTTGCCTTGGTTTTCTACGTGATTTTTTTTTTGGTCTATCATTTATCCTGAATGTGCCTCAGTGTCCCATCTGTAAAATTGCAGGAGTCTTGCAAGTATGCATTCAAATGCTCACATACTACAGTGATAGGGCTATTGAACAGAAAGGGCTATAAATAAAGAAATAAAATGAGTACCCTGTGAGTTAATATTTTACATGACCTGATAATTGATTCACACAGTGATGTAGAATCTCTTGTATTCTCCCTGTTTTAAATCCATAGGAGGGCTAGCCATCCTTTAAAGCCTCTCTGTGTTGTTCGAATTGTCTTGTGCTAGTGATTTCCTCCAGCCAATCTCCCCCTTCACCTACAGCACTCTTCACCGGGCCTTTTTGAATGAAATAAAATATTGAATGCCAAAAGACAGCTACACTGATCTGGCTGGTCTTCCCCCACCCCCCAGCTCCTCCACAATGTTTCTGAAATTCTCATATGCCTTTGATTAATCAGGTGATCTGATGCTGCTTTAACTACAGCAGCATGTATACACCCTTGCCTTATCTATTGTATCAGAAAAGTCCTCTCATGCTCTTGAGTTATACCAATGAATGGTGTGTAGCAGCCTCTTTTTTTTTGTATAAAACACCCAAAGTGCTATTGCTGTGTTTAATATTTTTTTTTTATGTTTGTCATGTTCATCCCCTAACACAAGCCTTTTATAGGCTTTAATGCGTTATTTGCGGACTAACATCATCACACTCTACACTCCTTACTGGATCCAGCTAGCACAGGTAACAATAGCAGAGAAGACAGCACAGGGTGGGCTTCAACATGGGTTGCACATTCTTAGCACAGATGCTGAGTACATCTTTAGATTGCTAGCCTGCTCTGAAGCCTGCGCTGGTCTGCCTTCACCGTTATTGCTACCTGCACAAGCTGGATTAAAGCTTGCTAAGGTAGGCTAGCCCATGCATATTCTTTTGCTGTGTAGACGTATCCTCAGTTTGGAACAGGACAGACCCAGGAAGATGAAAGAGGAGTATCCACAAGTGGTTACATGTAAAAAGAAAAATCGTTCTTAAATTACCTCTAGATCTGCTGTGTCTATACGTCACATTGTAATAGTAAATGTTTAAGGAGGCTGTTCAATATTTTTCAACATTAGGCAGGCTTTACTGGAAACTTATTTTAATAAAATTAAAGATTTTTTTTTAAAAGTGCCAACAATATTCTGTTAAAAAAATTAGAACCTAGTGAATGATGCTTGGATAGCTATTAGTATGTATTTCAATTCACAGACAAAATGAGTTGGAGTAAGATTGAGAGTATGAATCAGTAATTTAAAGTAAAGCATTACCAGGAATGTTGTAATTATCCCAAAACCAAGCATTCTAAATCCAGATAATTCAGAATTAAGATTACATTTAAATGAAATCCAAACTTGTTAAGGTAAAAGACACAGTTAAGGCACCCACCCAACCTTAACTTTGCCTTACAATGATGCCATGTAATAACTATGATTAAGGCATTTTAGTTATTAGATTAAACTGCTTTTTAAAGACACACTAAATATTTTCGTTTTTTCTCTCCTCACTCATTGCATTACCACAGTTACACTGAGAAATCTTAAAGCTAATTTAGTAACATGAATTATTTTGAAACATCCAGATGCAACAACTTTACCACTAATCTTTCATGAACTGGCTTTAAACTTGCAGCTAAAGGAAGAAAGTTAGCATTTGATAATATTTTATTTCAATGTTTTAAACCACTCCCCATTCCTCCCCATATATAATTTTTTTTCTTGTCCTTTCCTTAAAAACAAATAAACACAACTGTAATATGGGCCCAAACATGGGCAGACAACTGTTTCTGGAATGCTAGATGCCTTCACTGTGCAGCATTAACTAGATACAAAGCTGGCACATAGACAAGGATTTTATGTTGCTTGTTTCTATAGCTACAGTAAATGTAATTACCAAAGAGTCAAAGAACACCTTTTGCAAATTTTATTGTAACCTAAGATAGCTAATTACATTTACTTTTTTGGTTGTCTAGGACAAAATGCTCATTTTGAATTTAACTCAAGTAATACCATTTTCCATCTTTATGATGTATTTTATGTCAGAAGACTTATCTCCACAGAGCCTGGGGTTCTGTCTGTAAACATATTACAAATATTATTACCACTTATTTTCTGGATGAAAGATAAAGTACTGTGTGCTTAGAGAAGCATTTCTCTTTTACTTTTTACTTGCTTGCTACATACCACTGCAAATTCAGCATGAAATCACTGCAGAGATAATTCATACTATTCTCTAGTATCTTGCATTAGACTAGAGGCACCTCAGAGACTGGAACATTATCTCTGGGAATACAAACTATGTAAATATAGTCTTACAACACAAGGTTATGTTAGATGTTAGCCTGTGTAATTTTGTTAACAACAAAAGAGAAATCAGGTAAGGAGCGTTTATTATTTTTCTTTTACCATGAAAACCCAAGTTTCAGCCAACTGCCTTCAGAATATTTTGTGGGAGGAAATGAAATGTCTTTTCCCACCTCCCCCTGTTTTTCGTGCGAATGTCTGGCTAAAAAATGATGCATAGGTGAAGTAGGATTCAAGCTGAACAAATTGTTTAAAATTGTGGAACCAGAGGCATTTGCAAGGATACCTACAGTAAAACAAAGAGAGTATTTTGAACCTGAAAAAGGGTACAATTGGTTTAATAATAATTTGAAAACATGGATGTTTATCTGAATCTCTGTGTTCTGCAAATCTAGAAATTGGACTAAAAAAATTAGGGTTCAGGTTTTCCTCATAATAATTCTGATATTTTTTGACCAGATTGGATATCCGAGCACTGATTTTTCTTATCTACACATCTGCTCAATGTTACAGGTGGGTCCAAACCATTGGATCTGAAATTCCTGTATCAATGGGAAAGTTCAGATTTGGATTTGAATTTATTAGACTGAACTGAACCCTAAATCCAAACACTTCATAACTTCAGGAAAGTTTTTTAGATATTGACCCAAACTTCAAGCCTCAGTACATCTGTACTCAACACTGGGGAGCACAGTGGCATTTAAAAGCATGTGAGAGAAAAGGAAGAGCACAACCCTGTAGAGCCAGAGAATTTTGATGAGATTTCAACAAAGGTTTGGAGAAACATGGTCAGAAGTATGACCGGGTTGCCATTTTTGTCTCTGAAGGAGCAATAACCTAAACAATTGTATTTAGTTGGGTTTTGGTATTTTTTTTTTTTTGCATGGAAATAACTTATACTTTTTACATACACACATGTGCACATGCTCTAAATCGTAGAAAATAGAGAAGGAAAAAGATTATTGATCCAATCTCATTGTCCTAGTGCAGGTTGTTCATTACAGGATATTCTCTAGTGCTTTATCCACTCCAATTTGCAGTGACTAAGATAACAGATTATTGGGAGATTATTCCACAATGTCCAACCTTTAGAAATTTATCCTTCTATTCATCTAAACCCCTTTCTTCTCAGTTTCTCTGCATTGCTCTTAATTTTACTATGCAGAGTTCCTTTTCCTCTGTGGTACTTACACACTTCAAATACTCACAATAGGCTATCCTAGTTCCCTCTTATCTGTTTTTGGGCAGAATCAGAAGCTCTGGAATGAATATTCTCACTGGCCCTGATTGTGTGAGTGCTGAGTGTTGGGCCAAATAACAAATAAAGCAAAATATTATTGAAAAATGAGAGAAACAAGGAGGTAAAAAACTGAAATCTCCAGGCACCTACTAGACAGGTATTTTTCTAAACATTTTTGAGCATGAAACATACACAACCAATGTGACCGATTTAATTATTTTTCCTACACAATTCAGCTGAGGGAAGAACAGAAAAGAAAGGCGGGGCTCTGGGTCTATGCCAGGCAAAATCCCATTTCCCTCATTTTGGTGTGTGTGTGGTGTCTTCTGTCGTGGCGGATGCACACGCTTTACACAGGTGTGCTTAGTGAGTGAGGCGATCTTCAGCATTTTCTGACAAGAAAAGGGACCTATTTCCAGGAAATGTTTGGATATATTCATCTTATTTCTTGGCCAGCTCTAGTATATAAAATATTTTCACTATATTGGCTACAGGTTTTTTTGTCATTTGCAATGTAGATTATTTAAAAAAACACAACAAACGGATAGAGTTATTGAGCTATCAGATGTATGAAGTGCAGGAATCTTTCAAAGCGGTTCGTTTTGTACATTCAGCAGCCTCCATAGAGCCCTTACATGTTAACAGAGAGCAAACAGCTTTGTCTTAACGTTTGTCTATTCTCAAACTGCATGCATTCAGTCCTTTGAATTGTTTTAATGCTAGTTGTTTTAAACTAAATACAAAATACATGGAAACAAAGTTAAACCATCTTTCTCTGACATTGTCAGCTTTTACATTTAATTTCATGGCTGCTCATCTTGTATTTTGTCTGTGACAATAAATACTAACAAAAACAAATACCCAGTTTAATTTCTGAGTTCAATGCAATTAGAACTGGTTAGGAATTTTTCAACTAAACCTTTTTTTTGTCAGAAAATGCTGATGTCTTGAAACAGAGAGGGTTTTTTTTTCAGAAACATATGATGAAATGATATTTTCAGTGATATTTTCTCAGCTCCAGGACGGCATTCTGGGAGACTAAGAACAATTCCTAGAATAGTTAATAGCTCAGGGGCTAAGAGACTCAGCTGGAATATGGAAGAGCTAGGTTCAAGTCTCTTCTCTGTTTCTTACAGAACATTTCTGGGTCTAGTTTTGTTCCAATGCAAATTAAAATAAATGTTAAAATCTTGAAATTTTGGCATGAAATTGAATGCTTGTTTTCAGGCCAGTCCTAGAAGGCAAGCAAGAAGCAGAAAAGTGGGTACAGCACTAGGGTTATTACTGGGAGAAAACTTTTTATTTATAAAACTTGCATAATCAGGCCTGATAGTAGGGTTACCATATTTCCACAATCAAAAAAGAGGACACGGGGGGAGCACCGCCCTAGCCCCGCCCCCACCCCGCCCCCATCCACTCCCTCCCACTTCCCACCCCCTGACTGCCCCCCTCAGAACCCTAACCCCCCCTGCTTCTTGTCCCCTGACTGCCCCGACCCTTATCCACTTGCATGGGTGGCAGGGTTGTAGAAATTTTGGTGTTGCCCAGAACCCACCCCCCCACACCTGCCTAAGGCTCTGGGAGGGGGGTTGGGTGGGGGGAGGAGGTCTGGGGTGCAGGTCCTGGGCTGGGGATTAGGGTGCAGGAGGGGTGCAGGGTGCAGGTTCTGGGATAGAGTTTGGGTGCTGGGTGCAGGCTCCGGGCTGGGGCAGGGGGTGGGTGTGCAGGAGGGGGTGAGGGGTGCAGGCTCTGGGATGGAGTTTGGGGGTGGGAGGCGGTGCAAAGGGAGGGGGTGCAGGCTTTGGGAGGGAGTTTGAGGGCAGGAGGGGGGTGTGGGGAGGGGGTTTGGGGATAGGAGGGGATGCAGGGGTGAGGGCTGTGGGTCTGAGGATGAGGGGTTCATGATGCAGGAGGGGGCTCAGGGATGGAGCAGAGGATTAGGGTGTGGGGGATGAGGGCTGGGGCTGAGGGGTTTGGGGCGTTGGAGAGGCTCAGGGCTAGGGTGGAAGGGCAGGGTAAGGGCAGCCTGTCTTCCCATTAGTAGATGGGGGACACTAGGACCTGGGGGCAGCAGACAAGGGAGAGGCAGGCGGGGGGGGGTCCACGTGGGGGGGACGCAAGGAGGGGGGCTGGCAGGTGGAGGCCGGGGACCCATCCAACACTCCCCCGCTCCCTGACTGCCCCCCCTTACCATTCTGGCTCCACGTGTTTGCAAAATACTCTGCCTGGTGGGTCAGTTTGTGTGTTACACAGGGCTGCAGACAGAGGGAGGGGGGAGCAGGGGAGGGCTCTGGCTGCTGGAGGCCAATGGGAGTGGGTCAGTTGGCCCAGCTGCCCAATCAGCAGCCGCACTCTGCATGGAAGGGAGGGAGGGAGGCGAGGGAGAAAAAACCCCCGAACATTTTAACCTTGTTACCAATTCCTCCCGGACAGCTATTTAGAGACGCAAAAGCCGGACATGTCCGGGGAAATACGGACGGATGGTAACCCTACTGATAGTGTATTACATGTATTACAATCTAAGGAAGAACCTCCTTTGATTCCTAAGGAGCTTCCAGTTTTAGCAAGTTGTAAATGTCTTAGAAACCTTGTGTACCTTTGATTACATTTTGCCTTTGTTTCATAAGTAGAGACTGGCTGTAGTACTACGTGAATGCTTCTACTCTGAGTGAAGAAGAGAGAAGTATTCAAATATTAGTGACATTTCTTGACAGCTTCCAATATGATTGAAATGAATCACATTAGCAGCTTTGCAAGCCTCTTGTTTTTAGTTCAGTGTTGTAGTGTGACATTACATTCATATGAAAACTAGAATAATTTGCCTCCTCTTCCAGAGCACTGAACCGCAATGCAGTTATTCCTGCACCCTTCCCTAGCTATGTAGGTTCAGGTAAGGAGGACAGGCCCTTCCAGTGTGGAGCAGGACCAACAGGGACTTCCCCAGGAGTATTGGAGTAGGGAGTGACTCTAGGTCTCCCTGAGCCTTCCCAGCCCCTGCATGCTAGTGATGTCAGGTTGCTTTTTGCAATCTGGGCTATGGGCATTTACTTTTTGTCTGATGAATATTGTTTGCCCCAATGTCTTGCAAGTTCCTGTTCCTCACTGTCCCCCGGCTGCCAGTCTCACTCTCCCTGCCCTCCACACTCCTCCATCCTTCCCTCTTTCCTCTGTCCTTTCAGTTCCACATTTCCACGACTCTTCCTCTCACTCAATGCCATTAATTAGCGCCCTTTATGAGAGAAGCCAAGAACCGAATGGCTTTCTTCCTTTCTTCCCTGCCTTGCTCTGATCTGCTCACTCCCTCCCATTCTACTAATCTCCTTGTCCCCACAATAACTAAATAAGATGAATAAATGATATAGAAATGAAACAAGGCATCCTCATTCTATTCACGTCACTTGTATGTTGTATCCCTCCCCGCCCCTGAATTATTATTTTTTTAATTTTGTCTCTCTTTGTATGTGTTAGGACAATACCTACCACAATGGGGCCTGATCTCGTTTGGGGCTTTTGAGTGTTAATGAAATAACAATCAATAATCACTATTAGGTAAGTGTAGTTGTTGTTTACTTACAGACAACACAGGCCAGATGTTTTAGTTTGGCTCAAAGCAAACTGGAAAGTGATTGGGACATAGGGCAGGGTACAAAGCCATATTTGAGGCACCTGGATCCTGTAGCTGGTTCTGCATTGGCCCTGTCTCCAACGCAGATAAGAGCAGTCTCAGGGCTGCTTTAAATTACATTGACTGTCAACTCTTCTGGAAGCCAGGGACCACCCAGATGCAGAGACACCCTTTTACTGCAGTAAGGCACACTAGACAACGAACTGAAAAGAAACTCAGTGCCACCCAAGGAGAATCTTCAAGGGGATAATTAAGCTGGCTTTAAGGCTGCTTTGCGCTCACCAGAGCAGTGCAAATGAAGCTAGAGTGAGATGGAGGATTTGGCCTTACTTCTGGAAAATGACCTTTCAGCAGACAAACAAACCTAAACCAATTTTGTTTGAATATGTTTGAGTATTTGAAGGTGACAGATTGTGGATAAACCCTTCATAACAAAGCTCTCATATTTTTGAAGCAAGCAAAAGATTGTCATTTTTGTGTTGTAAGAATGACAAATGAGGGCCATTGATGAGGAAACCAGGTTGTAGAGATATTAGAAAGACATTTAATAAGCAAGCAAAGTAGTTTAGTAAATGCCACTGTAAAGTGGGAATATATTTTAGTAGGGATGACAGCATTTTCTATGACCATTAACCTTTTTGCTGTTGAAAATTCATTTGCAATGCAAAACATAGAAAGGGCAAATAAGCTAGCAGTAGCGTAACTGGGAAAATCAAATGTCGTGCACTGCAAATAGTTATGTAAAATGATCAAATTGAGGCTACATCTTGTTTTCTGAACTGGTATGTGTATATATTTTGACTTGCATGAAGATACATTTCTGCTATTCAACCTAAGAGGTGCCCATTCTGCCTGGTTTAGACTCCAGTTAGTTTTCTCATGTTGATTTCAAATCCATTATGACTATCCTCTAAAAGGGAAGAGAGTGGCAAGTTCCAATTTCTCTTGTCATTCTGAGTATCTACACAGCTTCCCATGTATACTTCTATCCTTCTTATTTCTACTCCAACCTGATTAAAGCTAAAGCCTAGCATACATGACTGAGTTGCTGTAATACAAATTTTACCAATAGGTGAAAAACATCATCTTTTTAAGTGAATGGTGAAAGAAGTCAGGTTGACAATTCTGGAGATGTTGTCCTCTCTCTATAGAATAGCAAGCAGCAATGCAAAGATCCCCATTCCAGCCTGCCAGATGCAGCCTCGACATGGAGAAGATAGCTCTGGGGGAAAGAAGGTAGCTCAGCCTCCCTGGTCATTTAGTTCTTGACTTCTTTGAGATGGGTTACAAAGGATAATAATGAATGGCACCACTATCTCAACAATGAGTACAGATTTCAGTATTTTTGGTAGACCATTGAAGAGATGACAAGTGATTAGGAACACTAGCTCCATTCTGGCCTAGGTCAGTAGTATAGGCGACAGCCATATTGAACTCTTTTTTTGTTTCTTCTTCCAAACTCTGCGTAAATTTTAGACTTACATTCTCCGTTCAAAGAAAGCTTCAGTGGATATTGTTTTACCCAGCTAAGTAAAACTTTTGCAGTGTCTGTGTTTAAAATGGTCACCATGTCAGTAGAATAAAGCTGTGATGTTACCAGCATTATTTAAATGGGTTAGGAAAAAAATACAAACATCAGGCACAACCTTGTTCCCATTTAAGTCAGCAGGAGAAGGATCATGCCCTTAAATTTTACTCTGGGACTCACAAACACCAGAATAAATCAATATCAGTTATTACAGTACATGAAACCTTTAATGGGTTGGATACAATAAGTCATATGACAAGTCATTCAGTTTCAGTGTTCAGATACAAAGTTCAATTATTTTGTTGTCAAAGTGGTCAGTAGCTAAACTTCAGAAAAAATATTGACCTCAGCTGCCAAATGTAGATTGTTTGAAAATAGTCATGTGACAGTCTGAAGTGATGTCAGATGCTTGGGCTAATATTTAGTTTTGATGCCAAATGCCTCTTTTATCAAAATGAGTGAAAACAGAATGTAAATAGTGGGAGTATCATCCAGTCTGTTGTTAGTATCCTAGAATGTGATCCTGAGGCCTGTTATATGCTCTGAATTATCATAGGCTGCAATGAAACTTTTTGTGGGTGGTGGGAAATAGGTTGGGAGTGGTGCTTCTGAAACCTCCATTTCCCATTTGCTTTTACATTCCCAAAACCAATTAAATTTCAGTGGGAGATGAATGCTTAACTCTGTGGGGCTCTTTCAGAAGTCCTAGGCTCAAAGGCCATTCCTCGTTTTATCCAGCATTTGACCAGAGAGGACAGAAAGCTGCTGCATTCAGAGCCCATCGCCACCATTTTTGAGTTGGCGAGAGACGAAGGCTCAAGCACACTAAGGCGCTTTTACCTAATTGAATGAATTCATTGCCACTCCAGTACACCCAACCTCCAGCCATCTGGACCAAACGGGGGGGCAGTTTGGAACCAGCATCCATCACAAACCTGTGTGCTGCCCTATGACTCTGCCAGGCTGTCTCTGTAAGATTGAACTATATTGAATTCCATGTCACAATTAATATTTGTACTAGAATGTACAGAATGTTGACTGCTTATTTTAGCCAAAATTAAGATTTACTTAATCTTGTATCTTGAGGTACAGTATATTGACCTCAGTTTCACTTCAGTCAATGTTAACCTGTCAAGTCAACACATCAATCTTGATGTTTCCCCTCAATAGAATATATGCTAAATATTCAAGTGCTGAAGTATTTGTTTAGAACATTTTACAGCTTTACAGCTCAATCAGCCCTCTCTCCCTCTCATGCCTCTTCACTTGTATTTGACTGCTTCCCCCCCCCACAGACAAAACAAAAACCCAAAGAAAAGTATTTTTAGTTACTTTGTACTTTGCTCTTCCCACCTCTGTCTCAACTATTTTAGCTATTTATTTATCCTATCTTTGAAAATATTGGATGAGGATAGTTTTTTTAGTGGGCTAGAGTTGAAAAAATAGAAATAGTTTGCTAAAATGTGTGTTTAGATCTGCCTGTACTTTTTTATATGGACCCCAATACCATAGTAACTGAGCATCTCTGACATAATTAAAAATAGCTATGTGGTTCCCCCCCCACCCCCTTCTTAGCCTGTGTAGTATAAACAGCTTGACTGTGTGTGTGTGTGTGAGAGAGAGAGTGAGCGAGCAAGCATGCGTTATGTAAATTATTGTGGTAAAGCTAAGTTGAGGAAATATCTTTGGTGGTTTTTATTTTCTGCAGAAATGAGTTCCATAGTCTAGGTGCAGCTGATGAGAAAGCTGCATCGCCCACATTTATATCAGTTTCATTGGTTGTAGTTTCATTGTTCTGGTAGAATGTAGATATCCTGGGAGGTCATGGTTGTGGAGGAAGTGGGGAAGTTTCAGGTAGCTAGGGTGATCCTTTGGAGGGCTTTGAAATGGACTTTGAAAGGCAATAGAGAGCCAGTGTAGAAAGTGGACCAGAACACTCTGGCTTACGCTTATCCCTCCCTCTTCACCATCACACAAAGACAACGTATATCTCAGAATGAGATCATGACTAGGGCTGTACAACTCCTGCTGCTTTTGTTAATGTGGATTTTTCAAACCAAAGTGGCCACTTAAGTTTGGAGGAGTTTACTATCCTTCAGGTTTGTTGGAAATTTACGTTCTACAGAAACCCAGAAAAGGCAAGTAAGCCGGACATAAACCTATGCGATGTTTGTGAGGTTTCATCACCTCCTTCCATTTCTACAATAGCCAGTCTAGCTGGTCTTTGGACTCCCCTTCTCACATGGAGTCCCTTTCACACTAATGGGTTCCCAAATCCACAAGACTTACAGTGTTCTGGAGAGTGCTCCTGTGCATTACAAATCCTCTGGCTTCAATGCATTCTTGCAGGTGACTTTGTGGCCTGCTCCTTTCCCCCCAAGTTTTTAAGGATGCTGCTTGGTGGGCTCCCTGCCCATCTCATCTCTGAAGGTTTCTTTTGATGGGCTCCAGGCATGCTGCTCTTTCACCCCATTCTCCAGCATGGGGGTAGAACAGAGTACTGCTGCCTCTGCAAAATTGGTCTTGGTCCCTTAAAATAACCCCACATTCCACCTCATGGCCTCACCTTAGTCCATGAATCTCTCATTCAGATTCAACCACAGGACATACAGTTGTGCAGCAAAACCTGGAACCGAGGCCTTTGCAAAACTTCTGATTCAGCTCTAATTATGACATAGCAAGCTCTTTACAGGTATCCCTTTAGTTCAGCAGCTCTTCAGTTAGTTTCCATTTTGTGTGTGCATGTTCTCAACAATTCTTCTCTTCATGGGAAGTCTAATGGCATCATTTGTGATGGCAATTAAAGAGGGAAAGATTCTTGGGTGCACTACAATAAACTGGTAATCAAAAACTCCCTAACTTCAAGGGTTTTCTTTTCCAGGGATTTGAGGCTTACCTATACCTATCTCATAGAGCTGGAAGGGACCCTGAAAAGTCATTGAGTCCAGCCCCCTGCCTTCACTAGCAGGACCTGATTTTGCCTCAGATCCCTAAGTGGCCCCCTCAAGGATTGAGCTCACAACCCTGGGTTTAGTAGGCCAATGCTCAAACCACTGAGCTATCCCTCCCCTTATGTTACATGAACCATTAACCGGTTTAGGATCTGATTTTTCTGAGCCTGCAAATGTAATTCATTCATGCATTAGTGCCCACAACAAATTGTGGGAGCAAATATTAGTAGATTGAGTTAAGGCCCATCTGAATATCAAGCCCAGAGTATTCATTGCCCAGCTCAGACATTGTAAGAAAGCAAGGGACTTAATGTAACATTATGCATTAAAATTCATCTATTTCCTTATCTGGTTCAGTTTAAAATGCCCTTGTGAGAATATCCTCCAGACATGTGAACAGGGAAAATATTCACCTCTTCTTCCTGAGGAAGGTAGATTTTTTTTTTTCCCTCTAAGGTTTTCCCTTGACTCATGCTCTTTTTGTGCTGTTGAAATTCTTATGTGACTTGTACTTGGCTGTGAAAGTAGAGAATGTTGTTGCCCTAGAGGTTGTTACTACTGTTCCAGAAGTCAGAGTAGTCAGGCCATTGCACTTCACACATGTTCAACTGTTTAAGGCACAAACTTTTAACTTACATTGATATCTTAGGGTCTAAAAACAACTCCCCCTCTTGAGCTGAAGGAGACTCTATATTACTCGATAAGTAGGAACAGCATAGTAGCAGCACAGAGGCCTTCTTTGAAAACTTCAGATTGTGATTACTGCCATTTAATAATAAGGGGGTACTGTGATTGTGAATATCCCCACTGGTTTTACCACTTTCAAGCCCTTTTAGGGTGAAGAATATATACAAGATGGCTCAAGGCAGTTCTCCTTTCTCTTTGAATTTCACATAGGAGCCTTTCCCAGCCTTAAAAATTAAATGGAATCAATGAGATGTGCCTAATTAAACAAGCTAGAACTGTATTCCCAGGAATCAAACCTGTAATTTTCAGCACTACTGCTCCCTTTAATTCAGTGTGCTTAAATATGTCTCTAAAACAGTGAAGGAAAATCTTCCCAAGTGCGAAAGTATTTATGTTGGAATGTATTATAGAATTCATTAGACTTTGTGGTTCAGCAGGGCATGGAATATACATGTATAGATCTCATTAGCTCAACCCACATAATTTACAACTCTATAAGTGCTACCTCCATTTGGTTATCTAAAAATAATCTTATAAAATGAAGTACATTTGTGTTACTGAACCTCTCTATTGGTGTGATAAGTGAGGATGGTTTTTCTTATCCAGTCTTTGGTTCCAATTTATAGACCCATGTTGAATTTGGGAAAAGTCCTTTAAAAATCTCCTCACGTTTTCATGTGGGCAATATGCATTTGCTAATCCATTGCTAAAGTTCTGCCAGAGATGATGATTTATGAGCAAGGTTAGACTATCAGGGGTAGGCAACGTATGGCACGTGTGCCAAAGGCGGCACGCGAGCTGATTTTCAGTGGCACTCACACTGCCCGGGTCATGGCCATCGGTTCGGGGGCCTCTGTATTTTAATTTAATTTTAAATGAAGCTTCTTAAACATTTTTAAAACCTTATTTACTTTACATTCAACAATAGTTTAGTTATATATTATAGACTTTTAGAAAGAGACCTTCTAAAAACGTTAAAATGTATTACTGGTACGCAAAACCTTAAATCAGAGTGAATAAATGAAGACTCGGCATACCACTTCTGAAAGGTTGCCGACCCCTGGATCATGACAATATTGTCTTGGTTAGCATAAATAGCAGGATGTCTAAGCTGATTTCACGCTCACAAAGTGTAGTTACTTGCTCTCAGTACCCATCCTATTTAATGCAACCTATCCTATCTATCCATTAGAGAAGTCACGGATATAACATCAAAATCATTATTGCTCTTAACAGTCAATTACTTTTTTAGTGACTCACATCTCCTGTGTCATACAGTTTGTTGTTTCTTAATTTCAGCTCATGTCTGTGCATTAGACTTTGTGTCTCAAAAGAAAAAAAATATTTTGAAAACTGAATATCTCCACATTAGTCCAGTTCTGCATAGCCTAGTTTATCTTGATCTGATTTTCATTTTAAAGTATGCCTGTGACTCCTGAGAAATTGTGAATTATTATTATTTTAGTGCCATTATTTCATTGTATGATTAGTACAATGCCTGTCTTCCTTCTGCTGAGTGACTGCCCCAATACATACTGTCCAAACAATTTAAATCATTTTATGAAATCATTCTTTAATTTTATCGTACAATATTTGCTTTAGCCTGGTAGGATGAATCCACTGATCCTCTTACGCTACACTATTCTGTGCCAATTCATGCATTGGCACAGAATAGTTAGCCATAAACTCACCCTAGTAATACTCATGTTATAGGAAACATAAATGTCCTTAGATTTGCCTTAAAGCTTCAGACCTGAGCAGTGATCTCAAAATCAGAAGGTATTAATGATTTCTATGTAGCTTACAAAGACGTAAACAAATCTATTCAAATGTAGTACAAAATATAGAATTCTTTGTATACTTCTGTGTAATAAACGTGAACATACCTGACATTGAGATCAGTGCTCAGATCTGAAACTTCAAGGAAAATCCAGATAAATTAACCATAGTTTATTATGTTCAAGGCGAACTGTAGCATATTTATGCTGAATGCCCATTTCTGAGTTAGACAGTATTACTGTTAGTAGTGGAATAACTAGTGTGGATTTTTGGCAAGGAGACATACATGATAACCAGACATATTGAGTGGGCTAGTGACAACTGTTGAGAAAACTGTTTTTCTCCAATAAGGATTATGAAATGTTTGCTATGTTACATAATACTTTATGGTCAAGGCTTGTAGAATTCAATAAGGATGAAACCAATAGGGTTATGTAAAAGTTATAAAGTTATTCTGAAAAAAACTACAATTTAATAGAGAATTCTACCCTTTTAATAGATTTGTTTCTCAGAATCACTTCTGTTTAAAGTTTAAGCATAGACAGTAGGGCTAAATTTTATTTATAATATTTGTAATTAGGTAGACTAGAAAAGAATTTGAAGAACTAGCAAAAGACACAAACTGACAACATTTTAAAAAAAGTACATCAGAAACAAGAGGTCTGCCAAACAATCAGTGAGATCACTGGATGATCGTGGTGCTAAAGGAGCACTCAAGGAAGACAAAGCTGTTGCAGAGAAGCTAAATGAATTCTTTGCATTGGTCTTCACTGCAGAGGATGTGAGGGAAATTCCTACACCTGAGCCATTCTTTTTAGGTGACAAATGTGAAGAACTGTCCCAGATTGAGCTGTCAGTAGAGGAGGTTTTGGAACAAATAGATAAAATAAACAATAAGTCACGAGGACCAGATGGGAATCATCCAAGAGTTTTAAAAGAACTCAAATATGAAATTACAGAACTACTAACGTGGTATATAACCTATTGTTTAAATCAGCCTTTGTACCAGATGACTGGAGGTTAGCTAATGTGACATCCATTTTATTAAAAACAAAATGCTCCAGAGGCGATCTTGGCAATTATAGGCCAGTAAACCTAACTTCAGTATCAGGCAAATTGGTTGAAATGATAGTAAACAACAGAATTATCAGACACATAGATGAATGCTATTGTTGGGGAAGAGTCAACACTGCTTTTGTAATGGGAAATCATGCCTCACCGATCTATTATAATTCTTTGAGGTAGTCAACAAGCACATGGACAAGAGAAGGCACTCTTATGGATCAGTAACCAGTTAAAAGACTGGAAACAAAGGGTAGGAATAAATGGTTAGTTTTCATGATGGAGAGAGGTAAATAGCAGGGTTCCTCAAAGATCTGTACTGGAACCAGCACAATATACTGAAATCAGTTCAACATATTCATAAATGATCTGGAAAATGGGATAAACTATGAGGTGGCAAGTTTGCAGATGATGCAAAGTTAGTCAAGATAGTTAAGTCCAAAGTTGACTGCAGAGTTACAAAGGGATTTCACAAAACTGGGTCACTGGGAAACAAAATGGCAGCTGAAATTCAATGGTAAGTGCAAAATAATGCACACTGGAAAACATACACAATGATGGGGACTAAATTAGCTGTTTCCAGTCAAGAAAGAGATCTTGGAGTCATTGTGGATAGTTCTCTGAAAATATTAGCTCAATATACAGCGGCAGTCAAAAAAGCTAATAATGTTAGGAACTAGAAGGAAAGGGATAGATAATAGACAGTAAATATAATGCCACTATATAAATCCACAGTATATCCACATCTTGAATACTGTGCAGTTCTGGTTGCGCCATCTCAAAAAAGATATATTGGAATTGGAAAAAGTATAGAGAAGGGCAACAAAAATAATTAGGGATATGGAACAACGTCCATAGAAGGAGAGATTAAAAAGTCTGGGACTGTTCAGCTTAGAAAAGAGATGACTATAGGGGGATATGATAGAGATCTATAAAATCTTGAATGGTGTGAGAAAGTGAATGGGGAAGTGCTATTTACTCCATCACTTAACACAAGAACCTGGGGCCACCTGATGAAATTAATAGGCAGCAGGTTAAAACAAACAAAGGGAAATATTTCTTCACAAAACACATGGTCAACCTGTGGAACTCATTGCCAGGGAATGTTGTGGAGACCAAAAGTAAAACTGGGTTCAAAATAAAATTAGATAAGTTCATGGAGGATAAGTCCATCAGTGACTATTAGCCAAGATGGTCAGGGATGCAACTGCATGCTCTGGGTGTCCCTAAATCTTTGACTGCCAGAAGCTGGACCTTGATGAGAGGGAATGGGTCACTCAATAATTGCCCTATTCTGCTCATTCCTTCTGAAGCATCTGACACTGGTTGGAAGACAGGATACTGGGCTAAGTGATCCAGCATGACCATTCTGATGTTCTTTAAATGGCACCTCAGGCTACTGTTTAGCGTAGAGTGAGGTGCCACTGGCCACACAGGTGCTCCCAGAGGTAATGTGCTCCAAGGAGGCACAGTTTATTGAACCGGATTCTCAAGTGTGTAAATCACTGTAGTTGAGTTCAGGGAAGCTATGACCGTTTATATTAGCTGAGGATATGGACCATGGTCTCCTCGGGCTCCCAGGAGCACAACTGTTACACCACCCTTAATGAGAGGGCACTGAGCTCCCTGCTGTGGCTGCCTGGCTTTATTGCACCTCTCTACTTCCCCCACCTTTGCACAGATTTGTGCCTCTAGTGGAACAAAGCATGCAGAGTCCTAGTGTTCAGCTACAGGCTGGGGGTTCAGTGGGAAGACACATGCAATTTAGCCTTAATCTTGGTCTTTTATAGCAGAATTTATGCTTTTAGAAGACTATAATGTGAGCTGATTGAAGTCAATAGGAACTACTATGTGCTTAAAGTTAAGCACATATGTAAACGCTTTGCTGTGAAGGTACCTCATTCAGCATGCACATGTAATATGATGGCATACCCCTTTAAGTGTCAGGAGGTCTTGGGCCAATCAGCCCTGTTCAGTTAGCTATGCCCTGCTACACCTATTCTGGGTTTTGGACTCAAGCAGAAGGATGTCCAGCAGTTGGGAGCTAAGAAAAGAAAGCTTTCAGGAGCTAGAGGAGAGCATAAGGCAGACAGAGGCCTCTGAAGACTCCAGGAAGAAGGCTTGGGAATGTTCAGGAAAGAGCAGAGAGCAACCCAAAGGAGTCCTGTTGGGGCTGGCAGAAGATATGGAAAGGAGAGTGAAAGCTGAACCCACAACCGGAGACCCTGTTTGAAAATTTAACCCAATACTGAATTGAAATATTTTCATAATGTAATAAGCATGTCAGAAATATAGACTGTCTAGAAACTGGCCATTCTAGTTTCACAATGCTGAAGAAAGTGCAAAACATAAACAGCCTCAGGGTGAAAAGTAAATTACATTTTAAAGTACTTTGTTTTAATAATCAGATTTTCTAGTAACAAAGTTAGATTGTTTTAAATATGTGATTTGCATCCTCCAGACAGTACCCCTTTTACTAAAGGTGTAGGGCCAGGAGCGTAGCTGGGGGGGAGCAGGGGGAGCGACCGCCCCCCCACTGAGCATATTCACCAAAGGTGGTGCCTTGCCGCCGCCGACTCTGGGTGCTCTGGGGCTGGAGGGAGTGCCCACGGGGAAAGCCCAGCCCAGGTCCCCACCCCGAGCCCCCGCCCAGCTCACCCCCAGTCCGCCTCCTCCTCCCCTGAGCGCCACGTTCTGCTTCTCCCCTGCCCTGGCTCCCAGCGCTTGCCCTGCGAAACTGATTCGATTCGTGGCAAGCCTAGGAGGAGGGGGAGGGGGGAGAACGCTGCATGCTGGGGAAGAGACGGGGCAAGGGCGGGGATTTGGGGAGGGGTCCAATAGGGGCAGGGAGGGGGCGGAGTCAGGTGGGGCAGAGATTTGGGAAAGGGTCCAATGGGGCAGGGAGGGGGCGGAGTCAGGGCGGGGCAGGGGGCAGGGATTTGGGGAGGGGTCCAATAGGGGCAGGGAGGGGGCAGAGTCAGGTGGGGCAGAGATTTGGGGAGGAGTCCAATAGGGGCAGGGAGGGGGTGGAGTCGGGGCAGGGCAGGGTTGTTCTTTGGCGGCGGGCCCTTGACTCGCTCCAGGTCTTCCAGGCACATTGGTGGCAGGCCCTGCAGAGCCGCCAAAGACCTGGTAGGGAACCACCCATGAGTACAAGCCCCTTGTCCCCCCCATCCAACCCCCTGTCCCCCCTCAGAACCCACAACCCATCAACCCCCCCCTTGTTCCCTGACCACTCCCTCCTGAGACCCCCCAGGACTGCACCCTCTACCCAACCCCCCTCTTCCCCATCCCCTGACCGCCCCCCCTAGAACCTCCGCCCCCTCCAACTGCTCCCTGTCCCTTATTCAACCCCTCCTCCGAGGCCCGGCCCGGCCCGGCCCGGCTCGGCCCCCTTACCATGCTGCTCAGGGCAGCGTGTATGGATGCCGCATGGCCCGCTGGAGTTCGCAGCCCCACCCCCTTACCATGCCGTTCAAAGTGGCAGGAGCTGCAGAGCTGCCCAGGAGCGGTCCAGAGCGCTGGCGGCGTGGCACGCTGAGGCTCTGCGAGGGGCGGGGGGGAAGGCTGGGGAGCCTCCCCAGCCGGAAGTTCAGGCGGGCCGGATGTGGCCCGCAGGCCGGTGTAACGACAGAAAAACCTCCCTCTTCCAGTTGCCCACCCCTTTAACAACCGCTTCTAAACCAGATTCTAAATTTAACAACTGGTTCAGGCGAACCGGCTCCAGCTCACCACTGGATACAGGTGCCTCCAAATAATTTTTGAGTGGTGTCATTTTCTTCTGGACAAGCTTCTGACACCCCCTCCATGCACTTGAGTATCAAGTTTTCCTTGGCATTTGGAGTGGGGGCTGAAGGAGGGAACCTCTCAGGTTTGTTTCAGCAACACTAATGGGTGGGGGGGGCAGGCAGAGTTGTAGGAGAGAGATCTTTATTGGGCACGCTGAGGCTGCAGAGTTTGTGCGAGGTGCCTGGCCCTCACTTGCGTCCCTGAGCCCCTGGTGACACAGCGAACTAGGTCCTCCGGAAACATGTCCCTCTTTGGCCCAGGTCAGGGGAGATGCTGCTGTCTTGGGTCTGGACTAGAACAGTTCAGAAGCCTGCCATTGCAGGATGTGTGTTATGGGAGCAGTCAGAGACCGTAACAAAGATCTGGACCCCCAGTATAGTCACGTGGAAAGAGACTGAGCCTGCAAATCTATGTGGGCAAGACAGGCCCAGGTTGGGAGGGGAAACAGAGCCACAGAAAGGGGAAGTGACTTGCCCAAGGCCACTTAATGGGTCAGTGGCAAAGCTCAGATCAGGGCCCAGCTCTCCTGATTCCCAAGTCCAGTGCCCCATCCACTAGACCAATGCTACCTCCCACATATGTATTGGGTTTGATCCCTTCTTGTTCCACTCATTCAGGTCACCTTTATGGAAGGGGGCCTATATGGTCTGAAAAAAACCTTCTGGTATTAGGAAGGTAGCTTCTGGAGGCTCCAGCTAGATGAGGGCCCATTGTGCTGGTAAGAGACAGTCCCCTCACTCCAAACAGACAGAGGATGGAGTATTATCCCCATTTTACAGACAGGGAACTGAGGCCCAGAGAGATTAAGTGACTCATCCAAGGTCCCCCAGGGAGTCTGTGGCAGAGGCACGAACTCAACCTACATCTCCGAAGACCCAGTCTGTTGCCTTATCTAGAAGCCCATCTCGTAAGCTGCAGATGCCCCCTAAAGAATGGGAAATGCTCCAGAGCTCATGTCTGCACCCCACGCTTTCCAAGATGGCAGCTGAGTTTTCTAGCAGCAGCAGGATTGGCTGCTTTAAATGCTATATTTACAATACCCCCCGCCCCAGAGATTGTACCCTGGACCTGTAGCCCCACAAGTACCAACCCCCTTGAGCCAAGGGAACTACCTCATTGGCTGTAAGTGGAACCAGCCACTCGGGGGCACCGCACTCCCACGGCCTACACAATGGTTACACCCATACATGAGTGAATCTGATTCCCCCCCCCCCTTCACTAAAAATACATCCAGGATCAGCCCCCTCACCCACACTGGCACAGAAGATGGCCTGGTCCCCACTGAATCCCTCTCACATATCATGCAGTCCCCCTGCATATCTGGGTTGGTGAGGTGCTCCCCAGCACCCCTCGCCACAGGTTCTTTTATGCACAATGTAGGCTCCAGCAATAAAACCCAGAGACCTAATCCAAGCTCTCAGGCATCTCTCTTGCCTCTCTGCACTAAGCCTTCAGCCATTTGGAATTGCTCACTGCCTTCCTGAATGGGTTTGTAGTTGATATTCTGCGCATGTCACTGGTAATACCTTTGTCTGATCTTTTGAAGACATTTTGCTGCAGTAAATGGAACTTGGGAGGGGTTTTTTAAAGTTTTTTTTTATTATTATTATTTATTTGGACTGAATGGCGCACTGGAGAGAGGTGATGGATTGATGGCTCTGGTACCTAGAGTCACCTCTGTTCCTGTAGAACAGGAGAGCAGCAGGGCCAGCCAGCCCCCCCATGATTCCCCAATGACGGGCTTCTGTAGATAAATTTCTGATAATTTTCATACGACTTTACATTGTGCCTCTTCATATAAGCTTGTAGTGGGTCTGCCCACGTGTGACTTCTGTTTTCATGAAACTTTGTATCAAAGCCTCATGTAGAAACTTTGCATTGAACCTTGGTATAATGTTACAGCCCCTAAGGATAGAATAAGATAGAAGAAAAATGTCTCTTTGTTAAGAGAACAGGAGTACTTGTGGCACCTTAGAGACTAATAAATTTATTTGAGCATAAGCTTTTGTGGGCTACAGCCCACTTCTTCGGATGCATAGAATGGAACATATATTGAGGAGATATATATACACATACAGAGAGCATGAAAAGGTGGGAGTTGTCTTACCAACTCTGAGAGACCAATTAAGTAAGAGGAAAAAAACTTTTGAAGTGAAAATCAAGATAGCACAGTACAGATAGTTTGATAAGAAGTGTGATAGTACTTACATGGGAAGATAGATTCAATGTTTGTAATGGCTCAGCCATTCCCATTCCCTAGGCTCTATTTAAGCCTAAGTTGATTGTATCTAATTTGCATATCAATTCAAGCTCAGCAGTTCTCATTGGAGTCTGTTTTTGAAGCTTTTTTGTTGCAAAATTGCCACCCGCAGGTCTGTCATTGAATGACCAGACAGGTTAAAGTGTTCTCCTACTGGTTTTTGAATGTTATGATTCCTGATGTCAGATTTGTGTCCATTAATTCTTTTGCGTAGAGACTGTCCAGTTTGGTCAATGTACATGGCAGAGGGGCATTGCTGGCACATGATGGCATATATCACATTGGTAGATGTGCAGGTGAACGAGCCCCTGATGGCATGGCTGATGTGATTAGGTCCTATGATGATGTCACTTTAATAGATATGTGGGCAGAGTTGGCATCGGGCTTTGTTGCAAGGATAGGTTCCTGGGTCAATGTTTTCGTTCAGTGATGTGTGGTTGCTGGTGAGTATTTGCTTCAGGTTGGGGGGGTTGTCTGTAAGCGAGGACAGGTCTGTCTCCCAAGATCTGAGTGAGGGATCATCTTTCAGGATAGGTTGTAGATCTTTGATGATGCGCTGGAGAGGTTTTAGTTGGGGGCTGAAGGTAAGGGCTAGTCAATAGAATAGACTAAGATTTCCCCTCACCCCTTAATCAATTGCCCTGTTGAATGAATGAGGTGTGAATGAGGAAGGTGTGGAAGGCAGCACCTCCAGACAGCTGCAACAGTTGGAGAGGGGATGGAAGCCAGACCCAAGGACAATAAAACTTGTCAAGAGGGCTCACGTACTTGTAAAACAATATCATTATTGTGTTTTTATTTTAAGTACAAAATAAATATGTATAACGAATTTAAAAGTATGTAATTAGTAATTTGATATGTCGGGTGGTGCCTTTTTTTAATGTGTTCGCTCCCCCTGATGTTAGAAAGTGTGTAGGGCCTGATACTTTACTGTCCTGCAGCTTGTGTCTTCATTTACACCAGTGCAAAGTGGGTGTAAAACACTGTTGCTCTGATTTGGTAGAGTTTTACACCCACTTTGAATGGTGTAAATGAGGACACAAGCTGCAGGACAATGGCAAATCAGGACCACAGTGTCACTGGTTATGCACTGAGCTGAAATACTATAACTGTATCTGCTTCTCCTTTACTGGTCATTCCTTCCAGTAATTGGTCACATGTGCAGGTATAGGTGTCTGATCTTAGCTCAACTATATCAATGGTTCCCACAGTGATAAGAGCTGTATGACTTAACTGCTAGAGTACATTTTATATGTACTTGGAGCATGAGATTCACTCTGGGCCCTTCTATATTGTCAGAAACTTTAGTGGTAAATGAAGACATACAGACTCTGATTCCATTGTTGACATTTTTTACCCCAGTGTGACTCAGTTGTTTTCAGTGGATTTATCTGATTTACACCGGAGTGAGAGATGAGATTTTAGGAGCGCAGTGACTATCCATAGAGCATAGGAGCTCTATGGAGCTGTATGTATTAGTGCTTGGCTTGGGCTATGAATGGCCTGCCAAATGTATAATGGAAGTCAATTTTAGAGATTATTATTATTTTAAGGAAAATAATGGGATGAAATTTAGACCTTGTGAAAGTGAGCACAGGAGTTATGTTTGCTTAGACCAGGGCTGAACTTGGCTCACAGAAGATAATTCAAACATAAACCATTGGAAATATTTGATGTTGGTTCAGTTCGTACTCTGCTACCGTCTTCCTGTGATCTTTGGCAAGTCACGTAATTTCTCTGTGCCTCAATTCTTCAAGTATAAATTGAGGCTAATAATACTCCCTTTCTCTTTGTCTATCTTTTCTGTTTAAGGACTGTCTGTTCCTATGTGTGGGGGAAGTGCCTAGCATAACAGGCCCTGATCTATGCTCCTGTAATACAAATAATAAGAAAAAAGGCTTCATTCATGCCTAACACATTCCCAAACACCATGCATTAGCCCACCATGATACTCAACCACACCAACTTACTAACACTGCTCTAGCATGCTCACTTTAAATTCAGCAATACACTTCAAAGAATTTAAAACTCATGCTACAACACACAACCTTAATTTACAATTCTCTTATCACAATTTTCGCACCTTCACATATCATATGCCAGACAGAAAAGGAATACAACTTTAATTCCATATTCAAAATGGTTTCTTGTCAAATACACAAATAACTTTAGATCAGAGGGTGACAATATTGTTACATTGAATGTAATGGGCTTGATGGTATTAGTATGCTAGTGTGACTAATTATAGTATTGGGCTAGCATCTGGGGACTAGTATTGTGTTAGGTCTGAATATTGCGTTATGATTTCCTAGCTGTTTGGTGTCTGTGTTCTTGCAAGGAAATATACTTGAGCAACTCTCTAAGCTTGTGAAGTTCTTTGTGGGAGAGTGTGATGAGGTGTGCTCCCCATACTAGCCCTGCAAGAGCTGATTTAGGCCAGGTGAGCCCAATCAGCTAATTAGGCTGAAAACAGGAGAGCTTTAGGCGGGAGGCAGCTAATTAGATAGAAGCTCACCTGTGAGGGACAGGCAGGGCTTCTACAAAAGCCAGAAGGCTGGCAACAGAAGGGGTGGCTGGTAAAGGCTGCAGTTGCTCCCTGGGAAGGAGTGTTTGGGGGCTGCAGAGTCGAATTGCCTAAAGTTACTCCCTGGGAGAAGGGAGTGAAGAGACTAGCAAACCCAGAGGCGTGGGGAAGGCCAGGAGATATGGAAGCAGCTCAGGGAAAGGCTGCAAGGTGTATAGGATGGACCTTGACTGCTATGAAGAGGGTCCCTGAGCCAGAACCTGGAGGGTGGGCCTTGGTTTCCTAGCCAGCTGCTGCAGGAGTGGCACTGTAAGGCAATGAAGCAGAAGGGCACCGGAGACTGCTGGGGGTTAGGAACCTTTATTATTCTCTTCTCCCCTCTCCCCCCCCCCCCCCCCCACCCGAGGGAGAGGAAACCACAATCAGTGCTTCTATATTGTGATGCCAACTTTTCCCAACCTAGTGGTAAAAATTTCCCAAATCTGGTGAAAAATTCCCAGAAAGTTTTTTTTTTTTAAAGTGCTTCTATATCCTGGGAAATTTTCCAAAATCTGGGACATTTTGAGTAAAATGTTTCAATGTGGGAAACTGAGAATTTTCATTCAAAACATTTTACTCAAAAATTCCCAGATTTTGGGAAATTTCCCAGGATATAGAAGCACTGACCACAATAGTGACCTTGTCAGAGGGCTGAGTCAAAAAGAGCACAGCTGTGGTTCCTGAGAGTGAGAGAGGGGCTGCAGAGAAGAACCTGACCAGGTATAGCTGCTGGAAAGGGTGTTGTCCTGTCTGAGCTAATCCCCAGAACCTCCAGCAGAGTAGAGCGAACTCGTCACAAGGAGTTTGCTAGTTTTTAAAACAAATTTATCTAGATATTGAGAGCTGAGCACCTAGGTCTGAAGAACAAGGCTAGCCTAGTTGTGGGATATGAAAGTGGTGAAATGATTATATTGCCATTTATAACTTTGCAGGAGTTAGCTTTAACCAGTGCTCCAGCTACTTCTTTGTGCCATTCAAAGCTTTTCATATGAAGCGGCAGTGTCCTGAATGAAAAGGTTTTGGTCTCTGAAGGTAAAAAAGTTGAGCATTATTTAAAGCTTTCTCCTCTGTGAATCTAATAATTTAAGCAGAGCTGATATTGTTTCACTGGCTCCCTAGTGTTCCTTGCCCTACTCCCTGGCAAGCACTACCCCTGAAGCCCTCAGCCCAGTCTTCACCAGCTGTTTTAAGTCATAGCCACTGCCCTGCCTGTTCCACATCCACACTCCCTGTCCCCTGACTGCCCCTGGATTCCCGCTGCCCCATCCAACTCCTCCTCTCATTCCTGATGGCCCCCCCCCGGGACCTCTGCCCCATCCAACTCCCCCTCCTTCCTGACTGCCCCCCTGGGACCCCTGCCCCCATTCAACCCCCCCAACCACTGTGACCCACATCCCCTCCCCCTGATCACCATCCCGAAGTGGTCACCTGTACAGCTCAGTCTCATAGGAAAAAGAGAGGCATCCAAACTGGATATTTCAAAAATTACTGATTAGAGAAATTTAAAAAATAAAACAAGTCCTTTTTCAAAATATTACATAGAATGGCTTCTAAAATGTCTTTTTCACAATTGCCATGTGGTCTAATTGGTGAAGGGCATTCACTGCCATGAATATGCATATTTATGTATGGAAACTGTGTGGCCAATCAGCTCATAAATATCCACCTATACTGTAATCTAATCCAGCACTCCAGGTGTAATCACAATATAGTACCCACTGGCACCACTTCAAATGTTTCATCACTAACAGTGGTGAGTTTAGGGACTTCACAGGAGCTACCAGGCAGGAAAGGGTCCTTGAAGAATGGTTCATAAATAAAAACTCTCAGCACCTATATAGAGTGAGTTCCTTTCCCGTTAGTAATGAGCTGTTGAGGCAACCTGTTTTATTCTGCTCTGGAAAGCAAATCAAGCCACATCACAGAAGGGGATTATTAGCGACAGCCACACCATAGAATGTGCAATAGCCTATCAGGTGGTTACAGCCACTACTTAAACCAACCTGACAGGTGTTCTGAGGGTCTGTCTCATTGTTTTCTCTGACTGACTCTCAAGTGCTAACTTGCTAAATCCTAAACAGGACAGCCTCTTTTATCCTTAAGGTATCCCAAAGCATTTTTAAAGAGTTAAATACTGGGAGTGCAGTGGCCATGGGGAAAACACGACAACCATTATAGTACCTATTTTATGGATTAAGGCAGTGTAGCCCAGTGCACTAGGATTAATTCCCTCTAGTTGTTTTGAAAAGAACGATGGGGTCCTTAACTTCCATTTAGATAACCACTGGAGATGAGCAGAGGAGTCCTAGTTTTAAAGACTCATCTGAAAGATAATACTTCTACCAGGGCAGCAGAACTCTCTAAATCCTGTATAGCAGGCCAGCAGGGGTATTATAAATCCAAGTTCTTGTGAGGACTTCAACATGCAGTACCCTCTTGGCCCAGAATCAAGATTGCTGTCAGCTGAGCCATAGTGCTGTTGCATCTGAGATAATGTTATTGAGAAAATACTTACAATATATTGTATCAGCACTTCCAGATGCTGTGCTACTACTGAGAATCCTAATCTTGAAGAAGCATGGGGAAAGAGGAAACCCGCTTGAAAGTCATTCCTTATTTGACAATAACGTCTCTGTGGTGTGTCTGTTTTTTAGAGTAATATCAGTTAACCACAGTTCATTCTGACTAGTTCAGTGCTCCGAATCTCTTATTTGATAGTCCATAGTACCATTAATGACAACTGCCAATATTTTGAGATAATGTAAATGAGATCATATCTCTAGGCAGCATACTGTATGTTTTGAATGTCTTGCCATCCATACACAAAGGAGAATTTACACATAGTTAAGTCTAATTTCGAAATACGTAAGTTGGAAATCTTTTGGGGGATGGCCATGACTCTTTTATAGACATACAGTATGTATTGTGTGTGTCTAGCTCACCGTCTGGTTAAATTGGTGAAGTTCCATTGACTTCAGTGGGGCTATGGTGATTTACATTAGCTGAGGAGATTTGGTCCCAAAACTTTGGCTAGGAAAATTGCTTTGGCCAAGCAATAGTTGGGTTTCTTTTGAAGATTTAAAGGATATTTTTTTCTGCAAAGATTGAAGACAATTGATCAAATGGTGTTGAGTGACAGGCCATTAAGAATTTACAGTGGTTTGAGATATATATAGTCTCTAATGTCTGTTTGGATCCTTCTAGCTCAAAAAATTCCTTATTGCTAAACCTTCCAACTTTATCATTAGATCTCATTGAAACGTAGTCTATAGGCTGTATTTGAAGAAAACAGGTTGTAATTCAGTAAAGTTATTAATGATTGTTTTATCAATTTTAATAGTCATAGTGTATAAGCAAGTTACCTTGAGTGGATAATTGCAGTTGAGAGAGCCTAAAGTCTTTCTGCTGACTTCAGTGGGTATTGGCTGAGACTCTTAGGTGTAAGCTATAGAAGAACACTGTGAGAGTGCCTTTGAGATCAAGTGATAGAGGCCTGTCCTCTTGGAGCTTAGGTTAAGGGTTCTAATCAGGGCTCTGCAATTTGGTGTGGTCTAGCTGATAATTGTGGTGTGTGTTCATTTGTAGCAATAGATTCTTTGCAGCATGGTATCCATCTGTGTTTTCACTTTGTGTAAAGAATTACTGTGATTGTAGTGCCCATGGTAAGAGGTCTATAGTTAATGTTGCTTATAAGATTCTGCTATAAACCCTATATTCATGCACCTTAATTTTGCAAAAGAAGCATATCTTCAGCAGAGAATTGTTTTCAACGAATAGTAGCACATCTTTTTTTTTTTTTTTTTTTTTGAAAGCTGGACAGCAGTTAGTCAAATTGTTCTTAAGTTCTAAATGTTTTTAAAAAAAACACTTTTAGGCTTTATTCACTCTGACTATAGCAGGGTTTGCAGACTCTGGGGGATCTAGCCAGTAGGGTAGCTAGTGGGGTTCAGGGGAAGCGGCCGCTTCCCCTGACCACATTCCCCAAAAGTGGCGCCAGTGGGACGGGGCCGCGGGCTGGCTCCCGCCTCCTGGCACTCCGGCCGGCGGAACGGGGTGTACTCCTAACTATTGTACTGGCACTTCATCTCCCGAAGAAAAATTACAATCCCACTGCAATAGCAATAAAAAAGCTCCCTATTTGGATAAGAAAGAACAATCTCCATCTTACTAAGGCTCTTTGCTCAGGGAGCTCTTGCATCTTGTGGTGACCATGAGATTTGTAGTAAAGCTACCTCTGGAACAATGTTTTGTTAGCTTCCACAAATGTAAACAATTCCAGTCACTCATGACCATTCTAAAAAACGGCTGTGCGGCAGCTCCCCACCCCAGCTCACCTCTGCTCCACCTCCTCCCCAAGCACGCCGCCCCCGCTCCAATTCTCCTCCCCTCCCAGGCTTGCGGCGCCAAACAGCTGATTGGCGCCGCAAGCCTGGGAGGCGGGAGAAGTGGAGCGGCCGCTGCGCTGGGAGAGGGAGTCTGAGCCGCACGTGTCAGCGCGCCGCCGGCAGCCCAGCCCAGGAATGCTGTAAAAAAAAAATTGGGGGCACCGCTTTTTGGCGCCCCCAAATCTTGGAGCCCTAAGCAACCGCCTAGTTTGCCTTAATGGTAGCACCGGCCCTGGCTGAATACCCACTTCGTCAGATGCATGTCGTGGAAATTTCCAGGGACAGGTATAAATATGCAGGCAAGAATCATGACCATACTGTTATGCATAGGCCATCCAGAGGGTTTTGGACAGGACCAGTGAGATAATTTTGGGGACAGGCAATGGGGGTTGCCCCAAATGTGATTCTCATTACATAAAAATTGTGTGCTTCAGGGTAACTCTAGTTCCTTCTGCCCCTCTGCAAAAATGGAACTGAATTCTTTGTTCCTTTCAGCCCTTGCAATTTGTTTATGCTTTCAAACTGTTCTTCACAAAGAAAATGCCTAGAAACTTCAAAAAGAAAGAAAGCAACATTTTTCATTACTCACTCAATTTTCCAAGTTGCTGGGGTTGGGGTTGAGCGGTGAAGGGGCTCAAAAGTCAGGTCTAAGCTAGGGCTGTGAAGCGATTAAAAAAAATTAATTGCGATTAATCGCATTGTTAAACAATAATAAAATACCATTTATTTAAACATTTTTTGATTTCTACATTTTCAAATATATTGATTTCAATTATAACAGAATACACAGTGTACAGTGCTCACTTTATATTTATTTTTTAATAGAAATATTTGCACTGTAAAAAACAAAAGAAATAGTATATTTCAGTTCACCTAATACAAGTACTGTAGTGCAATCTCTTTATCATGAAAGTTGAACTTACAAATGTCGAATTATGTACAAAACATAACTGCATTCAAAAATAAAACAATGTAAAACTTTAGAGCCTACAAGTCCACTCAGTGCTACTTCAGCCAATCGCTCAGACAAAGAGCTTGGTTACAATTTGCAGGAGATAATGCTGCCCACTTCTTATTTACAATGTCACCTGAAAGTGAGAACAGGTGTTCTCGTGGCACTGTTGTAGTTGGCGTCAAAAGATATTTACGTGCCAGATGCGCTAAAGATTCATATGTCCCTTCATGATTCAACCACCATTCCAGAGGATATGAATCCATGCTGATGACGGGTTCTGCTTGATAACAATCCATCTGAATCAAATGCCACCAGCAGAAGGTTGATGGTTCAGGTTCTGTAGTTTCCTTATTGGAGTGTTGCTTTTTAAGACTTCTGAAAGCATGCTCCACACCTCGTCCCTCTCAGATTTTGGATGGCACTTCAGATTCTTAAACCTTGGGTGGAGTACTGTAGCTATTTTTAGAAATCTTCTTTGCATTTTGTCAAATCTGCAGTGACATTGTTCGTAAATCAAACAATATGTGCTGGGTCATCATCCGAGACTGCTATAACATGATATATATCGCAGAATTCTGGTAAAACAGAGCAGGGACATACAATTCTCCCCCAAGGAGTTCAGTCACAAATTTAATTAACCCACTATTTTTTTAACGAACATCATCAGCACAGAAGCATGTCCTCCGGAATGGTGGCCGAAGCATGAAGGGGCATACGAATGTTTAGCATATCTGGCACATAAATACCTTGCAACGCCGGCTACAAAAGTGCCATGCGAACGTCTGTTCTCACTTTCTGGTGACGTAAATAAGAAGCAAGCAGCAGTATCTCCTGTAAATGTAAAACAAAGTGTTTATCTTAGCGATTGCCTGAACAAGATGTAGGACTGAGTGGACTTGTAGGCTCTAAAGTTTTACGTTGTTTTGTTTTTGAGTGCAGTTATGTAACAAAAAAAATCTACATTTGTAAGTTACACTTTCATGATAGAGACTGCACCACAGTACTTGTATGAGGTGAATTGAAAAATACTATCTTTGTTTATCATTTTTACAGTACAAATAGTCATAATAAAAATATGAAGTGAGCACTGCACTTTGTACTCTGTGTTGTAATAGAAATCAGTATATTTGAAAATGTAGAAAAACATCCAAAATATTTAATATATTTCAATTGGTATTCAATTGTTTAACAGTGCAATTAATTTTTTTTAATTGCAGTTAATTTTTTTCAGTTAATCGTGCGAGTTAACTGAGATTAATCGACAGCCCTAGTCTAGGTGCAGGTAAAAGGACCCCACTTCCAACTCCACTCTGGAGAGTCTCAGGACTAATGGGAAAGAGAAGATGAGGAATGGAAGAGCAAAGTGAAGTGGAAGGGAAGAATAACTAAGTCCAGAGTTGCAGAAAAATAAATTGAGATTCAAAGACCAGCAGGGTAACTTTTGATTTTCAAGGTGAATGACAGTGCATGGCCCAGCTTCTTGTAGTGAGAGGAGCCATGCTGCAGTGTTCTGGACTCCTCTCTGCAGTTTAGACAGCACAGTAATTTAACAAGATAATTTTAAAGGAAACGCCAATAGCAGTGACAGGAAGTGATTAAAGCCTGAATAAGGATTTTAGCAGAAACAAGGCCCAAGGTATGGATGAATTTTGGCATCTTTGCTGCTGCTTCTCTCTCAATGCTGATGGTTACTTATGCTCAGCACCTCTCTTTTTGCTGGGCACAGCAAACTATTGCGTCTACATCTGGTGCCTCTGATAGATCTGGCCAGCTGGCAGGGAAAATACCTCTTCATGGGATGAATGACCCTGTCCCCCTGGAGACTGCATGTGCATGCTGCATCTGCTGACCCAGTGAACAAGGGGCATTCTGTGACTCTCCTCTCAAGCTTGCAACGCTCCTGGCATGGAACACTGGGAAGACTCACCAGGCTATCCCAGGCCACTGCTTTGCCAAGAGCAGTATTGTAAACTCCTCTCTTTGAAGTCTAATAAACTAGGGGTGTTTGCAGAATGCGGAAGTGTCGGTATTAAGAGGTCATGTCTCCAGGCCTGGACTGTACAAATATCAAAGGATACCTTTAAAGTTGCTGCTAATCTGTCACATAGTAATGAGATGCACAGTAAACCAGAAACCCTTTGATTTCTTCATTAGTAAGATTATCTGCATGCATGTCAGTCTTGTTTTCCTGGCCCTAGCCTTAGGCTTTATACAGCTATTGATTTTGCTTGTTGTTACAACATTAATGCTTATTCAGGTAAAGATATTTGTTGTTTTCACAACACAGACTTACAATTCATTAAGGAATGCGATGGGTTCCTGGGTACTAGTAATTACTTTAATTCTAGCAAACACAATTCCTGACAGGCAGCGGATTAGATATTCACAGCTAGTCCCTCATTCCTTTACAGCAACTCCCCCTTTTATTCACTACAACCAGCATTAGTATTCAAAAACAGAAACAAGCTGGGTGAAAGCTACCTAAATATTTATGGAATACTGCAGGGGTCAGAGTAACCAGGGCAGCAAATGAAATTAAAGATTTACACCATGAAACAAACTGGCTTATCAATCAGTCTTTGCCAAGTTGCCTATGCTGCTTGAAGAAAAAAAGGTTTTCTATGAAGCTACTTTTCATGGATTTCAGCATGAAATTTTAATCCATGGCTTCACATCAATATCTGCATTATTTTTCCGAGCAGCTGAGTGGGTGGTAAAGGACATTGCATTGTAGACAAAGCTAGATGTTGCCTAACCTGATATCATCATAATAATACTTTGCACTACAGTCACACCTTTCATCTGAAGATATCAAAGCATTTTACAAACTTTAGTTAAGATCACAACACTCCTACAAGGTAGAGCCCTAAATGGGGAAACTGAGGCACAACGAAGCAGTGGCTTGCTCAAATTCAGAGAGAGAGAGTCAGGAACAGAACCTGAGAGTAAGGCAAACTTCTATCACGAAACCAGACAAACTTGAGTCTGGAATGATAGGCTCAGTGAGGGTCTCATGGTGAGTTTTGAACTATCACGATCTGAATTATGATTTTTGGGGGGCTCTGGTGCCTAAGTAATTGAGTCAGCTTCTCTAAATGCTGGGTGACATTCCTTCACTCACTTATGCATGATAGAATATAAATTCTGGGTGGAAAGCCCCGCACTGTTTAAAATGGATACCTCTGAGCGCACATTTTCAATAGTCTTATGAAAAGGCAGGAATTTTACGGTGCTTTTTTTGTCCTAAGAGATTGAAAAAATAACCCAGTGGAAAAAAACTGACAGTTTAGTGGGGGAGCAGGGTGGAGTGGGAGAGGAAATGCTACATTTCTCTACAAAATTGTAAAAGTTTGCCTTGGGTGAAATGTGCATATTCACACACACTTTACTTTGTGAAGAATTGTTTTAAAATGTTGGTTCTAGTGCTTAACAGAATGACTGCATAATCAGGCATAAACACATGTCCTGGTTGGAAGACAAGAGCTGTATGATTGTGGCTCTAATTAGGTAGGTGTGTCTGCGTTTTCTCATGTGTCTTGAGATGGGCTGAAACAAAGCCCCAGGAATGGAATACTCCCAAACTTTCTAGTTTTTGCTTAGTGCAGTGTGACGTATTTTAATTAAATCAGAATTTTAAAAGAATAAGTGCAAAATAAAAACAAAACTAGGATATTTTACTACAGTGGACTGATAAATAAAAAATTGTATATTAAAAATGTGTGTAGAAGTGCACATGCACACAAATATATTAAAATACTTGGGATATTTAAGATCCTTGAGTGTTCGGTTTAGCCTATCTGCAAGTTAGACCAAGACATGAAAGAACAATTGAATATCCCTCCAATTACAATCTCTGTGGTAACATTCGTGTTTCTTAGGTACTGCCGATGTTTACACAGGGTTGGACAGCCACCCTCTTGTCCCACACTTTCAGAACCAGCATTTTAAATTCTCTTTCACAAAACCTAGCTTTTTTTGTGATGGCTGATTTAATAATTTAATGATTTAATAATTACCCAAAGGGAAAGCTTTCTGCTTTGCGAAGAGACATGCTGAGTGAGTACTAGCATAAGTATTTATTGCAAGTATTTATGTCCATAGGTAATTATATTTCTGTTAAATTCCTGAGAAGACCTGCTTTACTGAATTGTTTAGGGCGCGCACAAATATTTGCATTTTCATTTTTTGGGATATAGGCTCTGAAATCCATGCTCGGGTGACTATATAGAAGTATGAGTAATTGGATTTTCAGACCTGCTGAGCACAGACTGTTCCCACTGAATCAATCGGAGCTGCAGGCTCTGCATTTCCAAAATTCATATCACTGATAGGGAGGGTCTTGTTGCAGCAAAGTACTCAGGCATGTACTTAAGTACCATTGATTCCAGTGTGACTTAAGATGTGGTTGGCTGAATTGGGGCCCTACAAAGCCCATTGTCATTAATGGGGAGTGTTTCTACTGATTTCAGTGGGTTTTGAATCGGGCCTTAAATATGCAGGGGGTGCCTATTGTTAGGTATTCGGAATTTGGCCTGGGTTCATGCAGAACCTGAATGCATGGCTCTGTAATCTAGTCATTTAAAGAGTAGTTCTGATACTTAAGAGCTCCATTTTACTTATTCTGGCTCCTTAATACTGGATTAATAGTGAATTAATACTTAATTCTACTCTCTGAATGACTACTGTGGAAATTCCAAAGTCTTCACCCACCTTTGGAAGTCCAATTGTTTTAGCATTCACAGATGCTCATTTAACCACGAGTATTTCTTCTTCTTTTTACTTAAATTGTATGATATTTTCCCTACTGACAAGGAAAGAGTGGGCTGTTAGAAATGTCTGCCAGAAATATTCCTTCTGTTACCCTGTTGTTGTTGTTGTTGTTTTAAAGTGTCTGATGGATCTCTGAGTTGAGAATTCTAGATTAAGATATTTATCACCAGAGATCATTAATATTTTTTTTAAATTAAAGGATGAATTAGTGTGCCACCTTTAGCCTTTGGACTCTCTGAAATATCTAATATTAAATTCTTTTGTTAGTGCACCACCCAAGAAGGAAAAGCATCCAGAAGTTAATTGCTATTTCATTTGTTATATTAGTTTATTTTTTCTGTGAAAATTGAGTTACTCCAGAGCTGTTTTTCCTCTCAGTCGCTATAGTTCTGCATCTATCTTTTAGCCAAGAAGACATGTCCCTGCCTATGGCATCAGTGAAATACTTCATTGAAACAATAGGCTATGGTGTAATGTCAACCATGTATTTTAACTAGGATATCTACATGGTATCATCTTCATAACTACCCAAGGGCTCTAAGAAGTGTCACACAAAGAGGGTAAACACGAGTTTTCATGCATTTGGGCCCATGCTATAGATTTCCCTTCAGGAGTCTGTGGCCAGTAGGTATAATGCAGTGACACAATAGCATCTTCAAAACAAATATTATTTATTTATCCATAGGAACATAACAGAGAGGAAGCTGGTAAACAACAGAAGGCCTCTATGCATATTACCTTTCCTAAACTTGCAAGGAAAGGTTAAGGTTGAGGTAAGTCCTAATTGTCTCAAACACCCTCTTCCTCCAGTGTTGGGGCTGAGTGAGTCAGCCTTCAGCCTTTTCTTCTGTCTCAGGCTGACCCTCAGTCAGTGCCTCTCTCTCTCTGAGTTTGCAGACAGTCCTTTTATCCATTTCAAAGTTCTTTGTCTGTCCAGGACCCCTGAAGCTGGTCAGTCCGGTTTTGTGCATCTCACTGGGGATGTTGGAGGAGGTAGACGCCCAGCAGTAGATTAACTGTATGGTCCATTAGTCATTGTCTGCCTCTCTGGAAATGTGTAAAAACACCCAGGATTGAGTTAACTCTTTGCCCCCATGTAGCAAACAGCACGAGAGCAATCATATCGACGGAGCTACACACCATTTATAAATATAATAGACATCTCCCACATTGTTCACAAACATTTAATGCTAATATTGGACAACACATCGAAGTGTCTCTTTAAAGTTAATCTTAAAGCCAAGCACACTCTGTGTGTTGTCTTTTTATGAAGGAGTTTGAAAAGAATTTTGATTGATTCAGCACACAGTAGGCTGATCTTGTGAATAAGGTATTGAAGTAGGACTTATGAAATCTGGGTTCAAGTCCCTGCTCTGCCACAGACTGGCTGTGCCTCATTTCTCTATCTTTAAAATGAGGATAATAACACCTTCTTTCTCCCATTCTTTGCCTATCTTGTCTATATAGTTTGGAAGCTGTTCAATGCAGGGACTGGCTAAGTGGGTATACTGTGTACTTGTGTTTCTTGGTTGGGACCTCGAGCCACTACCAGTAATATAATAATTGTGTATAATTTCAGCCTTCTAAGAGACAGTCAAGCCCTTTCTGGAGACTGAAACCTAGAGTTCAAAAATCTTACATGCTAATTATTTCTCATCTGTGAATAGGCAGTCTATCTGTGAGCAACATGTTCTCAGCTAACATTGCAGGTATTCTTCCCTCAGCAAAGATAGTGGATACTACCTTGGAAACTGGGTACTGCTGCTGCATCGGGCAGCTCAGGCCCTAAAGATGTATAGTTGTCTTGTTCGCTCTGCATTACATTTCCTTGATGGCTGATTTCCATCCTGGCTTACTGAAAGAGAAGTGGCTAGAAGTATCACCTCCTGGGGATGTGCTTTGCATTCGGTGTTTAATTAAGCCATGACGGTTTATGCCAGAGGATGTTAAACTGTAAAATGGAACAGTGCTTGCCAAATATTGGGATTTTATGAGGACTTGGCAAATCATTAGTATAGAATTTTATTCATCATGTGTGCAGCCTGTTTTGCAGGGACCATTGAGTTTGGCTTGTTTGATTTTGGGTTTCCCCTTCACTTGATTGTTTCAGCATAACATAACGATGATGGAAAAATCCTGTTCAAAAACAAAAAAATTATTTGAGGAACAGGACATTAAACAAACCCTGGTTCTCTACTAAGATGCAGCTACAGAGAATTGATAATGGGGTACAAACCCTTTTCCACCCTAGGTCATTGCTTTGAATCTGCCTAGATCAATCAAGGTGTAATCATTTGCCTGTGAGAAATGACCTAGGGATTTCAGCCTGCTTCCTGTTAGACAGGTGTCTACATTACAAAACAGCCATCATAACATCCTTATTGGCAGTCTCAACAGAGAAGCTAAAACTGAATAGGAATGGTGATAGAATGTCATCCTACTAAAACTGGATACATTCATAATAAAGGATTTATTCAACAAGTTTCACCTCACTTTGTGAAGTGTGCATGAACAGATAAATGTATTATTGCAGATTAAGTTCATCATACAGAATCCTAATCTTATAAATCCTAATCTTTAATCAGAAATTGAACTGTAAACCATGATGAAAGTGACATTTCCCCCCACAGCAATACTTCTTTGTAGGACTATGTAGTGATGTTGAGAGGATTACATCAGAACCAGACTGTTCACTGTAACTCTATTATAGCCCCATTCTGTAAACTGCCAGGTCAGTGGGACTACTTGGGAGAATACAGATTATTATTTGTGGATCCTGAGGAAACTAATAAGAAGCTGAGAGCTGGGTTATGTTATGCCCCAATTTGGCTTCAGAGAATTAATAGTTGTTCCCATCTTGAGACTCACCCTGGAATTGTGGGAACTGTATGTGTCAACAAGGGAAGTTTCTAATATTTTAATGAGACCAGGTGTAACTGAAACTCTTGCTTTAGCTGGTGACAATTTTTTTTTTTTTTTTGCTTTCAGCTCTTCTTCAGTTAGTGATGTTTGTTGTTCAGCGGTAGCCATCCTTGTGGAACTTTGCTTTGATGAACACAAATAGTGTGTGTGAGACCAGAATATCTCAAATTTAGGATACGTTACAAAATGGTGGCAGCCTGTTACAACTGGCCAAGGAATGCTGAAGGGACATGTAAAAGAATGAAGTACAAATTGGAGGCAGTTGTTTCCAACTGTATATCATATTCATTAACTAAACGATTATAGGTGGGCC
Source organism: Terrapene triunguis (assembly GCF_002925995.2). Lineage (NCBI taxonomy): Eukaryota > Metazoa > Chordata > Testudines > Emydidae > Terrapene > Terrapene triunguis. The sequence goes on along the minus strand of NW_020664446.1, from coordinate 52,594,827 downwards.
TGAACCAAACCACCTGATCGAAACATCTGAGGACTTTTGAGAAGCTCCCATACAGAGCTAAACTTTTGTAGATTAGACCAATCTCCACCAATAAGTTTGGCAGCTATTGTGGATAGTGTTGTGATTAAAGTGTGGGGCTATGAATTGGGAGATATGAATTCTATTCTCAGCTCACCCATTTGATTCCCTCTGTGACCTTAGGTAACTATTTTAACTCTCTGGGTTAACTTCCAGCTAGGGTGACCAGACAGCAAATGTGAAAAATTGGGACAGGGGGTGGGGGATAATAGGAGCCTATATAAGAAAAAGACCAAAAAAATCGGGACATCTGGTTAATCTACTTCCAGCCCACTGACATCCATGGCAAAACTCCTACTGACTTCAATGGGGATAGGCTTTCACCTTGTCTGTTTGTCCATCGTAAAAATGCAGATTACTGATTGCTTATCTCATAAGGGGATTCTGAGAACTAATTAATATTTCTAAATGCTTTGAGATCCTCAGATGGAAAGAGCTGTGGGAATGCAAAGTTTGTTTGAGACATTTAAAGCTATATTGCAAAATACAATGTCTGGACATGGGGAGAGGAAAAGGGGCAATGAATTAGACAATTTAAAGAATCTTTTCCATCTCTAATTTCTATTCTTTTTATTGTGTTTTTTCATCATGCACTGATCCTGGCCTGTTGTTCTGTGGTAGCTTGGGGCCACTGACATGCAGCTATTTGTTCAGAAGAACACTGAATCACTTGTCTCTGAAGAACAAAATTTAATGTAAGGAACTAAGTGTGTTTTGCATTCACTTGTAAGGAAAATGATAGGTCAAATTTTGAGCTGCCCAATTTGGCAGTTTCTTTTCGTAAAACAACACAATCAAATGATTTGGGTAACACTATAAAGAGTGTGAATAATTACTATGCTCTACAACTATTAGAGACCCAATTTGTTAGATGCTCTTCTTAGCTTCCATACTGTGAAAGCCTGCATATGGCAACAAAACCCTCACTAAATGTTTATTCATGTTTACCCAGGAGCCAGGCAATGATTGTATTAAATTTGGCCCTAACTGAGGAGGCAGTAACAACATGGGGCTAGGCTGTGGTTTTAAACCACAACGTGCATTGAGTAGAGCACAGGTGCCTGTCAGTCCAAGGCAGATTCTAGCAGCATTGTGCCTGAGGTGGCTGCAACCAATCACAGGAGCACTGAGGGAGGACAGTGTAATCTCTTAAACCCTCTATTCCTTTGACAGGGTGTTGGGCTCCTGTTCTTCTGGTGCTAGCCCGGCTCCGTTCACAGCTATGGCCTCGCTCTCTGTCGTTTCTAATGCTCCTGTCAGTGCTAGGGTCCCATCTGGTCCGAAAGTAACCGGATTGGGCCTAGCAGGGCCATGAAGGGCTTATGCTTACTTTTCCTTACTCTTACGCACTTGTGTATGGCTAGGCTCAACCTAGCCCATAGTAATCTTTGTGTGGATGAGTTGTATTTGCAAGCTAAATTACAGAGTTTGAGGGGACATTTTCAGACTCTCATGCCTCTCCCTCATATTTTGGTACCGTGTCCATTCAGTGCTCAGCATTTGGTACCGTCTGACACTCTGAGACGATACCCGAGGTTGTACCCTGGTGGTACAGTTTCCTTGTCTTGTCCTGAATAAGACAATGATTGTTATGCATGAGACAGGGTCTCTGATTCAAAGCCTCCATCTATCTCGCTAACGGGGTTAGACAGTTGTACCCATAATGTATAGAATATATTTAGGTTACCACGTTTTCAAAAGATCCGCTGAAAGTATACATCCTTTGCTATGATACAGCCTAAGGGTGATAACACAAAATAGCATGATTTACAAGACAGAGCAGAGTTAACCTGCCTGTCCACCTCACTATCTCCAAGTAAAAATCATGAAATACATAGGCCAATGAAGGCATTGACAGGAGAGTTCCAACCACAGATTATTCAAGTGCAGTGACTCTGTTCTGTCTCTGCCCACTTTACACAGGGATGCCCATACAGGAAATCACCCCTATGTAAGTCCTCTTAAACCGAAGCCATCCTTAGCTCCTTCAGCACAACACAGGGCTTGATCTTTGACCCTTTCCCTGTGAATGTACTGGTATCTGGTAATTGCTTCAGCAAGGTGGTAAGGTGACTGCAGCAATTTTGGATGCAAAGGGACACAGAACAGTAGATGAAGTTGCCTCTCCCTTCTTTTTCACTGAGAGCCTCTCTCTGATTCCATGTACAACTTGAAGCCTGAACTTCCTTATGTAGGCAAAGCTTGCTGTTGCTTCCTAGAGGACAAGGAATCTGTCTCTCAGGGAAGATTGTGCTAGTTGCTGCCCAGTCCAACTTGGGGAAGGTTTTGGAGCAGAGGAAGATTTGCTTGGGGGAGAGTTTTCTCTTCAGGGAGCGGAGGACCATTTGCTGGCTAAGATGCTTTACACTGTCTCTAAATTGAAATGGGGGCTATAAAAGGATGTAATGAGAAATTGCGTTCTGATCACTTATTTCTTACACAGGAGCCTCAAAGTATTTAATAGACTCTTCACTGGAAAGATGAATGAACTTCCATTATGGAGGGTCTGTTCTCCCACTTAAATGTTGCATGACTCTGTCATGTTAACCTGAAGTTACATGTATTTATTTACTTGGTCCTGAAATGGGGACTGATAGTGGCTTACTTATGCTAAGAAAGATGTTTTAATGGTTTTAACTTAATTTCAGCTGACTCCCTAATTAATTTCATTTCTACATTTTAATAATGATAATAAATCTGATTTTATTATTTAACTTTGATACTTTTACTATTATACAGTAAATCAGTTGCCCATGATCTCTTTTAGATGCTGAAATGTCATGGGCTCCCTGTAATGGCCCTCATTTAATAGCAATGACATCCATAAATAAATTCACCTTAGGAAGCTGTTGGTTACAAAATAGTTTAATCATAATCTGGGAAAAATTAATATTTCTTTTTTTTGTAATTGAAAGATGTGGTTTTAAATCAGTTTATATGGAAAAGTCTTATTAGTAAAGATTGTTAGGGATTAAAGAAGCAGAACAGAAGGGATTGCAATTTTATTAGTGAAGCATCTTTTTTCCTTTAAAAGATTCCTTTACATTTTTACTAAATGCACATGGAGATCTCTACATATATGGTGACAGGAGGAACAAACAGCAGCCAGACAGTCCTATGCAGTGCTGTTCAACTGATACTTTTTTCATGTTGTATCTGGTTACATTACATATTACTTCATTACATCCCATCCCATTATGTAACCCAAAGCCCCAACAATTAGAGACTAAAAAGGTCTCATTTGATAACACATGGCTGAAAGAATTCAGCAGCCCAAATATTTTTCTGAGTAACTGTGGATGGGTGGGCAGACAGTGGTGCAGATTTATCTGCCTTTGCAGCTGCAGCACTGGAATTTTTCAATCCCTGTGCAAAATTGCAAATGAGATATTTACAAAATGGTTGTAAATTAGCTCTCTTAAAGCTAATGTTCACAGCAAATATTCATCCATATTTGAATATAGAATAAAAAGAAATTGAGATTGTAGTTGGTATTTTTCTGAAATTACATTTTGAAAACATAGCTTATGCACTAAGGCTCTATTTCAAAATCAGTGAAATCAATTTGATAATCCAAGTGACTCTCAATTGCCTTTTGTTGAAGTACCAGAACCACTGTACTTCTGCTGTATCTCTGACAGTCTGTAGCATTATTATTTATACGGTTACTTAGGTGTGTGTGGTGTTTTTCAGGAGAATAATAGTTTCCTGATCCTTAAAAGCCTACAATTCCAGGGCCCAGCCCTGTGCATGCTTACTCATGCCAGTAGTTCTTACTCATACAGTTCTTATTTTCATGAGTAAATGCTACTGGCATAAGGACAGGTTTGCAGGATCAGGGCCTTATAGACATCATAGGTCTAGCTGGCAGTGTCCAAGGAGGCACCAAGATTTACACAAAGCACAGGTTGGTGTTTTTGACATGGTAATTCTACTTCTTAATTTTTTAAATTTTATTTCTAAATTGTATTTGTGTGAATGTTTCTTAGTTAAGCTAGTACAAAGATAGATTTTATATATATATAGTACCTGTCATCTGCACGACCCCTAAGCAATATTGGCCCATTATTCAGAGAAATCAACCCCACCACAATGTCTATCACCCCTTCCCGTTTGACAAAGTTAGCGCTCTCCAGTCTTGTATATAAAAGTCAAAGCTAACGAATCCATCTTACAGTGCTTCCTAACCCCCCCCCCCACCAAATCTGTGCTCTGACATCCCCCAAGAGGGATTGAATTGCAGGCAAGAGGGATTTTAATGGAGAGTGTCCTTGTACCCACTAGCAGGAGTTGAAGCCTGGGGGTAGACAAGAGCAATCCAGAAGAAGTTCTATGAGAGGGAAGGAGAGTGATAGTTCCTGAGATAGCCAAGGTTCTAAATTTATTCAAGATTTTTTTTTTCTTAAATGGAAGACCATCTGAATGCTACATGGCGATCAAAGCTTAGAGAAGTGCGTGGTCAATAACTCAAGGGAGTTATTGTATTCAGACTTTTGTGTGTGGTGGGGGTGAGGTCAGTGGCTAATGAAGCACCTGGGTGGCTTGGTGGACTTCCCTGAATCTAATCCAGGAGTAATTTAGCAGCCGCTCAATGCATGGTATTACCATTGGAGTTTAATTGACTGAGTAGTAGCAGAACTGGGCCTGGTGTTGAGGTTTGCTAGGAGTCAAGATCTCTCTGTCTTGGTTGGAAGGATGGGACCTTTTGATAAGGGGAATTAAGAGAAAAACTCTGGTTTCTAGTGCTTTCTTACCACAAATAGGAGATCTGTCTTCTGCTTTATTTCTAACTGCTAATACCTTGAAATGTCTAGACAGCCTTAAAATACAATTTGCACAAAGCTGTTTTCAGCTCTGCACAATTTGATGTGGCTGAGAAGCTGTATAAAAACTGACTTCTGCTAGGAAGTGGGTGAATTTAAGAGTAGTTTACACACAAAATAAATGCCTATTGTGAAGCATTGTAGGTTTAATCATAAAAAAGGTCCTATGCCCACAAATCTTAGGGGGAATTTACACTGGTACTTATTCTCAAGGTCAAACAGTAAAAGTGTACAAATCTTCAATATCAATGAAATAAGGTCCAGGGAGAGCAAGGCAACATATTGGCCAACTAATCACGTTAGATTCAAAGCCATCAATACAACTTCCCAGAGAGCTCAGTGGTCGGTATCCATGTTGGAGAACTGCTTTCAATAGCCTGTTATGGGAGTCCTCATTTTGATAAGTCAAAATGCTTTGTTTTGACTTTGATTAATTTAATTTAGACTTTTATAATAGTCATTTAAATATACTCATTATAATTGATATGATGTATAACATTTAATATTATGTTTCAACATTAGTAAAACAAAACACTTTGATGATCCTGAATTTTTTTTAAATTTGTTCTGTGGGAAACTTCTAAATTTTGGCTTTTTATTCAGATGTGAAATGAAAACACAGTTTGAAAGTCTCAGTTTATCTTATTTTCTGTCCCTTTCCTAATAGTTCCTAACATTGTTAGCCTTTTATGAAAGACGTGATGAGAGAATATAATTTCCATTCCAAGAGAAAGTATATCATAATGCCACTATTTATATCCATGGTGAGCCCACATCTTGAATATTGTGTCCATTTCTGGTTGCCCCATCTGAAAAGAATATAGTGGAACCTGGAGAAGGTTCAGAGAACGGCAACAAAGATGTTCAAGCATATGTAATGGCTTCCATATAAATAAAGACTAAAAAGATTAGGGCTTTTCAGTTTAGAAATCAGATGACTAAGGTGGGATATGATAGACTTCTATAAAATCTTGAATGATGTGGAGAAAGTGAATAGAGAAGTGTAATTTACCCTTTCACACAATAAATTATCAGGGGTCACCTGATAATTAATAGACAGCAGGCTTAATACAAACAAGAGGAAGTACTTTTTCACACTAAGCACAAGTAACCTGTGGAAGTAATTGCTATGCAGTATTGTGAGGGCCCAAAGTATAAGTGGGTTCAAAAAAGAACTGGATAAGTTCATGTAGGATAGACCCATCATTGGCTATTAGCTAAGATGGTCAGGAAGGCAACACCATCCTTGGGCTGACCCTAAACCTCTGACTATCAAAAGCCAGGAGTGGAAGATGGGTGGATCACCCCATAATTGCCCTGTTCTGTACAATCCCTCTGTATGGGCCATTGTTGGAGACTGGACAAGATGGACCATGGTCTGACCCAGCATGGAAGCTCTTATGTTCTAACTTGTGGATTGTCTGAAACAACAAAATGCAGAGGACCATGAAAATGAAGGGGGAGGAGGGATAATTCTGATTTTAAATTTTTGTTAACTTGAGTGTTCAAGAAGGGTTTGGTTTGGATTTTCACTGAAGATTTGGGTAGATTATAGCTTTATCCCAACTGTTTTTTATGCTTATAGCAGGGTGTTAACATCTCCCCCATAGCATGTGTAGATTTAAGACAAATCATTTTTTGTGTGTGCAAGTTCTAGAAGTTTGGATGTGATAATCCAAAACAAATATCTGGGTGAGATTGAAACTGAACTGAACTTTTTAGAATGAATTTTAAATCTAGCATTAGGAGAAAGCTGGTCATATCACTTCTGCTTTCTGATTAAAATGTTTATTTTTTTATTTTAGTGTCTCACTAGATCTCTTGTCCTAAGGCAGTTAGGTATTTTATTACCTGCTTTTGCAAGTCTTTGTTCCAGACACATATTGAAATATCCCTGCACTATTTTCCTCTGTTAGTAACATATAGTTGTCTCTCAAATTCAGAGTTGCCATGTATTGCAATTTGGGATAATTACATTAGTGAGATGTAGAGAACTTCATCCTGTAAAATACTTTGAAACCTGGAGTGTAATTAATTACACAGTGAGCTATTACAAAAGGTAGATTTTTTTTTTTCATTTGCATATATTCATTTCCATGAAAGATTCTGGGTTGACGAAGCAGAACTGAAGCTCTCTGTTACCCACAGTACTTTTCCATTACCATATCCAGCAATAAGTCCCAATTTTGACCTGGTAGGACTATTTCTATAGGGTAAAGCTCAGACTCCAGGGCTATCCTTTCTTTAGCTTCTCTTCTGAGATTGTCACTAAGGGTGATAACTACTAATGTCTCTTTTGTGATTTACCTGAAACTGGACTGAGACCTACCACAGGTTGCTGAATGGCCATCCTATGGTAACCGCTGACTCCGATTGACTGGTGCCCAATGCCAGGTAGTTATAGTTCTGGTGAATTTGTGTATAACCTCTTACAACATCCTTGAGCTGTTCTCTCAAAGTGGCAGATTTTCTATGTATATTTTATAAGAGATCTCTCTGTAGGGAATATTACTCTTTGTCAAGAAAATCCAGGTATTCTCCATTAGTCTCAATTTTCACACTTCTCACTTTAGCTGCCAGTTGATTATATCCAGTTATCAGATTCCTCTGACAAAGCTGAAGAAGAGGTATGTGTGGCCCCAATCTCGTGTCTAGGTAAGACTCAAACCGTGAACCTCGTTGTCTCCAGATGGCAGATACAAGAGATGATATAAAAGGGCAGAGGACACAAATAATTGTGGTTAGCATAGGAAACACAGACTAATGAGTGTACAGGTATCACATCATTAAGGAGCCCACAGCATGTTTGTAACATCATCAGTATGTGATGTACATGTTGTTTAAAGTCTTGAGCAATGTTTTACCTGAAGAACCCATGTCCTTCACTTGCTTAAGTTCACCCTGTCACATTTGGAAAGGGTGCACATATGTCTCTTACTGAGCGTAACTTTTGATGAGAAAGCACTTTAAAAATTGATATAAATGTGATACATCAATTCCTCTGCCTCCAAGTTTAGAGTTTAGTCTTATTGCAATCTGAGGATTTCTGCATAGTACCATAGTTGTGTGCATCAGTAGTGACCAGTTTGTGTGCACTTTCTTCATGACATTACAAAAGACTCACATCTTGTCTGATTCCTGAAAGCTGTTTGTGTCTCTCAGAAGCATGGCAGAACTGTTTACTTTACTAAGCTAGTTCACATCATCATGTGACAGTAAATTATGATTTTAAACTTGGGCTTGGATTGGATGCTTGGTAAATAATGTCCAGTTTACTAAGGAGAACAACTAAATGAATGATCTTAAACTTAGATTTTTAATTTAGGAAATTTACTCATTTCCAACCCTAAAAGATTTGTACTAGTTATTAACTGACCTACAGTATATGTTGGGGGTGACACAGTAAGGAAGGGGAAAGATGCTACTAAATGAAAAAATACATTCTGAACTTTTAAGTCTATTTTGGCAAGTTTGCTAGAGGAAAGCTGTGTTCAGGTCAGATTAGGCTAGATTTTGGGTACTGGACCATACCGGAATTAGATATTGGATCTTGTAGTACCAAAAATTCATAAGCTGTTGTCATGAAATAGTGGAAATCTAGTGAACTTCCACTGTGAGATTTTTTTCCAGAAAGAAGAAGAAAATATGCCTCTTTCTATTTCATAACTAAACATTTGGGTGTTTGGTTCCTTATAAGCCCTCTCTCTGAAATTTCAATAGCTTTAGATTGTGCTTCTAGCTTTGACCCCTCTCTAGTTTTTACTGTCATACATTTAAAACCTGTTGCATTGGTTACATGATAGGACCTAACATGATCCAAATTACTTCCAAGACAGCTGTTTCCTTTTGCTCTTGAATTGTCTTACTCACATCAGGCACTCAAAGAAGCAGAGAGCATTTAAGACTGGCCACGGCAACAGTAACTTCGGGGACAGGGTTGAAGTAAAAGGATCTAACTATTTTCCTCCTTCTCTTTAACAAAAATATACTTTTTCATTTTGTAGTTTGCTTCCACCCCTGTTCACTCCATCTCTGCTCCCTCTGTCGCTCACTCTCCCCGACCCTCACTCACTTCCACCGGGCTGGGGCAGGAGGTTGAGAGCTCCTTCACCCCACCCCCTCCTCACCCTCTTCCGCAGCCCTGAGCCCACTCCTGCACCCCAATTCCCTCCCAGAGCCTGCTGATATTGGGGTACGGGGAGGGTGTGTGGAAGGGATTGCAGGGTGCGGGCTCTGGAAAGGAGTTGGGGTGCGGGAAGTGGCTCTGGCTGGGGGTGTGAGCTCAGGGATGGGGCCAGAAATGAGGGGTTCAGCGTGTGGGAGGTGGCTCAGGGCTGGGGCAGGAGGTTGGGGTGTGGGAGGGGATGAGGCCACTCCAGCCTAATCTGGGGTGGGTCTGGGGATGAGTGGTTTGGAGTGCAGAAGGGGGCTCTGGGCTGGGGCCGAGGTGTTTGGTGTGCAGGAGGGGGCTCTGGGCTGGGGCGGGGGGTTCGGGTGTGGGAAGGGGTGTGGTCTCCAGGAGAGAGTTTGGTGTGGGAGGGGCTCAGGGCTGATGCAGGAGGCTGGGGTGTGGGAGGGGGTGAGGGGTGCAAGCTCCGGCTGGGTGGCTCCTGGAAGCGGCTGGCATATCTGGCTCCTAGGCTCAGGGGCAGCCAGGCGGCTCTGCAGACTGCCCCCACCTGCAGGCACTGCCCCCACAGCTCCCATTTGCCAAGGTTCCTGGCCAATGGGAACTGTGGAGTTGGCGCTTGGGGCGGGACGTGGGGGCAGAGCGTGGAGATACCCTGGCCTGCCCCCTGTGCCTAGGATCTGGACATGACAGCCACTTCCGGGAGCCATGCAGAGCCAGGACAGGTAGGGAGCCTGCCTCAGCCCTGCTGCACTGCCAACCGGACTTTTGGCCTATTAAAATCTCCCGGATTGCTTTTAATAGTCACCGGGAGATTGAGGCCAATTACGACAGACTCCCGGCTAGTGCAGAAGAGATGGCAACCCTAATTGTACTACGCTGCTACATTGGGATTCATTCTAAACCAGGGTGATGATGTCTTTCTGCATTCTTTGTTTCCAGGCTATGGTAATAATGAATAGAGGCTCTTTTTTTTTTTTTTTTTGTCTCTCTCCCCCCAGCCCCCCCCGTGTTTGCATAGTGTCTAGCACACTGGGGTCCTGTCCATGACTAGGCCTACAGGCACTATAGTAATATAAATAATAAATAACAACAAAACGCTGACATTTTGTATGAAGGGAAAACTTGACACAACCACATGTTCCAAAATCTCTTGGAATTTGAGTAATTCATTTTTTCCCTTTTGAAGTTAAACAGTTTCAAAGAGTTTATCCATGCTATGTGGAGTAATAATTACTCGTTTTTAAATATCATTTGATAGGCTGGCTTAGTGTAGATTAATGGTCAACGCTAATTTGTAATATTCTAATTTTTTATTCTATATTATATAAAATAACCTATTTTACATTATGGGCAAAAGAAGCAGGTTCACATCTTCATGCTTGTTGGAATCCCGAAGCCCAGTAGTAAAATGGCAAGAGAGTGCTGCATATCAGGACTGAAGAGCGTTGTGAGAGATTTGATGTGACCCAGGGCTGAAATAGGAAGTGGTGATGCAGCTATGGATTCTGGTGCATTGGCAAAGCTGTGTGTGACTTCACATGTAGCCTTGACCTGCACTATGACCAATTCTTTCTCACACTCACACCAAAAATAGTTAAATGCTGACTGAGCTAGAGAAATAATCCTTGTAATCTCTATTTGCTGACTAAATAGATCTTGCCAGGGTGATCTTATTTCTGCTTTGTACTACTCATGTTTGTCACATCTCATGTACTTTACAAAAGGAACACACAACACAAGTAGGCTCTAATTCTTGCAACTCCTGTTTTGTATTCTCTTTTCCAGTTGTTTGAAGACTAAATGGGCTATGCCAACAAAACAAGGACCTTAAACTGGAAAATAAAATGTTCCGTCTCTAAAGAGCATAGTACAGGGAAAAGTTTTTTTTTTAAAGTTGTAAATTTGCCTAAGGTGTATTTAATGGCAACTTCCGTCATCATTTAAACAGAATATAAAGCAGCTGACTCAGATACAAATCCTGTAGTATCCCAGCAATGTTTATAACTTTCTTTTTCTTAACTTGTAGTATGTTTAAAAAGTTTTGTTTTTTTCTGGAATTCTCTCTCTAACCACGAGAGTAATGCCAAGTCTATATGGTGTTTTTAGTTCTTGTTTTATTTCTTAATCTTTTGTGCTCCGATAACTTAAAGGTAATGTCAATAGGAGTTTTAGAACTAGAAGAAACAAAATTACACACTTGAGACAGGTTGGAGTGTTTCTAGTTAAGAAGTGTTTTCAGGTGTCGATCTTGCAGCAGTCAATTAAGGCCCTTCTGGAATGCTAACAGCAAGTTTATTTGCAGCCGCAGTACTTCATGCGAACAGGAATGTACAGTAATATATTTTCTACACTGGCCGTGTTGAGGAAGCCTGGCTAGCAGTGGAGTCAAATTGTAGTGTTAGTAATCTATTACTTGTAACATAAGAAACACTGACATAATGGATTTGCCCCGTATACTCCTGTTGTGTAGCACCTGACTATATGAATGGTCCTATTGATTTGAGTGCCCAGTCAGTGAAATAATACTTAGCACGAGTATGTGAGAATGGTCATTATGGCCCATCTAGCCCAGTATCCTGCCCGGGGCTTAAATTCTCAAAGATTATTTCCTGGAGTCCCTGTCCGCCCCTCATTCGGGGCTCAGGGATTTAGCCCTATGGGGGGGAGGAGGTGGGGGACACCAGGGCTTGGGGCTTTAGCTTTGTCTGGGGTGGAGGGGGAAGGTGCCAGGGCTCCCACAGGTTTGAAAATATTTACTGGAGCTCTGCTGTGGTGGGCTCTGGCTGAATTTAAGCCCTGATCCTGCCTCTAACAGTGGCCAATGTCGTGTTCTGTTCCCTCTGAATCATCTGGCAATTGAATGATCCATCCCCTGTCATCCACGCCCACCTTCTTGCAGTGAGAGGGTTAAGGGCACCCAGAGCATGGGGTTGTGTCCCTGACTAGCTTGGCTAATAGCCATTGATGGACCTATCCTCCATGAACTTTTCTAATTCTTTTTTTTTTAACTCAGTTTTACTTTTGGCCTTCACAGCATCCCCTGACAACGAGTTCTACAGGTTTACTGTGCATTGTGTCAAGTACTTCCTTTGTTTGTGTTAAATCTGCTGCCTATTAATTTAATCAGGTGACTCCTACTTCTTGTGTTATGTGAAGGGGTAAATAACACTTCCCTATTCACTTTTTCCACACCATTCATCATTTTATAGACCTCTAACATATCCCCCCTTAGTCATCTCTTTTCTAAGATGAACAGTCCCAACTCTTTCATCTCTCCTTGTATGGAAACTTCCATACCTCTAATCATTTTTGTTGCCCTTCTCTGTACCTTTTCCAATTCTAATATATCTTTTTTGGCATGAGGCAACCAGATCTGCATACAGCATATTCAAGGTGTGGGCATACCATGGATTTATTTAGTGGCATTATATTTTCTGTCGTATTAGCTTCCCTAATGGTTCCTAACACTGTTAGATTTTGTTTTTGCCATGTTTCCAAGATCTTTCTTGAGTGGTAACAGCTAATTTAGACCCCATTGTTTTGTATGTATAATTGGGATTATTGTTCCAATGTGCATTACTTTGCATTTATGGAGTAAGGGCAGCAAAATATGCCACACTAGAGAATCTCCTAGTACTTTGCAGTGAGTGGGTCACGTACACTGAAGGAATAAAGAGGAATAAGTCACATCTCTCTCTGCTTTACTGGGGGCTCATCCCAAGAGAGGGCAAATGATTTTCCCTTCAGAATGTGGTAGGTTTAATTTCTGCCAGGGGCTCATAGTTGCTTTGCTAGTAGAAGGTGCAGAAAGGAAGCACTATCTCAGATTATACACCAGGAGAAGCTGTTGTAATCCTGAGGTGAATCTGACCCATTGTGTATGACTTATATTGCATGTATATTAAATCAAAGATTTACAAACATTTTAAGATTGTTTCGCCCATGTATTTCTTTTAATGCTGCAGAAAGAAGCAACTGACAAGTGAGGAGACTGCAGTTGCTCTGCAGCAGGATGTACTGGGCATGCTTCAGCTTGAACTTCTTGAACAGCATGACTTATGAACAGAACTCAGGGGCACAAATAAAATGAGTGGGAGTGGTGTCTGTGAGCTGATTCTGGTTTTAAGGACAAATGTACATAGAAAGTGGCCTGTACGGAACAAGACAGAGAACATAAAGGGCAGTGAAAAGATAGCAATGCAGTTGCATTCTCTTCAAACATGCCATTTTGTCTTATGCTGAAAAACATAGCCTATGGAGCTCAGCTCTCAGTTGGTGTAAATGGGTGCGTCTCCATTAATGTCAGTGAGTGGCGCTGATTGACACAAGATGAGGATCTGGCATGTAAATTTCTACGGGTTCCATATTGCAGTAGGTTTTTCCTTTCACTTTTTCTCTGAAAATCTTGTATTCAAAGGTAGATTTGTGTCTCCATTACCACAAGAAGAGAGTATGGGTCCTATCCAGGTCCCAATACTACTCTCAGGCCTGGTCTACACTAGGCTTTTATGTCGACTTTAGCGCCGTTATATCGAATTAACCCTGCACCCGTCCACACCAGGAAGCCATTTAGTTCGACATAAAGCTCTCTTTAAATCGATTTCTGTAATCCTCCCCAACGAGAGGATTAGCGCTAAATTCGACATGGCCATATCGAATTAGGCTAGGTGTGGATGGAAATCGACGGTAATAGCTCCGGGAGCTATCCCACAGTGCACCACTCTGTTGACGCTCTGGACAGCAGTCCGAGCTCGGATGCTCTGACCAGCCACACCCCCGGGAAAATTTGAATTCATTTTCATTTTCCTGTCTGGGCAGTTTGAATCTCAGTTCCTCTTTGGACATCGAGGGGAGCTCAGCAGCAGTGGCAACTATGCAGAGCTCTCCAGCAGAGATGGCCGTGCAATCTAATAGAAAGAGGGCCCCAGCATGGACTGATCGGGAAGTCTTGGATCTCATCGCAGTGTGGGGCGATGAGTCCGTGCTTTCAGAGCTGCGCTCCAAAAGAAGGAATGCTAAGATCTACGAGAAGATCTCCAAAGCCATGGCAGAGAGAGGCTACAGCCGGGATGCAACGCAGTGCCGCGTGAAAATCAAGGAGCTGAGACAAGGCTACCAAAAAACCAAAGAGGCTAACGGACGCTCCGGATCCCAGCCCCACACATCCCGTTTCTACGAGGCACTGCATTCCATCCTGGGAGCGGCCGCCACCACTACCCCACCCCTGACCGTGGACTCCGAGGATGGGATCATGTCCGCGGCCGGTTCCTCGTCGGACATGACAGCGGACGGGGAAGATGAAGAAGGAGATGAGGAGGACGAGGCAGTCGACAGCGCTGGCACCGCTGATTTCCCCGACAGCCAGGAGCTCTTCATCACCCTTACCGAGATCCCGTACCAACCGTCCCCATCCCTTACCCCGGACACAGAATCAGGGGAAGGATCAAGCAGTAAGTGCTGTAAACATGTAAACATTTATTTAAAACAGAACGGTAATATTTATACTATTAACAATGTATATTTATAAAAGTGCTGTAAACTAGTAAAAAAATAATCAGGTACAAAACAGGAATATTTACAAAGGTAACAAATGGGTTTTCATGATTTCTCTGTCTTAGGCTCTTCTCAATTTAGTCCCAAGTGTTTTAAAAAATTTTCACAATGTCCGTTACTACATGATTCCCAGGCCCAAGACGCTCCACTCCAAAGTCCCAGTGCACCTACGCGAAAATCCGGTCAATGTGGCCGGGGATCGACGAGAAATCCTCGTAGGAGAACTCCTCGTAGGTCTCGTGGAGGTAGAGCTCAAGCCTGTTGATCAGGTTCCGGGGTAGGGCGATCTTAGTGGGCCCTCCGTGGTAGCAGACATGCCCCCTCCACGCCACAATCAAGTACTCCGGGATCATGGCCCGACATAGCATGGCGGCATACGGCCCCGGTTTCTGCATGCTTTCCCGCAGCATGCGTTCTCTCTGGGTGTCCGGGATCCTCAGGAGGGTGATGTCGCTCATGACGCCCTGCTTTGAATTAGGGAGGGGAATGTTAGTATTGGGACTGCTTTACAGCCACGCGGTGGAGGGAGAGGGGCAGCATACAGGGATCTTTCCCTGGGACAGCCGCGAGGGGGTGGGACAGGGGCAGAGTTGATGCTGTCCTGATTGCTGGCAGCAGAGACTGGCATTGCTTTCAATGTGAAAGGAGGCCAGTGCTACTGCTGGAGTTTTAAGCAGCCACAAGTCTGCGGCTTACCATTATTGCCCGCTCCAGAAGTTCAGGTCTCCAGCCACGCTTCTCTGAACGCTCCAAGACCTCCGCAAGTCCACAGGCACTGAAGGCGACGGCCGAAAATTCGACCTTGTCCTGAGTGCGCATGTGAGAGGTTCAGTGCATGGTCTTGTTCACAGAGAAAGACTAGGTTCTTTGTATACAATTTCATTTATCTGTCTCAGGAATTCACTCCCTTTTCACAATTCACACAGACACATCTGCGACTGTCTCCCAACCCAGCCTGTCAGCACACTCCCAGAGGCTAGCGCAGATTAGGCGGAGGAAGAAGAAGACGCGTGAAGACATGTTCTCAGAACTAATGGGCTGCTCCCGAGCCCAGGCAGCCCAGCAGACACAGTGGAGGGAGAACTTGTCACAAATGCACCGAGCAGTCATGGAACGGGAGGAGAGGTGGCGTCAGGAGGACCAACAGGCTACTGAAAAGCTGCTTGGACTAATGAGGGAGCAAACGGACACGCTCCGGCGCCTTGTGGATGTTCTGCAAGACCGGAGGCAGGAGGACAGAGCCCCGCTGCAGTCTATCTGTAACCGCCCTCACCCGCCACCAAGTCCCACACCACCCTCACCCAAACTCCAAAGAAGGAGGGGCGGCAAGGGCCGTTAAAACTTTCAGTCAACCCCTGCAGACTGCTCTAGCACTAGAAGGCTGACATTCCCCAAAATTTCATAAGTCCTTTCCCACCCACCTCACAGAAGCCCCCGTCCAAGTTTCACACCCCACGTTTCATGTCTGGTTCGCAATAAAATGTTTGTTTCTCTCCATTACTGTTTCAGTCAGGTTCTTTTGAGGGAGAGTCTGTCTGGAGGGGGGGAAGGGGCTTGGTAATTGGGCAGGACAGTGACCTTTAGCAGGGTACAGAGGCGGTGTCAGGTCCAGCATCAGGACACATACACAGTGCAGTCACTGGTTACCCTGGTCAGTCTGGGAGGTGTTTTTCATGTTCTCCATTGAAATAACCAGTCCACCAGTGCGGAGCCTGTCATTCCGGGAGTTTAGAAGCATCATTTGCATCAGAACACTGAACCTGCCCCCCGCCACAGTCTGCGTCCCCGGTTTAAAATATTCCCGCGAAAACAGCAACACAGACAACGGTGTTCATTAACAAAATCGAAATGATTTTATTTTTTGGGAAGGGGAAGGGGGTGAAGGGGGTATGTAACTGGAGAGGATAGTCAAAATGAACTGGGTAAAGAAACGGGGGCAGGTTCAGCTTTTCTGTCCACAAACTGAAAAGTCACTGGTTGCCCTGCTCACTCAGGAACCTAGCTTTCAAAGCCTCCCGGATGCACAGGGCGTCCCGCTGGGATCTTCTAATGGCCCGGCTGTCTGGCTGGACGTAATCAGCAGCCAGGCTATTTGCCTCAACCTCCCACCCCGCCATAAAGGTCTCCCCCTTGCTCTCACACAGATTGTGGAGCACACAGCAAGCTGCAATAACGATGGGGATATTGGTTTCACTGAGATCACAGCGAGTCAGTAAGCTTCTCCATCTCCCTTTGAGACGGCCAAAAGCACACTCCACTACCATTCTGCACTTGCTCAGCCGGTAGTTGAACAGTTCTTTTTCTGTGTCCAGGGCGCCAGTATAGGGCTTCATGAGCCAGGGCATTAGCGGGTAGGCTGGGTCCCCGAGGATGACTGTAGGCATCTCCACATCCCCAAGAGTTATTTTGTGGTCTGGGAAGTAAATACCTTCCTGCAGCCGTCTAAACAGACCAGAGTTCCTGAACACGCGAGCGTCATGAACCTTGCCCGGCCATCCGACGTAGATGTTTGTAAACCGTCCCCGATGGTCCACCAGTGCTTGCAGCACCATTGAAAAGTAGCCCTTTCTATTGATGTACTGGCTGGCCTGGTGGTCCGGTCCCAGGATAGGGATGTGAGTCCCATCGATAGCCCCACCGCAGTTTGGGAATCCCATCGCGGCAAAGCCATCTATGATGACCTGCGCGTTTCCCAGGGTCACTACCTTTGGGAGCAGTACCTTCACGGTTGCCTTGGCTACTTGCATGACAACAACCCCCACGGTAGATTTGCCCACACCAAAGTGGTTCGCGACTGACCGGTAGCTGTCCGGCGTTGCAAGCTTCCAGAGGGCTATGGCCACTCGCTTCTGGACAGTGAGGGCTGCTCGCATGCGGGTGTCCTTGCGCTTCAGGGCAGGGGACAGCAACTCACAAAGTTCGAGGAAAGTCCCCTTCCGCATGCGAAAGTTTCGCAGCCACTGGGATTCATCCCAGACCTGAAGCACTATACGGTCCCACCAGTCCGTGCTTGTTTCCCGGGCCCAGAATCGCCGTTCAACAAAATCCACATGCCCCATTGCCACCGTGATGTCCTGGGCGCTGGGGCTCGTGGTTTCTGACAGCTCTGTGCCACTCTCCGACTTCAGGCTCTCACGGCGGTGCCGTAGCCTCCTCGCCCGATTTCTCTGCATCTGCCTCAGGGAAAGGTGTATGATAAGCTGCGAGGTGTTGAGAACGGCCACAAGTGCAGCGATGGTCGCAGCGTGATCCATGCTCGCAGTGCTGTGGCGTCCGCGCTGTCACTGACCAGAAAAGTGCGCGAACTGATTTCCCGCCGGCGCTTTCATGGAGGGAGGGAGGGCGTTAGTGACGGACGGATGACGACAAATTTTTTTTACCCAGAAGGCATTGGCGGCTCGACCCAGAATTCCGATGGGCAGCGGGGACTGCGGGAACTGTGGGATAGCTGCCCACAGTGCACCGCTTCCAATATCGACGCTCGCCCCGTTAGTGTGGACTCACAAAGTCGAATTACTGTCCTTAGTGTGTCCTTAGTGTGGACACACACGTTCGACTTTGCAATATCGATTCCACATATTCGATTTAAGTAAAATCGAATTACCCTCGTAGTGTAGACATACCCTCATTGAAGTTGGCGAGACTTTTATAAGTGACTTCAGTAGGAGCAGAGTCTGGCTTCTTGTCACTAGTAGAATTGGCCAAATCACAACATTACTATCAAAGCAAGTGCTATTTGTAGTCTCTCTCCTAACATAAAGACCATCTATCCTGGAATATAATGACCAACCATCTCTAAATTAGGTTTCAGCCTTGCAAGAACTTAGGCTTGTCTTATGCACATGAATAAGGACTTTTTCAAGCATCAGTCTTGCAAAAGGTGGATGCATTTTGAAATGGTGTCCCTTGAAAGTAAGCTTAGTCTTGCATTTTTCAGGCACTTATCCTTTATTCTTTTTGAAGGTGGTCACACCAGGCACAATGCTGGAGTAATTTGGAGAGGTGGGGATATTGGGTCAAGAATGAAATGTATAAAGACTGCTGTATAGGGGTCAGAGGTTTGTACAGCAGTAGCTAATACATTTGTTCAGTGCTTTCAGTCTAGCACTTTCATGAGCTCCAAATTCACAACTACAAATAAACATGCCTGCCTTCGAATTATATTTGAATTAAAGCAATGAGCCTCCAGGTGCAGGCTGACCCAGGGAATCCCCAGCCACTACAACATGCATTTTCAGAGCCATGAATGAGAAGAGAAATTGCCAACTTGTCTCTTGGTTCCACTATTTTCGCAGCTTGACCTCAGAAGCGGCCATAATGTTTGGCTTTTCCTGGAATTAAAAAGAGAATCAAAATCAAAAGTTTTTTTTTTTTATTTATTGAGACCCATATGTTACAAGGAACTAACAGGTTGTGGTGCCAAGATGGTGTAGATTGAAGCTGATTGCATGCAGCTCTGAGTTTGGATTTGTGGGGTTATTTTAAGTTGTACAAATTATATAAAGGAAGCTTAATCATTATATATTAGTGTACATACTGAATTGTAATGACTGGGTCAGCTCTCTAATGTGGGAGATCAGATTTAAACAAGTGCAATCCATGTTCATGAAAGTAAGATCTGATCCAGCCCTGATACTGTGTCACTTGGTCTCTTCAGTTTTGCAAGTACAATGCTTTTGCATTTTGCAAACACAGTATGTTGAACGTGATTCTGCTTGGAGCTGTGAAAGTTACAAGTACAACAGAAAACGCATATCAAAGTTGATTGCTTTTTTGATAGAATTACAGATTTGGTGGATGAAGGGCATGAAGTAAATGTAATCTATTTGGATTTTTAGTCAAGCTTTTGATACTCTCTCATGAAATCCAACTTGAAAAAATAATTCAAATTGATTCTGATAGAGACACTGTTGTATGATTTAAAATCGCATTGAATAGTAATAAACAGAGTACTGACAAATAGATGTAGTGGGAACTGTGGGAGATGTGTAGAGAGAATGGTGCTGGACCTGGTCTTGTATTTAATACCTTCATTAATGAGCTGGAAGGGGAATAAACAACATTTAATTAAATTCAATGGTGATACTTCTTTGGGAGGAGTTGCAAGTAAAAGTGAAAACAGATAAATAAGGGACACCCGAGAGATTAGGAACATGACCAAAAATAACACAATTAGATGCATCTGGAGAAGTGGGCTGTAGCCCACAAAAGCTTATGCTCAAATAAATTTGTTAGTCTCTAAGGTGCCACAAGTACGCCTACAATTAGATTGATCTTCCAAAATGCAGGATAGTGCATCTTGGGGAGCATAATCTGGAACATGGCTATTCATTGAAAGGGAGGAACCTGGAAAGCAGCAATATGTAATGGACAGAAAGTTCAGCATGAGTTTGTAATAAGATTTAGAAGGAGAGGAAAGAATTTACCTATTCCAGTCAATTTACAAAGCTCTCTTTGGGTTTTTTCAATTACAAGACCAGGGAAGGGTGTTTTTCTTTTGAAAAAAGAAATCTGTGTAGTACTTGGTTTGAAAATGTACATGTTGCACATACATACATATTGCTGTCTGCGGACATTGATACATGATACAATACATGGAAACTTCCATATTAATTCTCTTGTCGGTTCTGCATTATGGTCTCTTTTCCAAAATGTGAATCTTTGGTGTGTATATTCTATCTGTTCAAGGCACAGGCATTGCCATTAAATGGGCATACTATGTGTTGCTCAACCAATGTGGAATATACCAGAGAATGCTGCACAGAAGCTAGACCCTGAAGTCTGGAGCAGAGACTTTTCCAATAATACCTAATATGACCTTGAATAACAAAGTGCTAGCTTCCTTGTACAAAGAAATAGGCTGGGATTTTTTGTTTTAATGACTGCAGTGATAGGCGACACACAGCAGGGAGATTTTCACAGTACAAAGGAAGCCTTGTCAAATAATGAATTAACTTTAGATATTCCTAAACTTTGTAGAAAAATCTTGTGGATGAGGCTTTACTCTGTTAATTGCCTGTGGTACTGGCAGAGTTTGGGAATAGACTTTAACAAACAAAGTCTTTTAGCTCCGAAACCCATGAGGAAAAAATTGGAAAATACCCATTGGCATTTACCTCTGGCATTGCATCCATTAATAAGTTTAGTAGTTGGCTGAAAGTTCCGTTAGAAATAGCCTGAAACTGGATTATTTGTTAATTTTTTCTTCGTAGTTGCTAGTAGCATAACCCTTTTCTGGGATAAGGCATCTGTCTTCCATATTACTTGTAGGGGTAATTGAAAAGGATAGCTAGGAGCACCACAGCAGCAACAACTGAGGGCACTTACTTCATTATCTGAGGTTTTTCATCTCCCAAAACTCTTGGTCATGTCTCTTAGCTGATTGGCATAGCAAGAGGAACCCTGAATGAATGTGACTTCAAGGAAGGCAATACTGTGTGCAGAATTTCCTTTTGCAATTTCTCTAGAGCATGCTGACACTTTGAGGCCCAGTAATGAAAAGGACACAGAGAACCTTGACATGCACAAACTTTGATTCCCTTTTGCAATTCCCCAATCTCTGAAATACAAAGGGAACTATTCCTCCAAAGTGAGGGTGGCATTTTTCTTAGCTGGATGGCGCACTGTCACCAAACATACAAGGCTGGATTTGTTTTGGCTGGAGAGTGTGCAAGTGATACAGGGTGTGGACCTCTTACTGTGTGCTGCACTCTGCTTGCCACTTACATTCCTATGAGTTGGAAGTGTAGTGAAATGTACAAAAATCCTGTACTTCAGTGCTATTGGTTTCCATGCCCTGCTGCATAATGAGAAGAGAGCTGCCTTTCATGCATGACCCATAAGCCAAAACCAAGCTGATAGGTCTCAGCAGGCCTACCTGCTTTGAAATTGTCCCTTAAGATACTGTAGTGTCTTTGCAGTTAACTATGAGATGTAAAATTGGAAGGACAACTATGGGCTTGTGCTATTTGTAGTCTCTTTTATGGCTCAGTGATTAAACAGCCCTGGTTAATATACAATCAATGGCTAACAATAGAAGGAATAGACATTGTCCAGTTCTTCTTTAAGATACAATTTAATATACGTGTCAGTTCTTCAAATAGTTTTCTTTCTAGATCTGAGTAAATGCATTTTGGGATTAACACTTTTTCTACATGAGATGTTTGACAAAGTGAATATGAATAAAATGCATAGCATTAAATCTTCTCCTTGCAGTGTACACATAATCAAATCAAAGAAAACGGCAAGGACATTGTATATTAATTCTCTTTGTGTTATCCAAAGATGACCTTTTGCTGTACTGTATCCTAATTAGTATTTGCAAACCTGCTGAGATCTGAAAATAAATCCTGGGAACATTGCATCTGTGAATAGGGTGCCTATTTTTTTTTAAAAGGTTTAGGTGCCTCTGGTCAACTCCTAGACCAGAATTTCTGTTTATATAATATTTTTAAAAAGTGTTCTTTAAGTGAACACAGTAGGCTTTGTTCTTTACTCAATTACCAAGGTTTGCCTCTATTGACTTCAATAGATTTTCTCCTCACTTTCGCTCAAGTAAGTGAGAGGTGAAACAAGCCTAGTGCTTCAAATTTAACAGTATTATAAAGCCTGATTAATGATGAGAAAAATGGCTGTATCTTTTTATAAAGCAAGATGCCTAGGAATGCATAATATCCTGCTTACGAGCCTCATCCTGAGAGAGAGCGTACTAGCTACAATTTCACTGGACATGTGTGATTTTTAAAGCAGTGGCTCAGAGGGACAGAGGTATGGATATATTTCAGGCAGAACACTTTAAAAAAAAAAAGAAAAAAGAAAAAGAAAAGCTGGTGGATATTTAAAATTGACCAGTGCTGCAATCTTCTGATCCTTGCTCATTTGTATACAGTAGTCTATTTGACCTCAATGAGTTTCCTTATATTCCTTGTGGCAATGTCCTGTAGAACTTAATAGGGATGAAATCATAGGATTCAATAAAATTAATAAGATTTCATACAAATTAGTCTAAAAACCAATAATATTTGCTAAGGAAGCATATACTTTCTATGGGTTTTTAAATCACTTTAGATAACTTGAAAGCAAAACATTCTTTATGAATTCTATAGGATGGTTAAAAAATCTGTAGAAAGGCTATAATTTTCAGTTAAATTATATAAGAATTTTCCATATGGGTTGCTGAAAGAAAGGTTTAGAACAATATTATCTACTTTTCATTAACATTTCAAACCATATTGTGTTGAGATACCATATTGAAAGTGATGCAAGTTCATACATTTAGGAAAACAAAATGCAGGTCATGCTTATAGGATGGGGAAATGTATTATGGAAAGCCATCATTCAGAAAATAATGTAGTTGGCTAGCTATTGTGATACCTGTGATTTGCAGTGGCAATGTATAATCCGGGGAATATAGAGTAGGAGAAGGGAGATGGTATTTCCACTGGATACAGCGTTAGTGGGAACACTGTATGCAATTGTTATCCACACTTAATGAAGGATGTTGAGAAATTGAAAAAAGTTCAGAAAAGAACTACAAGAATGATTTGAGGATTGGAAAACTTGCTGTTAGAGTGTGAGACTAAAGAAGCTCCATCTACTTAGCTTACATAAGAAAACGTTAACTTGATCATGTTCTGTGAGTACCAATGTGACAAAGTGGGAATTTTCGGTAATATTTTTGAGTCCTGTGTGTCTCAGTTTGGCCTATACATGGCATTGTTACCCAGTGGGTTGGAAAAGGACTGTTTGCTCTGGGCAGGCTAATAGACATAGGTGTGGGTGTCACGTAGCTGTCTAGGCCTTAGTCCCCATATTAATGGAGCATCTGAGAAGGCTTCAGGGATCAATGCAAAAATTACTGGGTGAAATTCCATTGTCTGTGTTATGCAGGAGGTCAGACAAGGTGATCATAATGGTCCCTTCTAGCCTTAAAATCTGAATCAGAGTATACTTTTTTTCAGTTGAACTAATGATTGTAATTTTTGAAGGGCAAAAAGTGCTATTGCCTGTTTAATATACTTCCATCAGATTCTCCATGTGGAGACTGATTAAGCATGGAGTAAGGATATGATTCCCTCCCAGAGGTCACAGATTCTGTGACTTTCTGGGACCTCTGTGACTACTTTTAGGGCAGGGTTGAAGCAGTTGTCAGCTCCGGGACTGCCAGAGCAGTGGCCCCAGGGCTGAAGCAGTGGCTGGGATTGGGCCAGCACCCACCGCAGGAGCAGTGGCAGGGCTGGAGCAGCTGCTGGCCATTAGCCCTGGTGTCATGGGAGCAGGAACTGTGGTCTCCTGGGCTGCTGGAGCAGCAGCTGGGGTCAGCTCAGCCCCAGGGCCACCAGGGCAGTGGCGGGGCTGGAGCAACTGGAAGCCCCGTCAGTGCTCTGTTTGTCATCCATCCTCCTGCCCTGGGCATTAGCAGTAAAAGTTAGGGACAGGTTGTGGGCTTCTGCAGGCCTGCAACCTGTCCCTGATTTTATTAAAAATACATGTGACAGAATCTTAACCTTAGACCCGGGCAAATTGGTCAGGAGAAATGAGAACTGTTCCTAAATTTGAGCTGAATCATTTTGAGGAAATTTAAGCATGATTGGGCTGTGGATGAAAAGGAGGTGGGTAGAATATAAAAATGAATCCAGTGGGATATCATTTATGTGAGTTCTGTATAAATACAAAATGTGAGGGTATGATCCTGTAGCCTTTGCTCATGTAAATCATATTCTTAAAGTCACCATATTGCATTATTATGCCTTGAAATAATGTACTCTTGCCTAGACGTAGGTTACTCAAATGGGAGTTGGACTGGGTCCTTATAAACTGAAGTCAGTTTGGAGACTTTCCATAGACTTCACTGGGAATTGGATTGGATCTGAAATCCAAGACTTTCAGAAGTGTCAGAAAAGGCCTGATTTTAAAAAAGTGCTGAGTATCTACTCTTAATATCAGAGAATCATGTACTTTGACAATTATTGCCATTAGTGTGTGTATATACTGTACTAATAGAAAAAAGTATTATTACAACTGATTTATTTTACTCAGACCAACATGAACCCAAATAAGATGCAATACATAATAAAGGATTTTAAATTGTGACATTGATTAAAATGACAAGTTAGGTCATCTAGTGGGTTAAAAACAGCATGGCATGTCAAAGCACTTTACACAATATACAATTATGGTGGTTAGTGGATTAATGTTACAAATTGAAATTTAATATTCTGTGCATCTAAAACATGTTTCTTAATCAGCTTCTTGCAGCCCCAGCCATTCTCCTTTTCTCTTGGTACTCATTTAATTTTAGAGTGCAAATTGCATTTTTTGGCATTTCCTATATTAAAAACTATTTAATAAGCATGTTTAACTTGGCAGATCTATTTTGATGGCAACAGGGTTATGGTCTGTTCTTCAAACCCTGACGGGATCCTGCCTTCTATTTTGATGCAAAGACAGATACTGTAATTTTTTGCTGCTGTAATGTTTTCGGAGTTTCAGTTAATATTGGCTCTGAGTGTCTCAATTTATTATTTCCTTTCCTTTAAATTAACTGTTTAGAAGAGGTATTTGCTCTGTAAGTAGTGGTTCTGCAGTATGTTAAGAAAACATTGTTCCAAGAGGGGCAGAGGGAAAATCAGCTTTTCCTGTCTCCTGTGGCATTTAAAATAACTACTGCTTTTGCCAAGGTAGAGTGTCTCACTAATGTTAGAGTTCATTAGTCTCTATTTGTTGTTTATGCCATTCCATTACACCCTGAGCCCCTCAGTTTGCCCCACTGCAGCTAAGTGTATGATTGGAAAAAACCAGCTAAGGGGTGAAAAGTAATGTAAAGAGAAATCATTCTCCATTTGTGCAAATAATTTGCAGTGACAAGTTTGTGAAATTGAATAAAGTCGCAAAATGGATGATAGATGCTCCGATATGGAATCACCAACTGGAAAACAAAAAAGTTATTGCACAGTGAATGAACAGATGATTATAAAGTACCCAGTGAGGTAACATTGCTCAATTGGGTGCAAATGAAAGCATGCCTGGATAATCGAAAAACAACAAATAGAAAATCCCAGCAAGGAGATGACTTGCTGTACCTCATAATATGCTGTTGATTTCACTGACTAGTAAGGATGTTCACCATGTTTTCTGGAAAACAAAAATACAAAGGCAAACAAAGATTAGGAATATAGAGGTACTTAGCAGTAATTATTACCTTTAGAAGGAATTCCTTCATTGTGCATTTTTACAGGATAGTTTGTTAGCTTCCTATGCATCCTTGTTAGGAATGCATATATACAGAGTAGCTGTATGCATATTCATGTACATATTATGCATACATACTGTATGTACCGTGTGTAAGTGAGGTCTGTGTGATAAATGTCATGTGCCATATACCTTTGACAACTACTTCTACACTATGCCCAGTAAGGGCCTGGAAAGTGAAGACAAACACTTATGTTTGAGGCCATAGAGAAGAGGAACCAGAGGGATGCCATGATCAAGGCAACAGGTGATGGAAATAATCTTTATAGCAGTATTCTGCATGGATACATGCAGGGCAAGATTGTATTTGTCAAGGCCAGAGAGAAGCATTACTTGCAGTACTTGAAACACAATATGGGAGCCTGGATGAAAGGTTTAACCATTTGGATAGATAGGAATGGCTGTATTTTAGAGATGTAGACTCCTGCCTCTGGTTGGTCCATGATGCCAGTCTCCATTGACTGCTTGTTAAACTTTTTAAATGAACACCTTTTGTGGTTTCTCCTTTGCTGCCTCTCCTGCTTGAGAGGCACTTCCCATAAGCATCTGCAAAACTAATGCATTATCCTTCTTCAAATCCCCTCTTTTTCCATGATGCCTACAAAAAATCTTGACAATGGTTGGGCTGCGGGGGTGCTGACCAACATTGCCTGTTGTTCTGACCAACACTGTCTGAATTCATCTGTTATCTTAGACTGTAAGCTCTTACAGGCAAGGACTGCCTTATTGTTCTGTGTTTGTACAGCACCTAACACAGTGGGATCCTGGTCCATGACTAGGTCTTCAAGGTGTTATGGTAATACAAATAATTAAACTAATAATTATGCCTGAAAACTCCTGACTCATAGGCCTTTCCCAGACACAAAGCCCAGAGCCTCTCCTTGCACCCTACTTTCTGCTCCTGAGGTTTCTCTCACCATCTGTACATATTTTATGGACTATGTGCTATTCCCTCACCCAAAGACTGGAGAAACTGTGAAAATGCAGCTTTTTGGGGGTGGGGGTTTCTCTATCTCTAATTGTCTGAGTTTCACTGTTCTTCATGGAAGTACCCAGGCTGGATGTGGCCTGTAAATTAGTAACATTCCCATAGGCATATCAGTCAAGTCAGATGAACTAATTTTGATCTCACTTACTCTGGTTTTATCCTGATGTAACTCTATTGACTTCTTTAGGGCTATTCCTGATTTACATCAGGGTAAATCAATCTGAATCAGGTTGTATTAATATGGTTTCACATTGATACTATGATTTCTGAAGCTGAGGCGGTATTCTGCAAATCTGATATAAAATATATAGAATAGGATATTGTCATTAGTGCGTGATAACTTTTGCTAGGAGATGAAACCTCAGGCCAAACTGACCAAACTAGATGATGAAGCAAAATCTGAGAAGTTTTTCTTCAAATCAGAGCACCTGATCCTGAGACAATGTTTTATTACTATGATTTTCTTTCTGTTCTGTCAAATGGTTGATGTGAACCTAATAATTGTATTTGATGGATGTTGAAGCAGTAGAGTAAAAACTCAATCACTGTAATACTGCATTTTAAGTGGCTCAGATAACCAACCTAGTATTTTTGATCAAATCAGAGTTCATCCATATATGTACAATTTAATTAGCTAAATTTTATACAATCGATGAAGATATGAAGTGCTATAGATATGCTTATAATATACTTGTTATGGGTGTGGGAGGTCTAGCCGGTGCTTTCTGATCTGTGGTTTTAACCTTACTGGAGTAAAAGGGTAATTTAAAGAACAATCTTATATTGGTATAATGGTAAATCAATTCTTATTGTGCTGGTATGAATTGGTGCACTATTTAGGCTGCTAGGTAAGAGCTTGAAGTCTAGGACCTCTATGGTTGCATTTTCTGAAATGCTTCCAATTCCATGCGCAGGGCCAGTTAGACAGAACTGCAAGGTCTCAATGCTTGGATGAGACAATAGTGTAGGGAGGATGGGTTTAGATTTATTAGGAACTGGGGAAACTTTTGGGAAAGGGGGAGCCTATACAGGAAGGATGGGCTCCATCTAAACCAAAATGGAACCAGATTGCTGGCACTTAGTTTAAAAACTGCTCTATGACCCTTTTAATTTTAAGGGCTGGGGGAAAGCCAACAGGTGCAGAGGAGCACAAGGTTTGGACAGAGACATTCCTTAGGGGACGATCTATTAATAGAGATTCTCTATGTCCTAGTAAGGAGGAGAGGATGCAAGATGATAAAATACAGGTAGGATCTGATGAGAAACAGTCAAATGGAAAAAAGTCCCATTCAATTACATCCTCTAATGGCAGACAGTTAAAAAGTGACAAGTTTTTAAAGAGCTTATATACCAATGCTAAAGTCTAAATAATAAGATGGGTGAACTAGAGTGCCTCATATTAAATTAAGATATTGATATAAGAGGCATCACAGAAACTTGGTTGTATGAGGATAATCAATGGGAGACAGTAAATCCAGGGTACAAAATATATCAGAAGGACAAAACAGGTTGTGCTGGTGGGGGAGTGGCACTATATGTGAAAGAAAGTATAGATTTAAATGAAACAAAATGTACCATAGATTCTCTGATTGTTATTCCATGCTTGAATAGTAAGAATATAGCAGTAGGGATATATTACTGACCACCTGACGAGGATGGTGATCGTGACTGTGAAATGCTCAGGTAGATTAGATAGACTATTAAAATAAAAAACTCAACAATAATGGGGGATTTCAACTGTACCCATATTGACTGGGTACATGTCACCTCAGGACAGGATGCAGAGATAAAGTTTCTTGACACCTTAAATGACTGCTTCTTGGAACAGCTAGTCCTGAAATCCACAGAGGAGAAGCAATTCTTGATTTAGTCCTAAATGGAGCACAGGATCTGATCCAAGAGGTGAATATAGCTGGACCGCTTGGTAATAGTGACCATAATATAATTAAATTTAACATCCCTGTGGCGGGGAAAACACCACAGTGGCCCAACACTGTAACATTTAATTTCAGAAAGGGGAATGACACAAAAATGAGGAGGTTATTTGAACAGAAATTAAAAGACACAGTGCCAAAAGAAATCCCTGCAAGCTGCATGGAAACATTTTAAAGACACCATAATAGAGGCTCAACTTAAGTGTATGCCCTACATTAAAAAAAAACATAGTAAGGGAACCAAAAAAGTCCCACAATGGCTAAACCAGTGGTTCTCAAAGGGGGATGTGCTGGCCGCCACTTCCCGCAGCTCCCATTGGCTTGGAGCGGAGAACCGTGGCCAGTGGGAGCCATGATCGGCCGAACCTGCGGACGCGGCAGATAAATAGAGGAGGAAAATAGAAAATAGCATTACCTCTGGCAAATGAAGTGTAAAAGTATAATTAGGAAGGCCAAAAAAGAATTTGAAGAACAGGTAGCCAAAGACTCAAAAAGTAAAAGCAAAATTTTTTTTAAGTATGTCAGAAGCAGCAAGCCTGCTCAACAACCAGTGGGGCCACTGGATGATCAAGATGCTAAAGGTGCACTAAAGGATGATAAGGCCATTGCAAAGAAACTAAATGAATTTTTTGCATTGGTCTTCATGGCTGAGATTGTGAGGGAGATTCCCAAACCTGAGCCATTCTTTTAGGTGACAAATCTGAGGAACATTCCCAGATTGAGGTTTCATTAGAGGATGTTTTGGAACAAATTGATAAACTAAACAGTAATAAATCACCAGGACCAGATGGTATTCACCCAAGAGTTCTGAAGGAACTCAAATGTGAAATTGCAGGACTACTAACTGTAGTCTGTAACCTATCATTTAAATCAGCTTGTGTACCAAATGACTGGAGCATAGCTAATGTGACACCAATTTTTAAAAAGGGCTCCAGAGGTGATCCCGGCAATTAGAGGCCAGTAAGCCTGATTTCAGTACCAGGCAAACTGGTTGAAACTATAATAAAGAACAACAAGGAGTCGGGTGGCACCTTAAAGACTAACAGATTTATTTGGGCATAAGCTTT
>NW_020664446.1:52526034-52564602 GCF_002925995.2 Terrapene triunguis | reverse complement strand
TATTTGGGCATAAGCTTTCGTGGGTAAAAAACCTCACTTCTTCAGATGCATCTGAAGTGAAGTGAGGTTTTTTTACCCATAAAAGCTTATGCCCAAATAAATCTGTTAGTCTTTAAGGTGCCACCCGACTCCTTGTTGTTTTTGTGAATACAGACTAACACGGCTACCCCCTAATATATAATAAAGAACAAAATTGTCAGACCATAGATGAACATAATTTGTTGGGGAAGAGTCAATATGGTTTTTGTAAAGGGAAATAATGCCTCACCAACCTACTAGAATTCTTGGAGGGGGTCAACAAGCATGTGGACAAGGGGGATCCAGTGGATATAGAGTACTTAGATTTTCAGAAAGCCTTTGACAGGGTCCCTCACCAAAGGCTCTTGAGCAAAGTAAGCTGTCGAGGGATAAGAGGGAAGGTCCTCTCATGGACTGGTAACTGGTTAAAAGATAGGAAACAAAGGGTAGGAGTAAATGGTTTGACGGGGCAAGGCCAGATGGCCATAGTAAAGTAGTGAGGAACAGGTTTGTTAGCCCCAGGCTAAACACATCCCTGGTACCACGGTAATCAAATGGCAGTTGTGCCGGGTTAATTAAGACACTTGGGGCCAATTAAGATCCTTCCAGGAAGCAGTGGAGAGAGCTAGGTTGATTGGGACACTTGAAGCCAATCAAGGGCTGGCTGGAACTAGTTAAAAGCCTCCCAGTTAGTCAGTGAGGTGTGCGTATCAGGAGCTGTACGAGGAAGCTGCGCTGTTGGAGGAACTAAGCAGTACAAATCCATATCAAGCGCAAGGAAGGAGGCCCTGAGGTAACGGTGAAGGAGATATTGAGTGGGGGCTGCTGTGGGGAAGTGGCCCAGGGAATTGTACACGTCCTATTTCCAAAAAGTCAGCTACCATAGCTGCTACTATTAGGGTCCCTGGGCTAGAGACTGGAGTAGAGGGTGGGGCGGGCTCCCCCTCTCCCCTCCTCGATCAATCACAGAGACTGGGAGACAACAGAGACTGTGTGAGGGAGGGTTGCTTCTCCTCACCTCCCTTGCTGGCTTATGATGAAAATGGCTCAGTAAGCTGTGACTCTTGCCTCTAGAGAGAGAAGGGCTACATGGAGGGTCACAGTAAGCCTCTGAGGCTAGCGAAATCCACCAGGAAACACGGGACCCACAATGGTCAGTTTTCAGAATGGAGAGAGGTAAATAGTGGTGTTCCCTAGGGGTTTGTACTAGGACCAGTCCTATTCAACATATTCATAAAAGATCTGTAAAAAGAGGTAAACAGTGAGGTGGCAAAATTTGTAGATGATACAAAACTACTCAAGATAGTTAAGTCCCAGGCAGACTGCGAAGAGCTACAAAAGGATCTATCAAAACTGGGTGATTGGGCAACAAAATATCAAATGAAATTCAATGTTGATAAATGCAAAGTAATGCCGATTGGAAAACATAATCCAAAATATACATATAAAATGATGGGGTCTAAATTAGCTGAAAGAGATCTTGGAGTCATTGTTGATAGTTCTCTGAAAACATCAACTCAACGTGCAGCGGCAGTCAAAAAAGTGAACAGAATGTTGGGAATCATTAAGAAAGGGATAGATAATAAGACAGAAAATATCATACTGCCTTTATATAAATCCATGGTACGCCATCATCTTGAATACTGCATGCAGATGTGGTCGTCCCATCTCAAAAATCATGTATTGGAATTGGAAAAGGTTCAGAAAAGGGCAACAAAAATGAAAAGGGGTATGGAATGGCTTCTAGATGAGGACTGGGACTTTTCAGATTAGAAAAGAGATGACTAAGGGGGGGATATGATTGAGGTCTATAAAATCATGACTGGTGTGGAGAAAGTAAATAAGGAAGTGTTATTTACTCCTTCTCAAGAACTAGGGGGTCACCAAACAAAATTAATAGGCAGCAGGTTTAAAACAAAAGAAAGTATTTTTTTCACACAACGCACAGTCAACCTGTGGAATTCCTTGCCAGAGGAAGTTGTGAAGGCCAAGACTATAACAGGGTTCAAAAAACAACTATAAGTTAATGGAGGATAGGTCCATCAATGGCTATTAGCCAGGATGGGCACGGATGGTGTCTCTAGCCTCTCTTTTCCAGAAGCTGGGAATGGGTGACAGGGGATGGATCACTTGATGATTACCTGTTCTGTTCATTCCCTCTGGGACACCTAGCATTGGCCATTGTCGGAAGACAGGATACTGGGCTAGATGGACCTTTGGTCTGACCCAGTATGGCCGTTCTTATGTTCTTATACAAAGATTACAAATAAAAAGCATGGGCCTCATTCTTCTCCCCTTGAAATCAAAGGTAAAACTCCCACTGAAGCTGACGAGAGAAATATTGGATCCAGTGTCTTTGTTTTTGATGATACAATCCAGCACTCATCTATATAAAACTGCTCCCAGCTGCATGTTCTAAAGCTGTATTTTTGTTGAGTTTGTGATGATGACACAAACAATGAGAGGTCCAGTCATCAGAACCCCTGAGATACAAATACAACCTGCTGGTTATGTACATTGTGGGTATCAGCATACCTGTCAGCCCGTAAAACCCAAAGAATCCTTATGTACAATTTTAAGAGCCAAACCCTAATAATCTGCACCAAACATGAGTATATAGGCTTTGTAAAAGGAACCTATGGTGATGGTTGGGGGAATGGAATCCTCCCCCATGAGCTAGGTTGCAGGGTGAAGCCCTTATGGAAAAGCCCTATGGAATTAAATAGCGAATAATGTTTCCAGAGCATTTTTAAAGCTCCCTATGGGATTCTAGTGCAGGGACAAAATATGCTATTAAATCTCATAGTTTGGTTTAAGCTTTCTATAGTAGGGATACCATTATCTTGGAAATTGAATTGGCTTTTAGAGCTAATTCTATAGACACTTATTTCTCTCCATCCCAATTACAGTCTATAAGACTCTTTTTCTCAAACAGGAAAGCACCAGTACAACTGCTCCACAGACCCTGCTACAAACTCTTATATGGAATTTAACCACTTCCCAAATGCTCTGCATGCTGCCACCATTGGATCACAGTGGACTACTGTTCTGCAGGGAATGTAAAGTCGCCTTGTCCAGAACCACAAGAGGTGCTTGCAAGAGGTGTCAGGGCATGGCCCAAATCTTTAGGAAGCTGGAGTCATTTTATGACCCTCCCAATATATTTTTTCTCTTTCTTTTAGAGGCTGAATGAGGGGGCTGTACGAGACATTTTGTTTCAATACAGCAGTTGAAATTCCACTTAGAAATTGGAGTTCTGTTGTGATTTCTAGACCTTGTGCTAGATCTTGCAATCTTTACCAAGGCAAAAACTATAAATTATAAAACCCCTAACTAAACAAATGATAGGGATAAATTATGGCTCTCTGTTACAAGTCTTTGAGTATATCAGCAAAATAGTGGATAAAAGGGAACTGGTTAACTTTGCTTATTAGGAGTTTCATAATGAGTTTGGCAAAGTCCCTCAGAAGAGGCTATTAAAGAAATGAAGTAGTCATGGGGTGAGAGGTCAAGTACAGTCATTGTTCTATCTCTAAGCCATTTTCAGAACCAATAGGAATAGATGTTCAATTTTCAACATGGCAAAAACTCAATGGCGGGATGCCTCAAGGCTCTGTGTTATCAGTGGCATTTAATATATTCGTCAATTATCTGGAGAAAGGAGTGTACAGTTAGGTGGCAGATTTTGCCACCTGACAGAGTAATATTGGTCTACACTAGAGAAGGGAGTGAGGAGCTACAGTGGATGCTAGCAAAGCTAGGTGAATGGGGCAGCACAATGGCAGCTGAAACTCAATATTGAGAAATGCAAAGCAATGCACTTGCAAAAAAAAATTACTTGTGTGTCGCTCAGTTCTAAATTTACAGTAATCACTCAGGATAAAATATGCTGTGTGTCATTGCAGACAGTTCAATGAAAGCTTCTTCTCTGGTTTAAAAAGAAAATAAGATGTTAGGATGCAAAAGAAAAGGGATAGAAAATAATACTGAGAATATTATAGTGCTATTATATAAATCAGTAGTATTTCTTCACTTGAAATACTGTTTGCTTCTGGTCACCCAATCTCACAAAGGATATGTCAGAAATAGAGGGAGGTTCAGAGACAGGTGAAGAAAATGATTGGAGACATGGAAAGACTTCCATAGAGAGAGAGAATGAAAATATTGGGGCTGTTAGGAGAAGAAACAAATGAGGGGTTATATGGAAGCATACGAAGTAGTGAATGGTAGCAAGAAGGCAAATCAGGCGCTTCTATTTACCCTTTCATGTGATACAAGAACAAAGGGGTATTCAATTAAACTGACATGCACTATATTTAACACTGGAAAAAAAATACTTTTTTCAGATCACATGATTAATCTGTGGAACTCACTGTTACTAAGTTCTTGACCACAGTGATATATTGTAGAATTTTAAAAAAAGATCAGACACTTCTACAGATAATTAGAGCATCCACAATCCCATTAGATGGGATTAAAAAATTACAAGAGATGTAAGCCCTCATGCTTCAGGACCTAAACCAGCCATAAAATGGCAGTGGTTAAGAAGAAAAAGGGCAAGTTATTTCAAAATTGTTCATTCTGGGGTTTCTTACACAGTCTTCTGAATGTTACTGGTCACTGTCACAGACAAGATATTGAACCAAATAATAGACCATTAATATGAAAAATCCTGTGTTCCTAAAACTCACATTGTCTTCACTAAGAGTTTTGCCTATGTAGGGATTACAAGTTTGAGCCTCGTGTGTATGTAAGGAAGAATGCAATGACAGAAATCACTGTAGTGGCTATCATTAAATTGTTCTAACAATTTTATCTTGAAAAGAAGTTTATTTGAAAACTATTTTTTAATTTTAAGTATATGACACTGATAGAATATATTGAACAAGACAGCTATCATATTTTGTAATCCGATATTATATTACCGCAGGACATAATTACCCTGTACAATGAAAATACATGGCCTATTTATAAGAGCTCAGAAATCTTATTAGTCCAATGTCTTGGTATTTACTTGTTATATTCACACTTTTTTTGCCTTAGGAAGCCAGAAAATAAACAACTTGTTCATAGAATCAGGTCCCATCAAGGAACTGAAATTTCATGTCAAGGCAGGATTTCTCATATTATTATTTTGGACACATAAATAGCACCCCATAGCATGGAAGAAAATGTGTGTGTTGGGGCGGGGGAGGGCAGGAAATACAGACAAAAAAGAAATAAACCTAAATACAAATAGTAGAAAATACACATGCTGCTAAAATATCCATGTGTCATGTGTAATTTTTTTTGTCTGGTTGGTGCACATGCAGAGATGGAGAAAATGAAGTGTAATAGTTATTGGTTTAAACTAAATGAAAATGCAGCTTGCCCCAAGCTAACAAAATATTAATTCTGACTTGATTCATGTAGCCTAGCTTATTGTATTGTGCTTTTTGTGGCATTATACCAATCTCAAACAGTGAAGATTATTCTCCTCTCTTGATGGAGTAGTAAACTGTGTCAGTTTAGACAAAGACTCCAGTTGTTCGTCACTGGAAATTGTGTTTGACCAATTCAGCCTCCATTGTAGCCTGTGCATTCCCAAAACAGACCGCATATGAACTGTAGCCTTAGTGTGTACCCTAACAAAAAACATAATCAACTGGATTCTAATTGATGATAGAGCCTAAACTATATGTGTAGAGTAAAGTCGTGAGTGCATTGCACAGTAGTTGCCCAATTCTGAGAAGCCAATAAGTCTCTTGTACACAGTGGGACTGTTGTTGGCCCGACCTGTCCTGAAGATGGCCAGGGTGGAGCAGCAGGGGTAAGAAGAGATTGTCTAACTACCATGTGATTGTGATTAATTGAGCCACAGAATAAAGGGTGGGGAACTCATGCATATGAGCTTCCTCTTCACTCCACCATTCATCTCTGGATTCTAACCCCTCTGGGTATGTCTACACTACGAGAGTAGTTCGATTTTACTTAAATCGAATATATGGAATCGATATTACAAAATCGAAGGTGTGTGTCAACACTAAGGACAGTAATTCGACTTTGTGAGTCCACACTAACGGGGAAAGCGTCGACATTGGAAGCGGTGCACTGTGGGCAGCTATCCCACAGTTCCCGCAGTCCCCGCTGCCCATTGGAATTCTGGGTCGAGCTGCCAATGCCTTCTGGGTAAAAAAATGTGTCGAGGGTGCTTTTGGGTAACTGTCGTCATCCGTCGGTCACTACCGCCCTCCCTCCCTGAAAGCGCCGGCGGGAAATCAGTTTGCGCACTTTTCTGGTCAGTGACAGCGCGGACGCCACAGCACTGCGAGCATGGAGCCCGCTACGACCATCGCTGCAGTTATGGCCGTTGTCAACACCTCGCAGCTTATCATCCACCTTTCCCAGAGGCAGATGCAGAGAAATCAGGCGAGGAGGCTACGGGAGCGCAGTGAGGGCCTGAAGTCTGAGAGTGGCACAGACCTGTCAGAAAGCACTGGACCCAGCGCCGAGGACATCACGGTGGCAATGGGTCATGTTGATGTTGTGGAATGGCGATTCTGGGCCCGGGAAACAAGCACGGACTGGTGGGACCGCATAGTGCTGCAGGTCTGGGATGAATCACAGTGGCTGCGAAACTTTTGCATGCGGAAGGGGACTTTCATGGAACTTTGTGAGTTGCTGTCCCCTGCCCTGAAGCGCAATGACACCCGGATGCGAGCAGCCCTGACTGTCCAGAAGCGAGTAGCCATAGCCCTCTGGAAGCTTGCAACGCCAGACAGCTACCAGTCAGTCACGAACCACTTTGGCGTGGGCAAATCTACCGTGGGGGTTGTTGTCATGCAAGTAGCCAACGCAATCATTGAGGTACTGCTCTTAAAGGTAGTGACCCTGGGAAACGCGCAGGTCATCATAGATGGCTTCGCCGCGATGGGATTCCCAAACTGCGGTGGGGCTATAGATGGAACTCACATCCCTATCCTGGGACCGGACCACCAGGCCAGCCAGTACATTAACCGAAAGGGCTACTTTTCAATGGTGCTGCAAGCACTGGTGGACCATAGGGGACGTTTTACAAACATCAACGTCGGATGGCCGGGCAAGGTTCATGACGCTCGTGTTTTCAGGAACTCAGGTCTGTTTAGACGGCTGCAGGAAGGTATTTACTTCCCTGACCAGAAAGTAACTCTTGGGGATGTGGAGATGCCTATAGTCATCCTCGGGGACCCAGCCTACCCGCTAATGCCCTGGCTCATGAAGCCCTATACTGGCGCCCTGGACACTGAAAAAGAACTCTTCAACTACCGGCTGAGCAAGTGCAGAATGGTGGTGGAGTGTGCTTTTGGCCGTCTCAAGGGGAGATGGAGAAGCTTACTGACTCGCTGTGATCTCAGCGAAACCAATATCCCCATTGTTATTGCAGCTTGCTGTGTGCTCCACAATCTCTGTGAGAGCAAGGGGGAGACCTTTATGGCGGGGTGGGAGGTTGAGGCAAATAGCCTGGCTTCAGATTACGCTCAGCCAGACAGCCGGGCGATTAGAAGAGCCCAGCGGGACGCGCTGTGCATCCGGGAGGCTTTGAAAGCTAGGTTCCTGAGTGAGCAGGGTAACCTGTGACTTTTAAATTTATGTACAGAGAAGCTGAACCTGCCCCCGTTTCTTTACCCAGTGAATGTTCACTATCCTCTCCAGTTACATATCCCGTTCACCCCGTTCCCACCCTTCCAACACACGTTTAAAAATAAAATCACTGGAAATTTGTTAATGAACACAGTTGTCTTTATTACTGTTTTAGCGGTAAAGTGTTGAAACTGGGACGCAGACTGTGGTGGGGAGCGGGTGTAGTGTAGTGATGCAAATGACGCTTCTAAACTCCAGGAATGACAGGCTCCGCAGTGGTGGACTGGTGGTTTCAACGGAGCCTGCCACTGCTCCTGTTCGGGACTCTGTGTGTGGGGGGGCTATGTGACTTTGGCAGGGGGAGGACGGTTACAGATCCCCTGCTGCGTGGCTCTGTGATCCAGGATAAGGACCGCTGCATAAGATCTCTAACTGCCCTCCCCCACCACAAAGTCACAGAGCACCCCCCACCCCCCACAGAACATGA
This sequence comes from Terrapene triunguis, assembly GCF_002925995.2. NCBI lineage: Eukaryota > Metazoa > Chordata > Testudines > Emydidae > Terrapene > Terrapene triunguis. The sequence goes on along the minus strand of NW_020664446.1, from coordinate 52,556,498 downwards.
AAACCACCTCCCAGACTGACCAGGGTAACTAGTGACTGCACTGTGTGTGTGCCCTGCTGCTGAACCTGCCCCCGCCTCTGTACCCTGGTAAAGGTGACTGTCCTGTCCAATTACCAACCCCCTTCCCCCCCTTCAGACAGACTCTCCTCTAAAAGAACATGATGGAAACAGTAATTAACAGAAATGTATTTTTTATTAGCAACTACACATGAAACTGGGGGGTGAAACTTGGACGGGGGCTTGGGTGAGGCAGGAAGGAAAGGACTTGTCAAATTTTGGGGAATGAGAGTCTTCTAGTACTACAGCAGTCTGCAGGGGTGGAGTGAGAGTTTTCACGGACTCTGCCGCCCCTCCTTCTTTGGACTTTGGGTGAGGGGGGTATGGGACTTGGTGGCGGGGGAGGGCGGTTACAGATAGACTGCAGCGGGGCTCTGTCCTCCTGCCTCCGGTCCTGCAGAACATCCACAAGGCGCCGGAGCGTGTCCGTTTGCTCCCTTATTAGTCCAAGCAGCATTTGAGTCGCCTTCTGGTCTTCCTGCCGCCACCTCTCCTCCCGTTCCATGTGTGCTCGGTGCATTTGGGACAAGTTATCCCTCCACTGGGTCTGCTGGGCTGCCTGGGCTCGGGAGCAGCCCATAAGTTCCGAGAACATGTCCTCCCGTGTCCTCTTCTTCCTACGCCTAATCTGCGCTAGCCTCTGGGAGTGTGATGCCAGGCTAGGTTGGGAGACAGTCGCAGCTGTGGGAATGCGAAAAAGGGAGTGAATTCCTCAGAAAGATAAATTTAGTTGTGAACAAAGAACATAGTCTTTCTCTGTGAACAAGACCATGCACAGCACCTATCACATGCGCACTCAGGACAAGGTCGAATTTTCGGCCCTCGCATTCAGTGCCTGGGGTCTTGCAGTGCAGATCAGAGAAGTGGGGCAGGACACCGGAATTTGTGTAGCAGGCCGACATGGTAAGCCGTAGACTTGTGGCTGCTTAAAACTTTAATAGTAGCACTGGCCTCCTTTCACATTGAAAGCAATGCCAGTCCCTGCTGCCAGCAATCCGGCAAGCATGAACTCTGCCCCTGTCCCACTCCCTCGCGGCTGTCCCAGGGAAGGATCCCTGTATGCTGCCCCTCCACCGCGTGGCTGTAAACCGCCGGTTACAGTTCTGTAAAGGAACAGGCAAGCAGTCCCAATACTAACATTCCCCTACCTAATTCAAAGCAGGTCACCATGAGCGACATCACTCTGATGAGGATTTCAGAGATGGAAAAAGAGAGGATGCTTCGGGAAAGCCTGCAAAGACCAGGGCCGTATGCCGCCATGCTCTGCAGGGCAATGATCCCGGAGTACTTGCTTCTCTCCCGGCGCGGAAATGTTTGCTACTACGGAGGACCCAATAAGGCTGCTCTCCCCAGGAACCTGATGCAAAGGCTTTCCAATTACCTCCAGGAGAGCTTCGTGGAGATGTCCATGGAGGATTTCAGCTCTATCCCCGGACATATAGACCGCATTTTACTGTAGCTCCACTGGCAGGGACTAAACAGTAGAGCGGCTTGGGCAGAACAATCATGCTAAACCGGACATTGTTAGATTTTTTTCAGTAGTTGCACTGCCAGGGACTGAAAAGTTAAGCGCCTAGGGCAAAGTAATCATGCAAAACCCATTGTTAATATTGTTAATATTCCTGTTCTGTTAAAAATAAATGTTTAGATGTTTTAAACACTTACTGAGTGATCCTTCCCCTGATTCTGTGTCCGGGTTAACGGCTGGGGACGGTTGGTAGGGGATCTCTGTAAGGGTGATGAAGAGATCCTGGCTGTCGGGGAAATCAGCGTTGTAAGCGCTGTCGACTGCCTCGTCCTCCTCATCTCCTTCCTCATCTTCCCCGTCCGCTAACATGTCCGAGGAAGCAGCCGTTGACAATATCCCATCCTCAGAGTCCACGGTCAGTGGTGGGGTAGTGGTGGCGGCCGCACCTAGGATGGAATGCAGTGCCTCGTAGAAACGGGATGTCTGGGGCTGGGATCCGGAGCGTCCGTTTGCCTCTTTGGTCTTCTGGTAGCCTTGTCTCAGCTCCTTGATTTTCACGCGGCACTGCGTTGCATCCCGGCTGTATCCTCTCTCTGCCATGGCTTTAGAGATCTTCTCATAGATCTTTGCATTCCGTCTTTTGGAGCGCAGCTCGGAAAGCACGGACTCATCGCCCCACACAGCGATGAGATCCAAGACTTCCCGATCAGTCCATGCTGGGGCCCTCTTTCTATTCTGAGATTGCACGGCCATCTCTGCTGGAGAGCTCTGCATCGTTGCCAGTGCTGCTGAGCTCGCCACGATGTCCAAACAGGAAATGAGATTCAAACTGCCCAGACAGGAAAAGGAATTCAAATTTTCCCGGGGCTTTTCCTGTGTGGCTGGTCAGAGCATCCGAGCTCGGACTGCTGTCCAGAGCGTCAACAGAGTGGTGCACTGTGGGATAGCTCCCGGCGCTATTAGCGTCGATTTCCATCCACACCTAGCCTAATTCGACATGGCCATGTCGAATTTAGCGCTACTCCCCTCGTTGGGGAGGAGTACAGAAGTCGAATTTAAGAGACCTCTATGTCGAACTAAATAGCTTCGTGGTGTGGACGGGTGCAGAGTTAATTTGATGTAACGGCGCTAAATTCGACATAAACTCCTAGTGTAGACCAGGCCTCTGTCTCCCCCAAAGCTCTGTGGCATCTACTGCAGCTGTGGGTTGAAGTGGTCTCTGGGGAGAACACAGAGGAGTCCATGGATTGCAAGGCTCTCTCAGAGTCCCACCCCAAAACATGACCTGATGGATGGAGGGATTTGACTTGTGGGTTTAGAGGGGGTCACACTGGGAGTGAATTCCCTCCAGTTGCATTGAAGGGGGAGGAGAAAAAGTCTTCTAACCTGATGGACTCTGGTTTCCAGCTGACAACTTCCTCAGGACTACAGCAGTGCTCTGTGGACTAGGAGCCTTTTCTAGCTGTGGGGCTCTGTCAAGGTTCACTGCCTGCAAAGCAGGTGTGTTAGCACTTGGTCCAGAGTGAGTTTTCCTCTTACGATTTGTCACCAACAGAGGTTATAGTAGATGTAGGGTATGTTTTTGTGTGTGGGTTATTCTACCAAATGTAAGCAGCATTCTATAATGATTGTCAGAGTGGCATTTAACAGTGCAGATTTACTTTGGAAAGGATGGGAGACGCTTTGTACATGTATCCTTATACAGGCATCACTGCAAATCAGTGTCATGGTTGCATGAGGTTTTTTCTTAGGGGGCTTCACCTAGAACAAGAACCACTGAACCATAAGTTACTTTTGCTGTTGTTGTTTGGGATGCCCAGTGTTGGATCCAAAGGAGGGGAACATACACTAGTACTTTCTCTGTTTAAAAGGGATAGGCAGAGACCAAAGGAGACTGCAGGTTTGTATCACTGTTAGACTTAATATTTGTGGATGTGAGCTTAATCACTGTTCATTTCACTTCTCAAATTCAGAAGCAAAACCAAATAAAAGTATGTGCTGATTTTTCTTTTTGTGAAATTTAAAAGAAGGCAAAAACAGTGGTGTTTGTGTTGAAGTTTGTGATTTTTGTTTTTAATAATTTTATACTTTCCTCCATGTCGATCTATGCTTCATGTTTAAATGATTTCTGCAAGGGTCAGTGGGCAAGAAGCTGTCACTTGAAAATGCTTATTCCTTAAGAATTTTATCTGCTTTCCAGTACATTAGCACATTGTTGGACACAAATAGACCATTTAGCTGCTTATCTCATACAAGGCTCTGAATGCATCCAGGGTGCCTGTTGTCGCTAGGAAACGGTACTGGCCAATCAGTTTCTGGGGCTTTGATGAAGTCCAGCTGGTTGGATACAGAACATCTTGTCCTGAATGTTAAAAAGGGTATATCCACACTATGCAAAAATCTTCTTTTAATTAACACAAATCAGAGACAGCCCTAGACTGAATACATGGAAGACTTTGACTTTTCTCAATATATGTATATCAAAAAAGTTATATTAATTGAATTCATTGTCACTTCTAGATATGAGTAACCCATCAACTGCCCATGTACCTGAAGTCTGATTCTAATACTAAATTTTTAAAAGATTTATATGTGAACAGGAACACATCATTCAGAATATGTCTTTAAAGGGAAAAGATGGCTTGAATTTAAGTCCTATATGTTCTGATCTGTTTGGCATTTGCGATTTGCAGTAAGATCCAGAGTGGCAAATGACTATTCTTTATATGGTTAGCTAAAAATCTTGTTTAGAGGAGATGTATCAGCTGTGTGATAACAATGGTATGTTTCTCTGTGTATTGTACAGAGAATAATTGATCATCTTGATCAGAAGTGATGTCGGTTACTCAAAATTTGAAATATTAGACATCTGGGATGCAAAAATGCTTTTGAGTACTTGTTTCAACTGTTACTAAGCAAATAAACATCTTGAGGAGAAAATCTCTTGGTTGTAAGGTTTGAATTCAAAATATGTAATACGATACCTTATTTTAGACACAAGATATGGTGTTTTGTGCTTACCTGTTGGACTAAATAAACGTTTGCATTCAAAAGGCCAAAGTGTACGTAGGAGAAGTAAACATTGTAGCTATAGAGGGCTGTAAAATGTCTGAGCCTAATTTGCTTTATTTTTATGATTGTTATCTTCACTTAAAAATGTGTAAACTAATAAAGATTTACAATAGAACTGTATGAGCCCCCTCAACTCCAGTTTACACAGCATTCCACACTCTCCCATCAATGCAGTTGAAAGTTGCTAATTCATACATTTCCTATTCATATGAAGGCAAAACTCTGTTCATGTTCAAACAAGCTCTAATTCTCAACGTTTCCTTAAATGATGGGCATTACTTCTTACAGATAAAGTGTAGCCACTACTAAAACAACTGAATTTGCATGCAAAGAGTCACAGAGCTAAAGCAGAGCAAATCAAAGTTTTGTATAGGCAGCAAAAGCTAAACTGGCCTTATTCAGTAGGGCATTGCACGTCTTTCTGAATAAACCAGCAATGGGACATGTGTAACATACAAAGAGTTAAGTCAGTGGCATCTTGGGGGAAAATAGTGCTCTTCTGAATACAATTACTGTGTAAATGTAAAAAAGAAAGACAGACCAGATATATTAACAGGCACTTTACCTAATAAAATGTGATATGCACTAAAGGTACATGAGCCAGATAGCTCCAGTTATCGATCTATAATTCTCTCTGTGTTGTTAATATAAACATCACCGTTGTACCTGAATGCAAGCAAATCTACATAAAGTAAATGTTAAATCAGTGAAACTGTATTCCCTGCTTGTTCCTTAGGTAACACTGCAAGTTTGTGTTGGGTTAGAATATTTTTTCATATTCTAGCTATTGGGAGGAAAGGTAATGTAAAATGACTGTCTCTCTCTTGTTCAGAAATAATACGCTACACCTCACTCTGCTGCCACAAGAGAATTCATGCATAAGGGAAATTTCCTCTTGTAAGACTGGGAGATTTAAACATTAATTTATAATAGTGCAAAGACATTTTCTATTAACTGGGGGAATTAGATGTGGCCCTGATTCTGCAGTGCATTGTCTGCTTTGTGCCATTCACTCTGGCACAAAGTAGATATAAACCCATAGGATCCTGCCACGTGAAGGGGATCCTCTGCTGGTTTTGTGTTGCTGTAGTGGCTTCATGCCACCCCTTGTTCTGGCACCAATGTAGGGGCATGGCCAGGGGGAAGTGGGCTTAGAGAGCGTATTGTTATGCCTTGGGTACTGGAATGGTCTCTGAGGCTTCCTAGTTGGTGTCACTTGCACCTGGGAATCACCCCAGTGGCAGGATTGGGGGACACAAACAGATGGCTTACGGCTATTTTTGTCTCCCATAAACCGCATCATGCACTCTTCAGGAGCAGCATAGGATCTTGACCACAATGTGCATGGTGTACAGAGATGTGCTTGAATTGCAGAATTTGGATCCAAATTCAGTTCCAGACTTCCCCAAAGTTTGAGCATGTTTGGATCTGGAGCTTGGTTTGGGTTTATAGTATTGTCCAGGAATAATATATTATGCCTGAGGCTGATAGAAGAAAAGAACTCTGATATCAGTGAACAAATATATTTCCTCTTGCAAAACTGGGAAATACTTGTCAAGTCAAATATATCATAAAAATAAGACACTTCCTCACGGAATTACAGAGAGTAATAAATGTGCAAGGTCGCTGTCTGCCAGAGTCAAGATGTGGGTTGTGACTCTAGGACAAAATAGTTTCCCATACACAGATCAGGGAGCTTAACTGACATACAGCCCCTCTGAGATATCAGCGGACATGCCTTACGTAGATGCTAGGCAGACTCTTATTATCACATGAGATAGGCTCAGCCTAACAGTGACGCTCAGTAAACATCATGTGTTTTCCAACATGTGACTTATCCTAATTTACCAAGCCATACTGAAAGTAGCCAGCAAATAACACCCTTTTAATGAGTTAATGGGTATTTTATAGTAAACATTTAGTATACGGTAGTTCTGCTACAATACTTTGGGCAGTTATAGGTTTCAGAATAGCAGCCATGTTAGTCTGTGTCCGCAAAAAGAACTGGCGTACTTGTGGCACCTTAGAGACTAACAAATTTATTTGAGCATGAGCTTTCGTGGGCTATGGCCCACTTCTTCAGATGCATAGAATGGAACATATAGTAAGGAGATATATATACATACAGAACATGAAAAGGTGGAAGTAGCCATATCAAGTACTCCACAAGTACTTCTGATCTTTTTGGGGAGTTATAGAAGATCACTGAAGAACTTCTTTTAAAGGTATACTTTCCTGAAATTTGTCACTTGAGACAGACTTTTCAAGACACATTTTTATACGGACTATTATCTTATCCTATTGCTAATTTATATTGTGGCAAGACCCACAGGTCCTGGTCAGGATTAGGGCCCTTTTGTGATAGGCACTGTACAGAGACACAGGGAGAGATTGTTCTTGCCATGGCTTTACAATCTAATTTAAGATGAGAGACAACAGTCAAGTGTAACAAAGGCCAAAAGAGTACAGTGAGAGTAATAACATGTATTTAGATAGACTGCTAATATGCAGAATTGGATGGTTTAGTGCTGTGACTAGAAGTGACAACAACTATAATCTCTGGCATCTCAATAATTTACATAAGAAAATGAGTTTTCTGCCCTTGTATACTTCCTTTTTTACAAAAACAGGTAGCTCTTTTGTGAACCCACAGAAACTTGGTGGTGCGGATGATTTAAATAGTGATATGAATTTTTGTCCCATTCTTACGGTCATATCGTTTCATGAAACATATGTTAGTTATTAGGAATGACAGGAAAAGAAAAATATAGAAAAGTATATAATAGTCTAATTGGGCTGTGAGGAGATGTTCAAGAGACAGCAAATCAAATCCGTATGAGGATAACGCAAATATCCCAGAGAGTAGAATGCTGTACTCTAACACCCATTTAGGAATTCACAGCTATCACTTTGCTGCATGTCGTAGCCATTTATAACTTCAAAGTAGCAATAGGGCTAGAACTTGGATTTAGGGCTTGTCAGAAATTTTCTATCGAAACAAAATTTTCTTGGAAAATGCTGGTTTGTTTGAACCTGAAATATTTTGCGGAAAGAGTTTGGGTTTCAGGAACTTCCATTGAATCAACGTAGCAAAGGGTTTGGTTTCCATGCCTGGTTACCTGGTGGGATTCTGGGGAGCCCGAGCTTCTAGGATCTGCAGCTCCAGGGCACCCTGCCATGTGACTGCTCTGGGGTTGAGCATTCCAGGGCTCCCACAATCTATACTTCTCGGGCAGCCCCGCCGTGTGGGCTGCTCCGGGGTTTCCAGACTCTTGGGCCAGCTGGCTCTCCATACTGCTACGCTCTGGAGGAGGCAGCCTTGGGAGCCAGCTGGCTCAGGAGTCTGGAAGCCCAGGGGGTCTGCAGCTCTTGGGCAGTCTGAATGGCGGGGCTGTCCCAGACCCTGGCAGCTGATGAATGAAATTGATGTTTCTATCAATTCCGCCGCTGACAAGCATGTCAATTTGAGTCAGCAATTACTAGTTTTAGGAAGCAGATTTTGTTTCAGAAACACCATGTATCTGTGTTTCTGAAATGAAACATTTTTGATATCTCCAGTTTGGGATACATTTTAAAAAATTTGGTCTTGTTCCAATCAGATTTGGAATGACACCAAATTTTGAATATAAAAATTACTTGCAAACTGGAAATCCCCAAGTTTTGGCCAGCTCTACTTGGATTATTATTCTGCAAAAGCACAGGCCCTTACAACTTGAATTGTGGGACAATCTCCATTAACTGTTAGCAGAATAGGGTCTATGACATGAAGTTGGTTGTACAGTTCTGCTTTCATCCAATAGAGGTCATTGGTACATGTACACAATTGGCAGGTCATTACACAGTTCTTTGGATTTCTTGCCTAGCTTTTGATTTGACTTGCACATTCTTGAGATGTTAATCTGATTGTAATATATGGTCTAATAAATTCTGCATGATTAAATAGCTGATATGTACTTGGAGATGTAGTGAAAAACCTTTAGGGACTGGGGAGCATAACAATTCCCACTCATAATGATTCCTCTGTTTACAAATCACATTTCCGCTGCATCATTTTTATTCATCAGTTGGTGCATAGGAACTAGGTATTTGAAAGTTGGCATTTATTCAGTCTCCTTGTCTCGGCCCTACCGTTTGTGTCCATTTTTTGAAGGGTGTCTTCTCTATCTCTTCAATTGGTCTCCCTGCATGTCCAGATGGGGAGTTTGTATTTGGCACTTACTTCACTGGCAGAGACTCTATATGAGATCTAATCTCCTAAATTTAAGCATTTATCTTCCATCTGTGTCTAAGAACTCTTGTCTCCATACCAACATTGAATGATAGTATTATACAATGTAGAAAACAAGTTTAGTAGGATCTGCTATTAAAATACCTTTTGACAATTGCTTTCCCAATATGTATGTGCTTATTTCTTTAAAGTTTGTTTTTGTGGGGCCTGTTTCTCTGAGCAGAGGATTCAGATAACTTCCAGGGACTTCAGAAGGAGTTGCTCAAATCCTGTGGTGTGAGAACAGGGACCAACACATTTTGGTTTTAGCGTGAATAAGTATTTATAGCAGCATAAATTTTATGATCTCAAGGCTGTGTGTAAAGGAGCAAGAAACATTACTTTGTGAACAATCCTGTTATTTTTAAGTCTTCAGAGTTTGCTGGGCTTAACATTTTCCAGAAACGTAATCTTGATCTTGAGGCTTTATTAGAAAGGTGTTGAGAGAGAGAAAAATAATATTGGAAAATACTTCATTAGTAATTATCAAATGATGTCAAAGGTTTGAGTCCCCTGGTAAAGTATTACCAGATATATTATAACATGTTCATATATAAACAGATTCTTAGAATCCAGTTTATGGTCCTTCTGATGTGGTGAATTCTGAGAGGTTTTGAGAACCTCCTGCAAGATGGTATGTGCCTTCATCTCTAGTTGATTTCATTAAGAATTGAGGGCATGCAGCACCTCAAACAACAGAGCCCTTAATACCCAAACTACGGCTGCTAAACATCTCTTCCAATGATTTAAATAGAAACTGAGGCTGTTTAACAGTATGCGGTAAGTGCTCAGTACCTTTCAGGACTGAGCACTTTAGCATTGAGTGCTCATTGTATGCTTGTTTCTGTGGTCTCTGTTCCATCCTATTACTTATGTTTATCATGAATTTCACATTTAGCACTTTCTATTTCTATTTAATTTCGTTTGCCTCTAAAAATTATTTAATAAAAGATTAACATTAAAAATAAATTATAGGTCTCTGCTAACTCTTATAATACCTTATAATAATTTATTAACAATAACTTTTCTCCATCATTTATCCATAATTATTAATGAAATATTTATTATCACTTGATTTAACGTACTACCCATAACAACCTGGATATCAGCAATAGCTGCTGTGTATAACATCTTAATAAAGAAGACATGAAGGAAAAAAGTAGGGAATGAGGAAAGGTAAAAGGTTAAATTCAACTGAGCTTATGAGTGATCATTTTCATTTCAGAGAGGGGATTGGGTTGGTGGAATAAACTGTAAATATTTATTCATGTATATCCAGTAAAGAGTTGTATAAAAATTATTATTCAGTAACAATATACTGTATACAGATGCCACTGTAGAAAGTTCTTCATGGCTCATAATGAAAAATGAAATTAACCAGGCTCTAACAGCTCTCTGAACTCTAATTACATTAATATTCCATGTTGTAAGCACAACACATTTTCTCACACACTCACTCATGTGTGGAAAAGAGATGCACATGAATGAGTAGAAACTCCTTAGATGTGGCAATGAGTTGAAGGCAAATAGCATTCATGAGGTCTAGGTAGCTTAGACAGGTCATGAGCTACTAAACCACAGGACAGATGTGGGTTCTAGTCCAAAACTGTCAACATGATAGTTTTTATATTGATGCCAAAGAGATGGATGCTACTTATTGAGGGGGAAGGGGGACACTCACTCTGGGTTGCTCTCAGTGTCAGGTGCCCTCAGTTAGCCCCCCTCCCCTTGCTTTGTATGTTTCCATCTCTCTCTCTCTCTCAGGCTCCATACTGCCGGCCTGTTCCCCCACTGTTACCCGCCTCCTCTTCCAGTTAGCCCTCCCCTCAGCAGGATGGGAAGTTACATCTCCTCTCACTTTCTCAGAGAGAGGGGCTACCTCCTCTCCATAGGGCATAATAACAGTGCATTCACCTGCACACACCCTAAATCATATATCCCCTTACATGGTAGAGTACCTTTTCCATATTTATAAATAGCTGGCTCTTATTTAGAAGCCTAAATGGGTTCTGAGGTCTTGAAAATCCGGCCCCACTTGTGGACACTGAGCTGTTTCAAAATTTGGTCCAATGAGTTGAGATGTGCAGGGCTCAAAGAGGGAGATTAAAACTAATAAACCTAAAACCTCTCTAGAAATTGCCTCAACTTTAATAAGGTATGAACTTAAAGTCTGATATCAAAGCTCTTTCAGGGCTAGAAGCAACGGCTGGACTCAAGGGGAAGGGAGGATCTCCATTCACAATGTTTATAGCTCAGTATGACCACAAGGTTTCAGACCTTAAAGCTTGACATTTTTATGGCTAGAAAAAGCTAGCACTGGCCCAGGACAGAATCTTTCCTGTTGTGAGCCTGGGGCAAGGGTAATTTTGGGGAAATTCCACATTTTGTGGGTAGAGAGAGAAGGAATCATTCCTCCTGCAAGTTGATTGTAAAAAAAAAAAAAAAATGGTGATTGTTTTAAGCTGTTGGTGGTCTTAGAAAATTAGACTAAGTCTTAAGATTATTAAGCAATCTGTTTAGTCATAAGTATGTGATACATTGCACAGGCCTTGCAATATATCACCTGGCTAGCATCTTTTAAAAAATATATTCATAAAGGAAGAAATTTATATATATATATAAAATATTCCTAATCATAAAATGCTATAAATATATTTACAGTGCATGAACCTGTTAATTTCAGCTCATCAGGATGCCTCCCCAGCAGTACAACAGCTCTCTGGTTCTTCATATGGCTTTCACGTCATTGTTGACCAATTTGATGGGTGGAGTTGGGGACAAAAGGGCCATGAACTGGGCAGTAAGGGGAGTAATGATTTAATAGACAGCTGGTACTAAATACTTAAAGAATTAGTTTATATTTGATCTTATTGAGACCCAATTCCTACTGAAAATAAGGCCCATCTCTCTAAGCGTTTATATCAAGTTCATCACTGTGCCATGCTCAGTCAGATTTGAATTGAGGATCTGCGTGCCAAACATCTGATTTCTATTCCTTTTAAAAACCTCATCCCATCCTTTGATGACCTTAAAACATCTTGTGTGACCAGAAGCTTTGCAGGCAGGAAACTCAGTTATGGTATCACTCCATCAGGCTGCTCCATCACTACTTGTTGGTTGTGATACAGCAGCACTACTACTTGTGGGATTGAGCAGTTTCACCTACATAGATTTCTTTACACTGGCTGTTTGCAAGGTAGCACAGAGACTTTAAGATGGCCCTGTTGATTTTTTTTTTTTTTTTTGAGCCCTGAATGGCATAGTTCTGGATCTGTTAAGGGCCCCCCTTCTTCAGCTTCATCCCAGTGGGTCTCTGGACTTTAACACTATTTTACATTTTAAGTGTTCCTCTACCACAATATGGTTGGCTCCTAGGCTATGGAACTTGCTCCTCCTGAGTAGCCCCATATTTAAGAAGCAGCTGAAAACATCAGCATTGCCTACTCAAGATTTTATTGTAAGTCTCACAGTATTTGGTGTTTTTCCTTAAAGTCTGGAGTCATGTGATTATGTGAGAATCTCAGTTTTTGCTTCAGTAACAACAACAAAAGAAGCCGACCTGGTTTCAGATAAAGGCTTAAAATGTGATCCAGCTGCATCCCGAAGGCTTGGAAACAAGAAAACAAAGAAAGAAAATCCAAAATTGTATTTAAAATTTCATGATTTTTAAGCTAATCTTGTGGTTTTTGGAACCTGACATGATTTTTGAATGCTTAAGACTGGCAACACTGAATCATTATCACTTCAGAGATGTTTTCAGATACTTCTTTATTTGACCCGGTCCTGTCTTAATGAGGACATATTATGTGTGTATATATATGATTTTCACTGTATTTTAAATTGGAGTAACACATAAAAATTTATTGGCAGTCCATCAAAGACTAGCAGAAAGGACCTTAGTTTAATTTTAAGGACCTCAGCACCTCTGTCCTTCAAGCACTGAAGTGGAGTGTCAGGATATTGGATATGAAAGGGGATCATGGTTCAGAATTGATTCTAAGTTTTATGGAGTATTAGGGGCTGAAAGTGGTGCAGAAATAGTATACTCACGCTCCTGGGGTGTTGGGAGAAAACTGACTCAAGTGCTTCTAGAATGACCCTTTGCAGCTATCCTGGGAGCAGCGTTGTGATGCTCTGGAATGAGCTGTATCTTTTCTACTTTAAATGCAAGGCTTAATATAAGGGCAAAGGGGAACAACAGGAGAAAAATCAGGAAGGAATATCTGTTTACATTAGTATTTTATTTTGTATCTTCACTTTCCAAGGTACAGTGAAGTTTGGCTAACATGCCACGTTGGTCATTACCTCTTCGAATCCATGTAAGTTTGCTTTACAGTACCGAAGGGCTGGGTTTATCAGCTCATCTGGAGTGCCTACATTTGACTGCCATGTATTCTTGCAAATGACAGAACAGTATTCTGTTGTTATGTTGTCCCAGAAGAGAGCCTGGACCATACTGACATTATGATGCTAATACTTCTCATATGTATGTATAATAGTCCCCAAACAGGAGGTAAAGTCAAACATCCATAATAAATGCAGGTGATGAAGCTCACATCTCTTCACAGTGTGAGAATTTGGGCAGGAATTTATTTTTTTTTGGTCACAGTACTGAATTGTAGGTGATGGCAGCAGCGAATGTGAAAATACTTGCTTTGCGTTCTGCCCCAAATTAAATGGGAAAATAGAAATTTAACCAATTACAGAACTCGCTAGGAGTGAAGTCTGAATACACTTTATGCAGAAAAGCTATATCTATCTACCTATATAGCTATATCTATAAAGATATATCCTTTAAAAATCAGCTATAACTAATCTTGCCTTAGACCTGGTATTTAAGAAAAAAAATGAAAGTTGGTTATTTTGTACTGTCTAGTGCTTCAAAATAGTATTTCAATTACATTATGATTGATCTGCAGCTCCGTAGAATAGTTCTCCATTCTAAATGATCAGAAACGCACATCAATGTGTTAAAACAAACTAGGAGATGTTTCTGGCAGGAAAATTTTGCTAATGGGATTATGGTTTGTTGGCACCACATTAATGCAAAGATTTTTAGAGGGGTTCCTTACTGCCAAACACCATTTAGAGGCTTTAGCTACCTTTTTATTACTACGTCAGAAACAGCAGGAAAGGTTGTGCTGCTGTAATGTTTCAAATTCCAAACTACCTACGTAGCTGAATTATTACTTTAAAACCATTTTAAATTTTGTTTTGTCAGTACATTGTCTTCACTAGATCAATTTTCCAATTCTATCCCACTGCAAAACCACAATAAGAATATAAAATAGTGTTTTAGTTAGAGACATGGGTGCTTACCTCCACAGTATTCTCGCTGTTCTCTGTTTTGGAGATGGATGAGGTGTTTCGGTTTCCCTTGCTTTGTAACATACAGCATTCTTTTATTCAGGTAAAATGAATTATATTTTAATTTTATGGTGGTTTTTCACACACCCCGTTTGTTCAATGAAGATTAAGAAAATCTCTGCTGGGAGACAACCAGTGCATTGATTGACCACTTGATGGCATCGCTCTGTTGTATGGGAACTGTATCCACTTCCCCAGCAAGGCTACTCTGCTTCTGTGCTTTGTGTGAGAGCACTTTAAAATGTTATTCCAGAGAAATAAAGAATGACGTGAGCTATTAATATGCTTCAGTAAATGAAATGAAAGCCATAGCTGTAGCTTCATAACCTTGTTCCCTTTCTCTGGTGTATCACTTTATATTTCCTATTTACCTGTGTAAAGACCATCAGAACAACAAGCTTGATTTCTTTCCCCCTTCCCTTAATTTCTAAAGGATGGTAGCAAACGTTTTGTCAGGTTAATGTAATCATGAAGGACTTGGTTCTTCATTACGTGTTAAAACATTACTTTCTTCTTCTCAAAGCAGTAGTGAAAAACTCCATTCTCAGCAATCCAGATGCATTTTAAGTGTTGGGTAAAAGGAATAAGACTTCATCAACACAAATGAGTTTATCTGATATGGGGAAGATTTCTTTTTTTAAATTCAGGCTGCTTGTTTGCTCTTTTCAGGCCCATATTTGTAAATCTTCAGTTGACACATCCGATCATTCAGACGTGGAGAGCCTACAAAGGGTTGCATGGCAATATCATGTGAACGTTTCATGTAAAGGGCGGACACTTGGCAAATATTCATGCCACATTTTAGGTGGTGTTGATATGTATATATGTCAAACATCAGTTAGTTACTAAAGAGATGAAACAGGGTGAGAAGGAATAGCTCAGTGGACTGGTAGTACTTGTGACGAGAGTTTAGAGAACAAGAGCAGAGCCTCAGCTAATGTAGATTGTCATAACTCAGTTGAAGTCAACAGAACAATGACATTTTACAGCAGCTGAGGAGCTGTCCCCAGAAATGATTACCTACTTCCTGATGGCAATTTGGTGGTCAATATGAAATGAGTTGAAGGTCTCAAACCAGCTTCTAGTGGACAGGTGTTCTTACCACAACAGTTATCTCAGTAATGGCAACAGGAAGTAATGGGCACCATTGCTGACAGTCTCAGCAGAGAGGCTAACAACCTGAATAGGCATGAAAATAAAGCCAACTTCTTACCTGAGGAGGCGGTGGTTTCCGCTCAGGATTAAGGCACATTGGCAGGATACTGCAGGGAATATGAAGCTACTGCTGCTACCCATGATTTAGTTGTTCTGTGGATAAGTTTTCATTTCCTAGAGATATCAATTCTTGCATGCACTACATTGCCTTCTCAGAAGTTTAAAAAAACATTAAAAGTACCATTGCTTTCATTCTTTCATTTTTTTTCTTACTGCTATTTCACATTTTGAAATGTTTGGATGGAAAAACGGACATGCTCTCAACAAAAAATGGTTCCATTTTTTTGACCAGCTCGACTTTTCTTTTTGAAACATTCAAGAACCTTAGCTAACTAGTGGGATTGTCTTTAGCTCAGGCAATAGAGGCTAATGCTTTTACAAACAGAGGTCCTAGGTTTGATTGTGGCTGCTGATGACCCAACCAGTAGCCTCATGTTACATAGACAGTAAAACCTCAGAATTATGAACACCTCAGGAATGGAGATTGTTCATAACTCTGAACAAAATGGTTATGGTTGTTCTTTCAAAAGTTTTTAACTGAACATCGACTTTAATACAGCTTTGAAACTTTACCAAAGCAGAAAAATGCTGCTTTTAACCATCTTAATTTAAATAAGCACAGAAAATTTTCTTAACTTGTCAAATCTTTTTAAAACTTTCCCTTTATTTTTTTAATAGTTTAATATTGTACTTTGTTTTGTTTTGGTTTTTTGGTCTCTACTGCTGCTTGATTGCATACTTCTGGTTCCAAATTAGGTATGTGGTTGACCGGTCAGTTCGTAACTCTGGTGTTCCGAACTCTGAGGCTCTACTGTACTGAGAAATGATTAAAAAGTCACAGTACCAAAGCTGATGGTCCACTGGTGATGTGTTTGTACCAGGTTCTGAGGTAGGCCCTCAGCTCCTGGGCTGGCAGAGGCTGAGTGCAACTGGAGAGAAAATATGTTTAATTGATGAGAACGAGTGCTTTGCCCTGCTCTACAGTGAACTCCTCCAAGTGACCCATCATGCGTGGCACTGATGTGTTTCAGAATAAGGTGTATCTAACCTACCTTTTCTAGAAGGACAGGTTGCATAATACAATTCCTTTTGAAGGGGAGAATTTTTTGGAGAAACTGAATGCATTTTGGTGTTTTGTATTATTTCTGTGTAAGGTACCGACAGACATGGTTAATTTGTTCTGCATGTATAGTATGTTTCTCAGAATCCACGCAAGCTCCTTTTTCCCTTTGAAAAGCACTTGTGCTGCTGGCTTATATACATTTCTGGGCTTCCTGTGTCTGATTTTTTTTTTTCTGATTGCAAGTGACTCAATATTCAGTGGGCTGTTGCATTAGTCATTTGAATGCTGGACTGTTCACTCAGATGTTCTCTACTGGCCCTTCTCACAATGCATTACTATGCACAGGAAACAGATTCATGTTTTTCAGTTCATCTCTAGTAGAAGACCTGGCATTACAAGCTTTGTTACTGAACAATAGTGAGTGGGGGCAATACTATGGCAACTGTAACAAGGATGTGCTAGATTTTTCTTTTGTTCCTGAAATAAGCAATCTTGCCCAAGAACATGGGACTGAAAAATGTCAAAAGTTTGGCCCAAAAAGCATCAGGAATGACTTGATCATCATTTTAAATTTAAAGAGGATTGTAAGAAAATACCCCTTGGATTTAAATGCTGTTGTGGATTGAAGGCTGGGTTGGTTAGATAAGTGTTTGGTTTTTTGCAAACTGAAATGGAATGGTTGTACAATTTGCTTTCTGGTCTTGGAATAAAGCTTGTTTCAGCTGAAAAAATGATGGATCATAGGGTGACATGCTACTGCTTCCTTGACTGACTATATAATATGATACAACAATAAAAATAACACATGGTCACACAAACACAATCTTTTTATCACTCGTGCCAAAGTATGTAATCTATTGTCATTTTTAGTTTTTATTGACACCTGTGCTGTTCTGATCAGCAAGCACCAGGCTTGTGTATGGTTTTTAGAATTGAAACAGCCTTTTTCTAGTATTTAAAAAGGAATAGAGGGAGAAACTGTACATAAATGTACATAAAAGCAGAAACAAATAAAACAAAATAAAATCGTTATATTGCTAAGTAGCCAAAGTAAGAATAATGAATATGGGCCATAAAACCCATAGTTTGCAATGGCATTGTAATGCACGATAATGGTGTCACTTCATTATGAATTGCCTTTCTCAAGTAATAAAGCAAATTTAGGAATGAGATGAATCTTGGGTAAAAGCTGAATACTTATGCTTGAGGTAGAGAGGAAATGTTCCATAGGAGACCATGTTGTATGAAACTTGACATGTAGTGCTAAGTTGATCAGCAAATATCTGAACAAATGTCTTCATGGCAACAATAAACTAATCCAGTGATAAATAGGAATGATATTTCCTGTAGAGAAATATTTTTGTTTTATAGAGGTTTTTTTTTAATAAGGACATTAATAAGATTGTTGTATAAGCCTTTTCTTGAAATAAAAATGTTTAGGTAGGGTTTATTGAGCTACATGTCAACATTAAACTGCATTTCCCTATTGTCTTCTGGAAGTTGTAGTTCTGGACCCCATACTCTCTTATGGGCCAGGCTGCCTGGCTGGACTACATCTCCTATAATGTACCCAGGGTCATTTTCTCTCATTATGTACTATGCAGAAGAAGTCAATTATGTTTTCCCCAAGCCGAAGGGGAAAAAGAGTTCAAGAGAGTTGGACATTTTTCAGAGACATTATTAAGGGCACAAGAGCAAACTATCACACTGCATAGGAAAGATAGGAAGTCTGGCAAGAGACCGCCCTGGCTTAACCAGGAGATGTTCAATGATCTGAAACTCAAAAAAGAGTCCTACAAAAAGTGGAAACTAGGTCGAATTATGAAGGATGAATATAAACAAAAACACAAGGATGTAGTGACAAAATTAGGCCAAGGCACAAAATGAGATGAAAATTAGCTGGAGACAAAGGATAATAAGAAAACATTATACAAACACATTAGAAGCAAGAGGAAGACCAAGGCAAGGTAGGCCCATTACTAAATGAGGGGGGGGAAAGACAATAACAGAGAATGTGGAAATGGCAGAAGTGCTAAATGACTTTTGTTGGTTTTCCCAAAAAAGTTTAGTAACAATTGGACATCTAACTTAATGAATGCCAGTGAAAATGTGGTAGGATCAGAGGCTAAAATAAGGAAAGACAAGTTAAAATTACTTAAACAAGTTAGATGTCTTCAAGTCACCAGGGCCTGATAAAATACATCCTAAACACTCAAGGAGCTGACTGAGGAGTTATCTGAGCCATTAGTGATTATCTTCAAAAAGTCATGGAAGGAATGGAGAGATTCCAGAGGACTGTAAAAGGGGCAAATACAGTGCCCATCCATAAAAAGGGCAATAAGGACAACCCAGGGAATTGCAGACCAGTCATCTTAACTTCAGTACCCAACCTAGAAGAAGATAAGGTGATAAGTAACAGTCAGCATGGATTTGTCAAGAACAAATCATGTCAAACCAACCTAATAGCTTTCTTTGACAGGGTAATAAGCCTTGTGGATAGCAGGGAAGTGGTAGATGTGGTATATCTTGACTTTAATAAGGCTTCTGATACTCTCTCACATGACGTTCTCATAAACAAACTAGGGAAATACAACCTAGATGGAACTGCTCTAAGGTGGGTGCATAACTGGTTGGAAAACTATTCCCAGAGAGTAGTTATCAGTGTTTCACAGTCAAGCTGGAAGGGCATATCAAGTGGGGTCCTGAAGGGATCAGTTCTGGGTCCAGTTCTGTTCAATATCTTCATCAGTGATTTAGATAATGGCATAGAGAGTACACTTGTAAAGATTTCAGATGACACCAAGCTGGGAGGGGTTGCAAGTACTTTGGAGGATAGGGTGGATTAAAATTCAAAATGATCTGGACAAACTGGAGAAATGGTCTGAGTTCAAGCTTTTTCCACCATGGTGCTATGGAAGTACACAGTATTTTATCCAGTGCTCTGATACCTTCTTAGTATTCTGGCATTTCAGAAATAATTGTCACTAATATAGTGTTAATGAACTAATTCATCTAATACTCCTGGATGCATATTATCAATGCCCTCTGATTTTTCTGTCTTAAAATTTTCAAAGTATTCACTTACTAACATCTTAATATCTGTTTTCACAAGGTCTTCACTTCCTAATCATCTAAACTATGTTTCTTAAAGTTGAATTTTAAAAGCAATTCAGTTTCTAGCCATTTTTGAACCATCATTAATTTAATTCCCCTCCTTACTTTTAATGGGCCTCTTTTAGCTCCAGTACATTTTGTTCCTTTAATATATTTATAAAAGGTGTCCTTGTCCCCTTTAGCCTCTTTTGTTAAGAATTAATTTATTCTGTTTTTGCTACATTTATCTTTTCCCTGCAAGACTTAATTAACTGTTTTGAATTATTCTTTGGTTGCTTCCCGCTTTTCTCTGTCCAGATAGAAGAGGTTTTTCTTTTAACCACATTGTAATTGTTTTTCTCAGAGGAATTGTAGACTGTACCTTCTTTTTAAGATGCTGTGATGGGGTGCTCACTACATACCAGCCCTGAAAAGGTTAAGGTGGTACAAATAGGGCCACCTAATTTTGTAGGCTGCAGCAGGGAGAGAGTCTGGCTTGATTTGAAAATGACTAATGCCTGCTAAAGCCCCACTGGGAGAGAAGTTGGCTAACATATAAAGGCAGGAAGCTGGTAGCAGAAAGGGGCTGCAGCGTGGAAGCTGGTAGTCATTCTCTGGGCTTAGAGAGGGAAAAGGAGGAAACCCAGGGAGAAAGAGAATCCCTAGGATCCTGGCCCTGAGAGAAGAATTTACCCAGAAGGGTGGAGAACAGAGTCTGTTGGAGGTGGAGTAGGGAGCAGTGAGGTTAGAGGTTGTGCAGACCTTAGCTTCTGATTGTAGGGTCCCTGGGCTGGAACCCAGAGTAGCAGGTGGGCCTA
Organism: Terrapene triunguis; assembly: GCF_002925995.2. NCBI lineage: Eukaryota > Metazoa > Chordata > Testudines > Emydidae > Terrapene > Terrapene triunguis. Next base: position 52,536,078 of record NW_020664446.1, on the reverse strand, counting down.
GGTTTCCCTACAAGTCAATGGGAGGTAGCATAGGGTTGTTGGAGACACTTACCAGACACCTGGGCTGGAGGGACTTTGATACCCTAAAATGGGATGTTTGACCAGATGTGAGCTGATTCCCCAGAGACAGCCATGAGGAGGTGCCCTAGTGTGAGTGAACCCTCTTGGAGATGCCCTACCCACTTTTCAGTTTTAGATTTTAATAGTGCCACCCATTACACCTTACCGATGAGCTGTCTTAATTTCTCAAATTCAGTTGACCTAAAGTCCATTTGCCTTATGTTGCTGTTTTCTGGGAACCCATCCCTTATTAAGGCAAATTCAGGTAATTTGCCTTCTCTCATACAGAGTGTTCCTCTGTTGGTAAGACACAGAGAGAGGGTGTCTTCTCCTCTGGGTAGATTCCCTACTTTATGCATCATAATGTTGTCTAATGGATACTGTAATTTAGGAAATTCCTTGACTCTTTGTATGAGGCTGTATTTCTTATTCAAAAGATGTCGGTGTGGTTTTAAATTCCCTGAGTATGGTGTCCTGTGATACCACTCTTACACATTAAGTAGTAGTGAAAGAATGTTTAATTTTTGCTCTCCTTTAGATCTAGTGGTCTATAGTAGATACCTACTGTTTCAGTTTGTTTCCTTCAGTTTATCGCTACGCAAAGAATTACACCATCATACTTCGTTTTGATCTGTTGCTTGGTGGCATGCTATTTTTTTCATGTTACATTACCCCTCCATATTTATTAGAATCAAGCAGTCCCGCAAGCATTTTTTTAAACATTGACATCATTGGCTAAAAGAAATATGAATATCTCTAAGGATGTGTCTCTTGGAAGATATTAAGCATTGATTAAACATACAGAGTACTGATAATTTGTGCATATACTTGACTAGATTCAGTGTAAATCAAACAATGTCATATATACAATCAACATGATGCGGACTGATCATTTAGCTCTTCACTGCTCTTAATTACTCCTCCAAAGAAAACTTTCCATCATATAAACGTGTTTATATTCTCAGTCTAATCAGATGTGGTTTTGAATAGAGCTGGACAAAACTTTTCCAGTGAACCCTTTTTTTAGTGAAAAATGGATTTGATGACAAACATTTCATGAATTCATGTCAATTTCACCTAATTGTTTCAGCTGAAAACAAAACTTAAGAATTAAAAAAACTCAGCATGTTTGTTTTGACATTTTCAAAATGAAACATTCAGATATCCCAACTTGAAAAGACTTTATTTTAATTAAAGGACATTAACAACATAAAGGGAGCTCAAAATCAAAAGAAAGCATTTTGTTTTGGATCAGACAATATCTTGTTTGACTTGAAATTAATTTCAACTTTTTGATTTGCCAAACATTTTTTTTAAATTAATGTTGGGTGATCTGAATCTTTTTTTTCAAGAATTGCTAATGAACCCAAACTATCTGTTTACACAGTTCCAGTTTTGAATAGCTGATGATACATTAGTAGCAGAACAGCTGATTTTCAAGTTTGAATTTCTTTTGTAAGTATTTAAGTTTATAAGCATGCCTTTCATGTTTTGAAAAAGTTTAAATATTAGTGTTGGTTGCAATTAGCTCTGTCTAGCTCAGTTGGTAATATGAATACAGTGTAAATTACACCTTTGCTTCAGAAGTTTGCATATTCAAGTCCTCACCCAAGACTTGCAGTGCTTGATGCTTTGATACATTATGGCTGGCTGCTGATGGTCAGAGATGCCTTTTGCTGACCAGTAGGCGCAATTCCAAACTCACTTATATCCGTTTAACACTAGTATAATTTTATTGACTTCAGTGACAGTCTTTGATTTACACAGAATAAGTCAAGTATATACACAGTCCAATTTCAAGTGTTTTCTCCAGATGAAAATAAAAGTTCCTGTCACTTTACAAAAAGTGAATTAAATAGCTCCATTTTCCTCTGTATTCATTCTCTTTCTTAGTAAAACCAGATTAAAATATCCAAGTGTTTTTGTAAGATGCTGTTGAACATATAACTCAGCCTGTTGCATTTGCCATGGTTATTAGGTAAGTTAGTAGGTTATTAGCTAGCTATTGACCTTGGACTGTGTAAATCTGCAGGCATGGATAATTCAATGAATTTAAGGGATTCAGTGTATACAGATTCCCCCCTCCCATCCTACCCCCTCACCCTCAACACACACACATATATTGCTGTATGCTTTGGAATCTGTTTTTTCATTTAATAAACCCAAAATTTCCTAGTCCTTCTGGTTTATGAAGATAACTTTCATGAAGCATAAGTCTTTAGCCTGAGTAACTGAAACAATAGCACCAAAGCAAGTGTGAACTCCCTCCCGCCCCACCCTGCCACAGGCTGATCTCAATGGGCTGCTAGATTTGAAGCCTAATTCCAAACACTTTAAATGCAACTTCGTTAATCATTTCTTTGCAGAGTGTTGTGCTAGCAGTATTGGGTATATGAAGTGTGGTGGATGTATGCACACTTGCCAGATTTGAAATAACTTTCTTAGCAACGTGGCAGTGAGTTCTCAACATTCAAATAGACAAATATTATAAAATGCAATTGATTTGTATAGCGTCTCTCTCATAAGCCATATTGCAGATAGCAGTAAAGGGAAAGATGCTCACAAATTCAAGTGAAAAGGAAAGGTTTAACCTTAAAAAGGGGAAGGTGATTCGGTATCCCAGAAGGAATCAGGGAAAGAGTCCAAGATAGATTTGGCAACATAAATAGAAGTGAGATCCAACTACTTAAGAACAGAGCAGAGGAGTAGAGAGGAGGTCAAGATTGGAGAGGCAGAATGAATTATAGTACTTGGATATATTGTTTAGGCTGGCAATGTAGTGGGAGCTAGTTTATTGAAAATTATGGCAGCACAAGAGCAATTTTTCAATCATATTCTGAAATGAATTGGAAACCAGTAGAAGGGAGACTGGAAGTTGGTGATATGCCTCTGTTTTCTGGAGCAAGATATTAGTCTGCCTCCAGTACATAAACTCCCTGAAGTTTAGAGAGTTAAGGATTTAGTTAGAGATGGGCCTGAGCCAAACTCCAGAATCCAAACATCCCTGAGCTTCGGGGGAAATTAGTTCCAAATTCAAACTTTACAGCTTGTACTTGTCTTTAGAAATAAGATGGCAATCCAGAAAGGAATAGCAGTAGTGATGAAATGAATAGTAAATAGATGTTAGGGTCAAGATAAAGAATAATTCTTACATTATTCCATAAATAATCATAAGCCTCAGCAGATCCACTGACAGGGAAATGTGGTAGGAAAATGTATGTGTAAGATAATGACTGCAAAATATCAGGACTTCCAAGCTAACATATAGTCTGAATGGAGTGTGATTGTGGAGTTGGAGACGTAGGTCAATGAAGTAGTGAAAAGTTGTAGTATACTGTAGCCAGGACCAAACAGTCAAAATAGACAGATCAAGAAGAGTTAAAGGTGACAGAAAGTGATGGTATCCAAGCCAGAAATGAAATGTCCTAGACAGAGAAGATGGATGGAGAACATGGCCAAGGATAGAGCCTTGAGGTATTCAGTAATGGAGGAGGTGTTAGAAAGATGAAAATCCTCCTTCAGAAATAAAAAGGAGAGTTTATGAAAGCAGAATTCAAAAGAGATTGTGGGAGATGCTTCTTGCTCAAGGCATATGAAGACTACAGAGTGATCAATAGTTTTGAAAGCCTCATTAACAGTAAGTAGGAGGATGACAGATCTGTGATCAGAGGCAAAAGTAGGCCAATAAGAATCTAGAAAAAAGATTTCACTTAGATCTATTGTATACATTATTGTCCTTTAGAAATGATGGCAATAGTGGGTTCATGTTGCCATCAGCTAATAAACTGCGGGAGTCCTGCCCAGTGGTTTGTGGGATGTGAGATCTTCTGTAAAACATGGACCATCAGTGATGAAGGCAATACAGTTAAACTAATACATCTTACTGTTTGTTAATCAGTGAAAGCCTGAGGGCAGGTCATTTAAAATATTCTGTTTTTCAGCTGTGGATCTCAAGTTTTTAAAGGCATTGCTTGATGAAACCTCACAATATCCCTGTGAGGTAGGCAAATGCTATTGTAACAGTCTTAGATGAAGCAGTGAGAGGCACTGGAGTCTAATGGTTAGAGAAGAGGAATGAGGGTCAGGAGTCCTGGATTCTCTTCTCCCCAATACTAGTGAGTCATTGTGTGATCTTGAGCAATTTCCTTAAAATTACATCATCTTGTTTTCCATTTTACAGATAAGCAAACTATCACCCTTTGTAAAGCACATTGACATCTTCAAATGAAAAGCACCAATCATGTGCAAAGCATTTTTAGTATTTTATATATGGGTGAGGTACAGAGAGGTTGTGATTTACTCAAGGTCATATAATGAGATAGCAACTGAACTCTATGCAAACCAGGATCCATGAGTCCCAATCATGCTCTTACCAGTAGATAGCACTCCCTGCCAATATCAGAAAAAAATAGAATAGAAAATTAACAAATCTCTTCTCATATCACAGCAACAGCTGGGAAGCAGAGGGGAGAGGGGGATCCTGACAAATGTCCCCAAAGTTGCTTTCAGATTCCTTATTATTCTTGGTCATTACTTTGCCTTAAACCACTTTAAGGATGCCTCATGAATGACAGAGGTATTAAGTAAAACTGAACTGGATTCTGTGTTATAACTTCAGAGTTATTCTCTGATGCATACAGACGGATGGCGATGCATTTGTTCTTAATATACTAAATCCTAACAGGATTGTCAGTGTTGCGAAGTTGGTTGAACTCTTTGGACTCTACCATATTGTAATTTATACAGTAGAGGCTTTCTATTTAAAAAAATCAACTGCTTTGTTTCACGTTACACAAACTTTGTAGTAAGAAGGACGTGACTAATACAATGTGAAATCAAATTGCTTAGAGTTCTCCCCCATTTTTGTATCGCTCTGATTATATTATTTCAGACTGTAAATGTGGAATATAATGAAATTACAAATGTTTTAGCACTTGTGAAAGCAACTAGATTAACAGCCCTCTATACTGAATTCTTCTACTTAGCCAGTCAACATGCAGCAGGTCAAAATCCCCCAACTACACACTGCATTATCCATGTGTTCAGGGTATCCTGAGAGATCAGAGGGCCCTTTTTCCACAATCCACTGAATCACTGTACTCTTAACTGCCAACAAGGGAGCAGTTAGCGGTTAATGCCAACTACTGTATGAGGTTATCTTTTGTTACATGGACATTTTCCCATTATTAGCAGCTATTCTGACCTTAAAGTCTGAGTCTGAGCTATACTGAGGACGCCTTCTCATTTCACTTAGATCACCAAGCAACAGTGAAATGGTAAGAATTTCCTGTTGCTTCTGACATAGGTCAAATTTTCCACAGTTGATTGCTTCTATAACTCATTACCTATCTCTGAGCCATGATGTGTCCCACAATGCACACAGTTAGGAAAAGGTTTTGCTTTTCCTCTGGCTACTTTTACAAGTAGAATTGTAGATCCAGGCATGTTGTTCTCACCTCAGATGACGCCAAAGCTCACCGGTTGGTGATCCCTCCAGGAGTTTGTCTCAGCTGGGCTATTCTCTTTCCTCTGTCCGCACTTCTTTCTTCCCTATTCCGTCCCCTACTGTGACTAATTAAATTACCTATGTGACATGTTCCGCTTTCTCTGGCAACTGGCCTGGGAAATCAAATCTGTTACCAAACCTAGGTCTCCTATTTGGCAGCTTCTCTGCTGCTGAATCAGGTCAGCTCCCAGAGGGGGAAAAAAACCCAACAATTTTATATAATTATAATTAACACAGAGTAAATTTAGATAATGCAGATGACACATTTATTGTAAGGACCATCAAGGGAATGGTTTTAAAAGCACTTCACCTTTTCACTGTTTGATTAGTTTACTTGCTGATCATTCCACATACATCCGATGTCAAAGTGAAATCACTGTGTGTTCTGTGCTTTTTAAAAAAGACCTTCTGTGGAATAGTTAACTGGTTGTATCAAAAATATGTACGGTGTGTAATTACCAGTGACCTGTACAGGTCCTCTGCTTCTGAGAATTGAGGGATGGCTGGATCTGGCATATTTGGAGTGTTTTCAATGGATCCCTAATTTCTTTTCCTTCACTTTTTCCAACTCTTCGCACTTTCTGATTCCATGCAAGACCAAAGTGGTCACACAGAAACAAGAGTCCTGTTCTTGTTGTATGATCAGAGCAGAAAATATTGGAAACATACTGAGTATGTGTGGGCTTCAAAATACAGAACTTTTTTTGGGAGAGGGACGGGCATAGGAGGATATGAGGGAGAGGAGGAGAGTGTCTTTATAATGGACTCTGTTCTGGATTTAAACTCTGGAACTTCTTGTTCAAAATCCAGATCTGATTTTTGTGGCTACTTTCCTCCTGCTTGAATAATGAACATTACAGATTAGAAGTTGTAGTGTATGCAGTTGTTTGAATGTTGTACTACACCTCTACCCCGATATAACGCTGTCCTCGGGAGCCAAAAAATCTTACCGCGTTATAGGTGAAACCGCGTTATATCGAACTTGCTTTGATCTGCCGGAGTGTGCAGCCCCGCCCCCCCCCGGAGTACTTCTTTACCGCGTTATATCCGAATTCGTGTTCTATCGGGGTACAGGTCCATTTCTAGGGGCCTCCTTTCTGCAGAATGGGGATTGAATGAGGGCCCTCCAGAGCTAAAAGCATGAGTCTACAGCTCAGACTCAAGAGCTGATTGCTGCAATTACCACACTTCTTCTGTGGATCAGGTGCAGTGTGGACACACCATGCATTGACCAATAGGTTGAATATTTCCTGTGGACAAAGGAAGCTCATCAGCACTTTAGATCCTCGATGACTCCCCATTTACGTGACAGGTACTATCTTATAGAGGAAGGTGATGGCACTAACCGAGGATATGAGATGTGGCTCAGTTCCTTGCTCCGCCACAGGCTTCTTGTGGGACAAATCCCTTACTCCATGCCTCAATTCCCCAGCTGTCAAATGGGAAGAATGGTACTTCCTTACCTCAAAGGACTGTTGTGAGGATAAATGCATTAAAGAGTGTGTGATGCTCAGATACTACAGTAATGGGGGCTATATAATTACCTGGGACTGGTGCTGCGGATTGTACTAGGGACCTTTAGAGCTGAAAGCATGGCTCTTTATGTGCTTTAGCTGGGGGGGTAGGTGGGAGGTATAACAGATTCTTCTGTAAACTGGGCATGGGGTGGGGGTGGGATTGCATAACACACAGACTGGTAGGTTACAGTGACACTGCTCTCTCATGGAAACGTTACTGTGATCCTTTCTTGTTCTTTCCCATAATCTAAAATAAAAGTAACTTAGACTGAAAGTACATGGTTGTTCTTTGTGTATGGAAAAATATAACAGATGTGTCAGTTGCACTTTTAAACAAAATAATAGTTTGCTAAATTGGAGATCCAAGGGCTAGGTTTTACAGCGAACACTGTATGTATTTAGAATTTGTGTGACACTCCGTTTTCAGTAGCAGATGGTTTCAAATTTGCTTTTAAATTGCAGCTGCTCTTCCAGATTTTTTAAAGACAACTTTACAGTGTTAATAAATGCTTAGTCATTCATGCTTTTCCCTTCATTCTAAAACATACTTTGAGAGTCTTCTTGGTTAAAAAGATGCACTTTTTTTTGTAAGTTTAAAAATCCTTCAGAACTTTGTATAAACCAAATGCTTGAGACTGAAATCTCTCTTTAGGGCCCCAACATTTTGATCTCTGCAATACACATCAGATGAAGGATGGTTTTGTGGCTAAGGCACTAGACTGGAACTCAGCAGATCTGAGTTCACTTCCAGTCTCAGTCACAGACTTCCTGTATGACCTGAGGCAAGTTGTTTAATCTTTGCCTCCATTTCCCATCTGAAAAAGGGAGACATTGTCTCCCCCCCCTTCTCCTTGGTCTGTTTTCCCAACTTAGATTGTAATAGGGTGACCAGATAGCAAGTATGAAAAATCGGGACACTTTTGTACCATTAGGGTGGTGGTATAGTTGCGTATATAAGACAAAACCCCTAATATCTGGACTGTCCTGGTAATATCCGGATGTCTGGTCACCCTAGATTGTAAGCTCTTTGGTGCAGGAACTGCCTCTGACTGTGTATGTACGGTGCCTAGCTCAATGGGGTCTTGCTCTCAGTTGGAGCAATGTGGCATAACTGTAGTATAACTAACCACAGCATGTCCGGCTCTTCAGGGCAGAAATTGTATCTACCTCGTTGTCTGTAGTGCTTAGCTAGACCAAAGGAGTTTTGAACTTGCTCTAACCCTGTTTTCTCCTTTGTTTTCCTCAGCCTGTGACCTGATGACCCTGGGAATCTTAGCCTTAGTGACCTCCACTGGTTGTGCCTCAGCCAATGCCCTGCAGTCCCTGACGGATGCCATGCACATCCCACACCTCTTTGTACAGCGCAACTCAGGAGGCTCCCCACGCACTGCTTGCCACCTAAATCCTAGTCTTGAGGAGGAAGAATACACATTAGCAGCCAGACCGCCTGTCCGCCTCAATGACGTTATGCTGAAACTCGTCACCGAACTTCGATGGCAAAAATTCATAGTATTTTATGACAGTGATTATGGTGAGTGCAATGCATCATTTCAGACACACCATGGTGTCTCTCTTGTGTTTAGCTGGAAAAGGCGGTGCAGACATACAGTTTTGGGAAACAGTTGTTTGGGCTTGTTGCAGGTTATGAGGAAAATGTTTTGAATGGACATAGATCTGTAGTTTTGAGTGAAAGAGTGCTGTGAAAACTAATTCTCAGACAGGCAGCAAAGTTGCTTAGTAACACCCTATCAAGACAGCTGAAGTTTGAATCATCTTACAGGTTTTCAGTAAAATATTAATAAGCTGTTGACATTGATTGGCAGTGTTCATATGGGTATACAATGGAGTACAAGAAGAACTCTACATCAATCCTTTGTAATACGCTTCCTGTCAAAGCTGAGCACAGTTCTCTTTAAAAATTAATTTTCAAAATTTCTATTACTAACTTCTCTCTATGGTTCCCCCCACAATTCTGTTTGGAGCATGTATCACAGTGGTACATTTCATGACATTTATACTAAAGGTTAGAGTTAGCATTTCCCCTGTGTCTGATATGAGTTATATATCTGTCAGCAAAATTTTACTCTGGGCTGAAACTTGGGAAACAGAAATCTTAGCTTGAGTGAATTAGGTATTCCAAAGTCAAAATAAATTAATCTACGTGTTGCTGAACTCTCACATTGCAAAGATAAAAATCTAAGTTTATTATTTTTGCATTCCAGTAATGAAACTATGGCTCCATTTTTTTAAACTGATACTGTATTCACTGCCATCAGCTTGTGATCTGGTCTCTTGAATAGAGATCAGCAGACTTGTTCTGCCTGATTTCAACCGCCTGCAAACATTTTTGTTTGAAGTTTGACTTGCACATTTTTGGTTTTGTGCCTTAATATGGAGAGAGGGTGGCGGGAGTGGGGAGGAGGGATGGGAAATAATGAGAGGGAAAGAGAGAAATTTTGTAGTGGTAAACTGTATTAGAGGTATGTGGTATAGACTGTATAGTGTGTCCACTTACACCAGCAGAGCTTTCTTGTTCTAGTCCCACTACACAGCACAAGCTTCCTTTTAGCTAGTTGGGGAAAACACAACTTTTTATTTAATTTAAATGGAATCACTCTTGGTAAAAATAAAAATGGTCTTAAATTTAGATTTATGTTTTAAAAGGGTTTCTGAGCTCAGGCTAGTTTTGCAAATCTGGGGAACTGCCCCCAAAAACCATTTGTGAGGAAGGTTCACCCATTTCTAAAGGAACAGAATGTGGCTGTTGCTGCTGATTTTGTTCAGAAATTCAATCTAGAGCTCCAAAGCAATATCAGTTCTGTAGAAATGTCTTAGGGGTGGATTCAATATACAGATTTACGTTATACTTCTGAATTTAGATGATCTGTAGGGTAGGGTTACCATAATCCAGCAAGCAAAAAAGAGGACGGGAGGAGCCCCGCCCCTGTCCTGCCCTAGCCC
>NW_020664446.1:52522680-52525634 GCF_002925995.2 Terrapene triunguis | reverse complement strand
ATTTTTAGCTTAAAAAGCCGGACATGTCCGGGGGAATCCGGACGAATGGTAACCCTACTGTAGGGTAAAAAACCAAAGGCCCAATCCTGTAGGCCTTACTTGACAAAACTGCCTTTGATTCCTTGGTCATATTTGGCCATATCTCTCTTGAAAGGGCTGAAATACGGTGTACTAGGTGAATGGTTTCTCTTCTCAGAATTACTATGCAGCAAAATATTTGGTTTGCAGAGGTAAGATTATTTTAGTGTTTATTTCCATACCCTCAAAATATCTTGCAAATATCACTTTATGGTTAATCTCCCTTGTTGCCCTAATTTTAAGGCACAATTTGTAACCCAGCAAATTTGCAAGGGATAGGGCTGCTCAGGTCAGGAATCTGCAGGGAGGACAGTCCAAAATCTTCAGGATCCCTGGCCCCAACCACACCACAGCTAATCCTGCACACATTGCACCAGCAACCCCTTCTCCTGGTAGCAAGACTGGTTATTGAGCTACGCTACCACTGATTTCAGTACTATGATTATGTTCCATTGGCTCTCTCTGTAAGGAATTAATATCTCAGTGCCTAACTGTGGTACCCTTACTGACATTGAATAGTACCTTGTTCTAGAAGTAAGGTACATGGTGTAAGATACTATTCGATATGATTAAGATTATTATCTGGCGCTCAGTTGGGGAGGTAGTATTCGTCGGAGAAGCACTGCTGTTGGATAGCAATTGCCACAGACTTCAAACCTCTTTCCAAGGGGAGCATGTTTCATAATAAATAATTTCCCTCTGTCCCTTCCTATGGGTGCTCATTACTCCTTTATGCCTGGAATCTCTGATACCCAGTACTCCATGCAGAAGGGCTAATGTGGGTTCAGGGGAACCCTGCTTCTCCCCTCCACTTTGTCCTCATTGTCCATTTGCACAGGTGTTTGTTCACTTCCAAACATGCAGAGAGACGGGAGCATCTGGGTCAGTCATTGCCATCTTCGGGGCGGGCGGGGGGGCGGGAATATTCTAGGCATGACTGCATGACTTGGGAGAAATGAGCAAATGTGTGGAGTTGTTTTTCCCCAAACTAAATACTGTGCTTTCTTGAGACTAATATTCATATGATTCCGGAGTAAATAACATACACTTTTAGAGACTTCCATGATGATTCTGTAAGTTTAAACTTAGCATTAACGAATACATGACATTAAATTAATATTATATTAACCAGTAACATCAGCCAATGTGAAGAAATTGGAAGTACCGTATATACTCGTTCATAAGCTGAATTTTTTTTAGTAAAAAAGGGAAGCACCAGAAAAGTGAGTCGGCTTATGAATGGGTATAGAGAGGGAGAGGTGGGACACAAGCCCTCCCCCCAACAGAGGGAGCAAGGAGAGGCAGCACAGCCAGAAGGGAAGAGGTGGGGCCAGAGTCTCTCCACTTCTGGCCACGCTGCTCTCCCCCCAGCCTCCAAAGCAGCTGCAGCTCCAGGGCTGGCAGGCTGCAGCCGTGCTGCTCGGTCCCACCCCCAGACCAGCCTCCGAAGCAGCTGCAGCTCCAGGGCTGGCAGGCTGTGGCCGTGCTGCCTGGGCGCCGGAGCACGCTGCAGCCATGCTGCCCAGCCCGCTGGAACATGCTGCGGCCGCGCTGCCCGGTCTGGCGCGCCGGAGCAGGCTGTGGCCGCGCTGCCCTTCCTGCCGGAGCAGCTCCAGCCAGGCCAGAGACATCCTCCCCAGATAAGGTGGGAAGGGATGGGATGGGGAGAGTGTGGGGGTCCCGGGCTAGGGGTGGGGTCATGTGGGAGGTGGTCACAGGGGTTACTTCCCTGACCCCCAGCTTCTCCCCCCCAAAAAATTTCCTCACCAGTTGCTATCCCGGCCCATCAGGGTAAGCAGCTGGCACGCCGGGACACTTTGTTTACTTGGGTTTACCTCCATGCCTGCAGACACTCGAGGTAAACAAACCATCTCAGCCCACTAGTGGCTTATCCTCATGGCCCAGGAACCAAAGTTTGCTGACCCCTGAATTATAGGGTCGGTTTATGAACAGGTCATTAAAATTTTCCATTTTTACTTATCCATCTTGGGGAGGGAGGGGGTCGGCTTATAAACGAATCGGCTTATGATCGAGTATATACGGAATAGTTGAGAGTAAATTCATTCACCTTTCCTATCTTGTTTTGCTTTATTCCTCCCCACCAATGTGAAATCAGGAAAGAGGGTCATCATTAAATTTGGATTTTTGTGTGTCTCCTTCTAATGCATCAACTTGATACTAGTTGTAGTGGTAAACTTTCTTGGGGAATATGTTTCTCTGCACTCAATAATTCCATTTTCGCCATCTCTATGTTCAGCGGAAACAGTTTTGTGTTACTGTGATTCACTGCAATGTATCTCAGTGAACCACCTCCACCGGGGCCGGTGCAAGGATGTTTCGCACCCTAGGGGAAACTTCCACCTTGCGCCCTCCCCCCCCCCCCCGCCCCGCGGCCGCTCCCCCCCCCCCCCCCCCCCCCCCCCCCCCCCACGGCAGCTCCCCACTGCCCCTGGCCCGGGGAGCCATGTGGCAGCTCCCCACCCCAGCTCACCTCTGCTCCGCCCCCTCCCCGAGCCCTGCGGCAGCTCCCCACCCCCTCTCCGCCCTGAAGCACTTCCCCCGTGGCACCTCCCCACCCCGCCCACTCTGAGGCGCCTCCCCCATGGCAGCTCCCCATCCCCGCCCGGGGAGCTGTGCGGTAGCTCCCCACCCCAGCTCACCTCTGCTCTGACTCCTTCCCGAGCACGCCGTCGCTGCTCCACTTCTCCCGCCTCCCAGGCTTGCGGCGCCAATCAGCTGTTTGGCGCCGCAAGCCTGGGAGGGAGAGAAGCAGAGCGGGGCGGCGTGCTCAGGGGAGGAGGCGGAGCAGAGGTGAGCTGGGGCGGGGAGTTCCCCTGCGTGCCGCCCCCCCCCTTACTTGCTGCAGGCGGCCCTTC
>NW_020664446.1:52475295-52522580 GCF_002925995.2 Terrapene triunguis | reverse complement strand
GGAGTTTCCCTGCGTGCCGCCCCCCCCCTTACTTGCTGCAGGCAGCCCTCCCCGTGCCCCCCTGCCCCAGCTCCCTCCGCCTAAATGCTGACGACGACCAGGGTGGCCAAAGATCCGGCCGCCGTGGTCGCCGAAGAAGAAAATGCCGCCCCACAAATGCTAGCGCCCTAGGCGACTGCCTAGGTCGCCTAATAGGTTGCACCGGCCCTGACCTCCACAAGTATAGGGAGCCACATCTCTGCGGCATCTTCAGTGCAGTGTACGGCATCCCATGAGCTGCTATAAACTGCACCAGCTGGCTTTGGTTCCCATACGTTAGCTGAGGATTGTGCTTTGCTTTCTATCTCTTCTCCTGTACACTCCTGGTTGGCCCTGTCATGCTCCCTGCACAGGGGTGGAGGGAAAGGAAGAGTAGGAGCCAGTTCCAGGCCTGCTTGACACTCCTTTATGCTGGAGGCATACTCAGCTGGGGAGTTATGACAGGTTTCCACTGCCTTCTCTCTGCAGAAAAAAATGAAACAGAGCACACCAGAAAATCTGGCACAGGAGGTGTTTTTTTTTAAGATACCAGTAGGTATTTGGAAAGGGAGGTGGGAGAGAGTCTGTGGACATGTAATTGCTAACTTAGTTGGCAGGAAATTACATGAAGAAACTAAAGACTGACTACCACACACCTAATATTGGCTCCTCTGCCATCTGCTTAGTTTCTCACCAGACCTGTGCTTTTGCACTTCCAGCTGACTGACTTCCCAGCTCAGCCTTCCTGATTTGACTTCTGAGTCAGGGACTGACAGTGAGGATGCAGGTCACTTGGAGAACATGTCCTTATGATCAAGGAGGGTTTACAGCAGTAGGCATTTGTGATTGATTCCAGTAAACAGTCCTCATCTATGCAGCTTTTGGAAATCATAACTTTTCCCTGAATTAACATTTTTCACTTATCCATCTGTAAAACCAACTAGACTCTGCATGTCATCCTTCTAGAAACAATCAGATTTTCTAAGGACAAAATAATGTTGTCAAGGAATCTGCATAATTAAAAAAAAACAAAACCTGTGTTTATAACCTCATGGAGAACTTAAAGCTGAAGTCTGTTTACATATTGATTGTCTTCCCCATCACACACTCTTTGCATTGATCTTGAACAAAAATAATCTAATGTAAAATTGACATGGCAAATATGTACACCTGGCAAGTCAAATGTTTGCCCTTACCTCAACAGGACTCTCTTACAGAGCTGTGGCTAGGATGAAACATGGCTTGTTTGACATTTTTGGCACAAACTTTAGAGTGAGAAATTTCTATGCACAAACTTTGCAGAGTGCAAGATGTTCCTTTCTGGTAGAATGCCCCAAAATCATATTTTTAAACTAGACATGAAATGGAAAGATAGGAGTGAACCTAGCAACTAGAGAGAAAAATTGCTAAATAGAAAAGGCAAAAGCCTGGTTCAATCTGTGATATTCAGGCTGTGTTGAAACTGGAACTTTTAAATTTTGCCATTTTTGTGGGGAAGAAATGACCACCATCTTGAAGGTTGAGACATAAAACCTTTTCTCAATGATACAACATTCTCCTACTGGGTCATACTGATGAAGAAAAGATCAATTGGCATGTCTCCATATAGCTTTTGTACATTTGTGGAAGGAACATGGGGGATTCATGTTTTCTCCATAGATAATGTATTTTATGACTCTGCTAACCCTCACTTTTAACGGTACTTTTCTCATGCATAAGAAGTGTGTCGTTTTAGAAGAGGCACTGAGAACTAGAAAAGCTGCATTTCCTGCAGCCACGTGTGCATAAAAAGAAGAAAAGAGGGGCAAACAGAGTAGAATGTACTCTTGAATGTGCACATGCTACTCCTCATTGATACCAGTGGGAGTTGTGCCTGCAGAGCTAGGTATGGAAATTGGTGCACTGTGTTTACGATAGCTTAATAAGAAAACTAAACTAAGTCTCTTCACAGTCTGAACTTCTGGAGTGTGGCCAGGGCTGGCTCTAACTTTTTTGCCACCCCAAGCAAAAAAAAACAACCAAAAAACCTGCCCCACCGTAACACCCCCCCCCCCAGCGCCGCCCCACCGAACCAAAAACAAAGAAACAAAAAAACCCAGCGCTGCCCCGCCAAACCAAAAACAACCCCCCCGAGCGCCGCCCCGCCGAAACAAAACAAACAAACAAGCAAAAAAAACAACAACCCGAGCACCGCCCCGCCACTCCAAGATTGGCCGCCCCTTACAAGGTGCCGCCCCAAGCACGTGCTTGGTCGGCTGGTGCCTGGAGCCGACCCTGAGTGTGGCTGAGCAGTTTGAGCATAGGCATGGAAGTGAGACAGTGTAAATTCTATCCTAGCTCTGCCACTTACTTGCTCAGTTCTCTCAGGAAGGCCATTCAATCTCTGTATGCTTTAGTTTCCCTGTCTGTAAAATGGGTTAAAAAAAACAAAATTCTTCCTCACCAGGAGGTTGAGACTTAACTAGTATTTGAAATTCACTTTGATGCTCTCAGGGGAAAGGTGCTGTAGAATTATAAAGTATTAATTGGCAAGAATGTAATTATAACCAGATGCATTTACCCAAGGAACCATGGTCATATTAAGCAGACACATTTTTAGGATGATTTTTAGAAGACCAAGATTAATGACCGTAATTGGCTTTAATTTATGAAAAAATGGTGTCTGCATTAAGCATGTTAGTGGTTCTCCTACTGTGGTCTGTGGAGTTGTTGCCATCTCAATGGAAAAATCTGCAGTAGGAATAAAAGGCAATTGTGGCATGTTGGAACGCTCCAGTTTCATAGGTCAGTGTGTTCGGATTGTATTCTGGGCTGCTTTGTATGCCAGCAAGAAATTTTCTAGCAAGTGTATTTTGTTTGCTTTTTGTTTCGTGGATTTTACTGGTGTAGATTCATCAATGATCAAATTGGCTGATACCAAAGTTGGTGGGATAGCGAGCACAGAGGAGAACCTAACCAAACTGTGAGATGACCTCAAGGGGTTCGAGCTGTGGGGTTGCATGCAATAAGGGGAGATTTGGCACTAATCAATGTGAAGTGCTGCTGTTAGCAAGAGCAGATAAACAGTGCTATAACTGCCATAGAAAAGTATTGTCACTGGGTGGGAAAGTGGCAGCCAGTGGAGTGTTTTCCTAAATATAGAGTGCAGGATTGGGTCTACATGCTGCACTGCCAGTACACCACTGATTGACCAAACACCACCTTTAATATATACTAAATATAACTGATAAGAATCTGCTTGGCTGTGAGGAATACAAAGTCATTCTGTTTCCCAAGAGATGATGAGTAATAGTTGTGTTTTTAGGTTAGTCTTATGATTGGAAAACATTTCTCTCTTGTGCTGTGGTTTCATCTTAAGATCTCTACATTTCCATACACAAACACATTCAAGCAAAACAATTACTCATTTAGGGCCCGAAATTGCCACTGTGCCGGCACTACTCATGTAAAAGGGGGCTGCAGTACTTGGCTCTTAATTCTGTGTGCCAAAAAAGTGACTAATACAGCAGACTGGAAAATGGCAATTATTTTCTATGAACATTTTCAAAAGAAACGTGTATGTGCACGCATACATTTTTCTAAAACTTTCATGAACCAAAAATTGTGTATGTGGGTATGTTTTGGAAGGAGGCAGAGGGAGTTTTCTGAAAAAATGGGAGAAATTTTTGGAAAATTCAAAAAAAACCCTTTTTTGTTTTGGAAAAAAAATTGGACAAATTAACTTTTTTTTCATAAGAAAAATTCAGCCAACTCTAGCAACTATGTGCCAACTTCCCCCTATGAAAATTATTCCTCCATAAGGGATTGGAAACTAATTGACTTTCCATTTACTAAGTACCTTTGGGATTCTTTTGGGGTAGGTCAGATTTACCTCCCCCATGAAAGAGGAACGTAATTTTCAACCCTTAGTTCCAGCTCTAGGGGATCCATTGTACGTCAGAGCCTGCTGCCATTGGCTTTCAGGACTGCCGCTGTCCCACTATGTAAGTAGAATTATAAGAAACGATTGCAGACTCTGAATCTTACAGTTGTCTTAGGCCTGGTCTACACTAACCCCCCAAGTCGAACTAAGGTACGCAACTTCAGCTACGTGAATAACGTAGCTGAAGTCGACATACCTTAGTTCGAACTTACCGCGGTTCAGACGCGGTCCACACGCGGCAGGCAGGCTCCCCGTCGACTCCGCGGTACTCCTCTCGCCGAGCTGGAGTACCGCAGTCGACGGCGAGCACTTCCTGGTTCGTCTTATCGCGTCCAGACCAGACGCGATAAGTCGAACCCAGAACTTTGATCCCCAGCCGCCGAACTAGCGGCTGGGTGTAGACCAGCCCTTAGTTTCCCCCCCAGGTGCAGGGAAATGAAAATCTAGCAGAACCCAGCCTTATTCCTTAGCTGTGGAGCCAGAATCCCATGGAAACTCCATGTAGGTGCTGCTCTGCCTTTCACGCCTCCCTAGCTGAGATATGCAGCATAGACTCTCCTCTGTTCCAGGGAGTGTAGGGGAGGAATATTTAGTTATAGATAAAAAATGGCACCTTAAACATACCTGTTCCACTTTGTGTCTTCGACTCCTGGCTGATATATATACCGATCAGAGTTAAGAATGAGCTGGTTTTTATTCTGCTTCCTCCATCATTAGCAGAACTGGGTGAATAAATGACTTTTTTTTGGTTTGCTGGCAGTTCTGAAAAATATGGAGGGAAAATCCTTTCAGGTCAACCCAAAACAAAATTTGTGAAGTCTTTGAACTGAAAGGGTGGGGAAAATCATCATATGGGTGAAAATAAACATTTTGTCTCAAAACTAAATATTTCAGTTCGATTTTCCAGCATTTTTAATGTTTCTAAAATGGAATTGAAGGGAATTTCACAAGTCATTTTGCACTGAAAAATCAAAACTTTTCCATTTATTTTCTGAATTTACCTTTTTTTGACTGAAACAATCCAGCAAAATGCTTGTCAAAACAAATCAGTATTTTTATCCCCTGCCCCTCAAAAAGGCCAAAAAATACCACACAGCTCTAATTATCAATTAAGTTGTTAGCCAGTTGTGTCTACAAATCCCTGTTATTACTGCTGAAGATGTCAGGAGCAGATAGAACAGAGCTTGTTTTTTGCCCCCCTTCAGATCCCATGCTGAGTTTGTAATACTGACAGATAGAGAAAAAAATTAACCTTTTGACTTCTAAATTGAGCAAATTTGATATGGAAGCCATTAAAGAAATGGTATTTTGTGTTCCCACATTTATTCTCTAAGTCACTTTTCTGATTGTAACAGCACTTAATGTAACTGGGTTACGTAAATTAAGAGTGGATTTTTGTCATTTGTTGGTATTTTTTATTTAGTAATGCATTACAATACATAACACTGAATGTAATTAAATAAAATGTCATTTCATACTATTACTTGTAAATTAATTTTTAGTAGTACATTCTTAAGTAATATAAACATTCATTTAATTATGAACAGATATTAGAAATCAGAAGAAATTATCCTTCCATGTGTGGCATTGCATACCTGGCCGGGTGAGAAGTTGGTGGAGGTTACTTCTTTCACTAAAGCATTAACTACTGGACACTGCCAGAAGCAGCAGCATAGAAACATAGAGCTCAAAGAGTACTTGAAAAGTCATCTAGCCCAATCCCCTGTGCTGAGCCAGGACCAAGTAAACCTAGACTATCACTGACAGGTGTTTGTCCAACCTGTTCTTAACAACCTCCAATGACAGGGATGCCACAACTTCTGTCGGAAGCCTATTCCAGTGCTTAACTAGCCTTGCAGACAGGGAGAACAATTGATCACCATCCTCTAACAGCCTTTAACATATCTGAAGTCTGTTATTAGGTTCACCCCGGTCCCAATCTTCTTTTCTTAAGGCTAATCATATCTAGATTTTTTTTAACCTTTCCTCGTAGGTAAGGTTTCCTAAAACTTTCATAATTTTTGTTGTTTTCCGCTGGACTATCTCCAACTTGTCCACATCTTTCCTTAAGTGTGGCACCCAGAACTAGATACAATACTCCAGCTGAGGCATCACCAGTGCCAACCAGGGTGGGACAGTTATGTCCCGTCTCCTACATCTGACACTCCTGTAAATACACCTGTGACAGAGTGCAGGGTGCAAACAGGTGAGCCTGTACTCTGATCACTCAGATATTAATTAGTTCTCCTGGAGAAAACTGATGGGGGTAATTAGTCAGTCAGCCTGGCCGGCTGAGCCAATTACCCCATCAACAGGGGACTGATAAGAAGAGGTACAGGAAGGCAGTGGAAAGGGGAGAGAAAGAAGAACAGCCTTTTTTCATTTGCGGAGCCCTAAAAAATTTTGAATGGAGTGCAGACCCCTTTGGAAATCTTAGAGACAGGCTGTGGACCCACAGGTTGAAAACCACTTTCTTAGGCCAATTTGCTTGGACTTAGAAAGGAGTTAAACATCTAAAATATGATGGTTGAGCTCTCACTAGAGAGCGTAGACTTAAGCAAGATAACCTACAATTGTTTTGTATGAAAGAAATAAAAGGGGAAATACAATCTTTGAAATGAAATCTCACTTCTTATCCTCTTAACTCTGGGATGGGGAGGAGGAGGCGTTCTTCAAGTGATGATCCTTATATGTATTCCAAATGTGGGTGCACATGCGCCGGAGCCAGAAGTTTTTCAGCTGCAGAGTCCATTGACTCATGCAGTCATCTTACATTGCCACATGCTCCATGTGAGGCTATAAGAGACAGTGTGGGACAACGCACCCTCAGTTCCCTCTTACCGCATGGTCGGCATCAGAATCCTCTCTTGGTGCTCATAACCGCTATATGGGAGACAGTTATAGACAGGTTCAGTCAGGTGAGATGTCGTGTGATGACCCCACAAGGCCACCCACATAGACGGGGCAAGGTGAAGTGGAAGCAAGACTTGCCGGCACTGCCAGCTCCCGCGATGACTGAGGGTCACGATAGCCTGCCGGTGCACGATCCTTATCCATGGCAGGATTCTCCAGGCTCTGCTCCACATACTCCTCCTCAGTTCAGCGGACAATGGAATCTGCCCTGGACAGCGGGCCAATGGATCCACTGATCCCCACCTCAAACTGCTGTACTCACCCCTGCGGACGCCCACACCGGTGGATGAGTCGCTCCTTCTGAGCTGTGATCTGTCTCCACTGGTTGTGGTACTGCCCACACTGACAGCTCTGCCATTTCCAGGAGCTTATTCAGACTCGGAGGGCTTCTTAGCAGAAGAGCCACCCTTTTTTCCCCATTCTCCCAGCGTATTGTGACTTCCGGGTGCACTCACCTTTTCTGATGCACTACACGCCGGTCCCGCTTGGGTGGTACCCCTATCTTTGGGGCCCACAGTACAGGACCCAGGGCACCAGGGCCCACGTGGGACCCTTATTGCTGGCCATACTCACCATCAGTGGCCTTATATCAATCCACCCCATCCCCCCCGGCTGGCACCTTTGCTTGGTAGCTTGGCATTCTGTTTAGCTGGGTTGTGAGGGAGAAAGAGATACATCATCCATAGGCAAATTGAGAGATTTTCACCGAGGTGATTAACAATATTTTCATTTGGCTATTTTAGTTTCTCCTCTCGCGGAGCGGAACTCCTGATCTATGGGTCTTTAGACAAAGTGAACCATTTTATTATTGTCTTTACTTCCTAGGTGGATCCTATTTTGGGATAAACAGAGGAGAATACCTTTTCTTGTACTTTGAGGGCCAGAAGGAATCAGTGGTTATTAATCATTCAAGGTATATCTGTTATATATCCCACACACTATCAATCTCTCTCTGTCCTCCACTGCTGCATTTGAACTTAACTGAGATGCTGTGAACAACAGTGCCTGGACTAAATTTTCAGGCTATGCCAGTCCATAGCTCTAAAATGCAATACAATTGTGCAACTTCTCATGATGCAGGGAACTTCTATAAATAATGTCTCTATCTGCAACACACTCTGCCCTATGCTGGGTTCTTGCAGCTCATGGTAGGTGGGGCTGGAGTAAGACCTATGTGGAACTCAGGAAAGAGCTGTTTCTTGGAATTAACCCTCCTTCCTACACACACCTACATAAAAACATGGATTGGCCAAGGTGGGGATGTACTTGTGTCAGAATGCTGGAGAAGAGCCCTGCTTGGTCTTTTGCCTTTAGCTGACAAAAGGTGTGGTATGGCTCCTCCTGCACCCTCTTCATTCTCACCCTTTGTCCCGTGCTTGTGATGAGATTCTTCAGCCTAATGGCCCCCTTGTCTTTGCTGTGTCTAAGCTCAGCACAAAGCTGCATGTTTCCTGGCCTCCTTCAGTGTTTTTTTGTGGTGGAGGACTAACTGTCTGCCTGGGAATATCCCCTACCCTCCCCCCACCCATGCCAAGGTATCAAAGGAACTCAAAACATTTTCCCTCTTCCCTTTCTGATCACATGAACCCCTGCCCTGAGCATGTCTGAGTGGACACACTGCATGGGTAGCACTATTAGTCTTTGTCTTCTCCAAGAAGGGGGCAAGATTGGGCTGTCCCTTGAGGACAAAGTTCACGGAATGCCAGTGTGCAAGGTGATAGACCTATAAGTGCTAAAGTGACCTTAAATATGTTGAATGCACATTAAGTATACACTTTTCCCATCCCAGTGCTGAGATTTACATATGTAACTCATTGGCATTTTTATTATTATCATGCACTATAAATACACACACAAAGATGGGGATGCTACCCGTGTAAGTTTACATGCAGAACTGCAACTTTATTAGACAGAATTACAATTTTCTTAGCACTCAGGAACCAGGAAATTACAATGTTAATTACCTTCAAATGTAAAATCATAATAAAGTTTATTCTGAAAAGACAGGTGGAAGTTTCAAATAATGTGCATTGCAGTGATCTGCATGTGATTTAAAAATGTAAAACAATTCTGTATAACAACAACTTAAAAACAACTAGAGCTGTAAGAAAGCTTTGCAATGAAAATGTAAGAATTTTTGGATTTTGTATCAAGATTAAAAAAAGGAAAAACTTGTATCCACCCTAAAAGAAAATGAAAAAGGATAAAAAAACTGATCATTATTATTTATAATATGTATTTGTGTTGCAGCTAGTACCCCTTGTCATGAATCAGGACTCCATTGTATTAGGCGTAGTGCAAATGATATTTGCAATCAAAGAAGGATTTTGCAGTGTGTCCAAAAAAGTTAATGAATATGGCTATGTGGAGCAAGGAGGGATATGAATTCCAGTCAGGGAATTCTGCTTCCATTTATATTGAGAGTGCCAACCTGAAAATTTTTGCTGTTTTGCAATTCAGTCAGCATGGTGCAGGGAGAGACTGCCTCTGGTACTTGGACCCCAACCATCTAGACTTGTATAGGTTAAGATCAGAACCTTGAACTCTAGCCAGAACCTTCCAGAAGCTAGTACAGCTGTTGGAGTTATGGGTTGCTGGTGTTTATATGCGTATATGAAACACTATGCCACAAACTTGACATTAAACATTTTTAGGAGCTTCTATGACTCCTATAGTGTTTGAGCACCTCGGAATCTTTTTAACGCATCACCCCTGTGAAGTAGGGAAGTGCTATTATCCTCATTTCCACGTGAACTGAGGATAATAGCAGCTGAGACCACTGGTAGGCTAAGTGACATAAATGATCTGGAAAAAGGGCTAAACAGTGAGGTGGTGGTAACATTTGTAGATGATCCAAAATTACTCAAGAAAGTTCAGTCCAAAGCACACTCTGAAGAGTTACAAAGGGTTTTCAGAAGATTGGATGACTGGGGAACCATGGCAGATTAAATTAATTGTTGATAAATGCAAAGTAATGTGTATTGGAATATATAATCCCAACTATACATACACAATGATGAGGTCTAAATTAGTTGCTACCACTCAAGAAAGATCTTGGAGTCATTGTGGAGAGTTCTCTGAAAACATCCGCTCACTGTGCAGTGGCAGTCAAAAACGACGACGACATTAGGAACCATTAGGAAAGGGATAGATAGTAAGACAGAAAATATCATAATGCTACTATATAAATCTATGGTATGCCCACACCTTGAGTATTTTGTGCGGTTCTCATTGCCCCATCTCAAAAAAGCTATATTAGAATTGGAAAAAGTACAGAGAAGGGCAACAAAAATGCTTAGGGGTATGGAACAGCTTCCAAGTGAGGAGAGATGAAAAAGATTGGGAGTTTTCAGCTTGAAAAAGAGAGAACTAAGTGGAGGGGATATGATAAGTCTATAAAATAATAGATGATGTGGAGAAAGTGAATAAGGAGTTATTATTTACTCCTTCATGTAACACAAAAACCAGGGATCATCCAATGAAATTAATAGGCAGCAGGTTTAAAACAAATATAAGGAAGTACTTCTTCACACAACACACAGTCAACCTGTGGAACTCATTGCCAGGTGATATTGTGAAGCCAAAAGTATTACGGAGTTCAAAAAAAGAATTAGATCGGTCCATCAATGGATATTACACGAGATGGTCCATTCTCTGGGAGTCCCTAAACCTCTGACTGCCAGATGCTGGAACTGGATGACGGGGTATGGATTGATCACTCAATGATTGCCCTGTTCATTCTCTCTGAAGCATGTGGCATTGGCCACTGCTGGAAGACAGGATACTGGGCTATTTGGACCATTGGTCTGATCCATGCTTATTACTTGCTTCAAGCTCATCTGTTGCAGAGCAGGGACTTGAACCTAGGTTTCCCAAGTCCTCGGCTATGTCCTAAATAGCCGTAGCTACTGGACCAACCTTTTTTCCCCAAAATCATGTAAAGCTCTTACTGACCAACTGTGTGCCTCAAACCAGTTTATTTTATTTTCGGGGGGTGGAGGTGTGTGACATTGTAAATTTAGGGGAGGTGAACCAAAAACTTCTAGCTCTGGAAAGGCTGTTGAGACAGCAGACTTTAACATTGTCTTTTTTTAAACGAAACAAATCAGTAAACCTATTTTAATTTTTTGAGGTTTGTATTGCACCCTTTAAGCCCTTGACAGTTGGGATTTGTGGTAAAGAAGATGCCTAATTTTACAGGTGGAGGACTAGAAGAAAAAGAGAATTAAATCCCAGTATTCCAAATTAATGTTGATGAGACCTTTATGTAGCACAACATTTTATGTTTGTCTAATCTATAATATATAGGTCCAATACAACTTACTTAATGAAATATAAAGCCAGATTGGAGTGCCTTTGCTCATGCTGAATAATACTTTAAACTACAATTGTCCCATTGA
The DNA here is from genome assembly GCF_002925995.2 of Terrapene triunguis. Taxonomy (NCBI): domain Eukaryota; kingdom Metazoa; phylum Chordata; order Testudines; family Emydidae; genus Terrapene; species Terrapene triunguis. The sequence goes on along the minus strand of NW_020664446.1, from coordinate 52,511,327 downwards.
AGTCCACTTGTATACAACTTTAAACATGGATTCTGCAGTTGCAAGCTTAAACAAGAGTTTCAAATTAGCATTAACGTTTCAAGCAGAAGTGTGTTGTCCATGACTGGGCAGAATCTTCTTAAAATAAATTATTTCAGGCTCTTTATAGGAGAACTAGAAATATTAGACTGAGGCTGTTTTTAAAAGGGTGTGTGGGTCGGGGAGCTTCACAATGTTGATGCTCCAAAGTTAGAGCCCCTGAAATGTAAGCTGGATGACTGAGTTTCAGTGGAGGGTGATCTAATATGCATCCTATAATTATAACATTAGTTTAAACTGAAGCAATGCACTTTTTCATATGAAATGAGTAAATGGGTTTAGTTTAATTGCTGGGGAAAATTTTAAGCACAAAGAAATCCTTTGGATACAGGAGATACTATTTTTGTTACCATCTCTCTCTCCATTTGGTAATGAAGGTCCAGATTACCCCTTTCTACAGAAAACACATAGAGTTGGGAGGGGAGCTTGGCGGGGAGGTGGGGTAGACAGAGAGAGAGAGAGGAACACTGGCAGGTTCCCTCTCACAAGAGTTTCCTTTAAATAATTCCCTCTGATGGGGACCCAGATTTTTGGAGGCTGTGGTGCATCCCAGCCCACCAACGATATGCAGGGAAAAGAACAAGCTGCACAGAAGCCCCTTGGCTGCAATCCCTCCTCTCCCATTCAGCAATAGGAGTTGCACAGCTTGTGGCCAGATTACCCTCCTGCTGTGCAGTAGCAGACTTGGGAAGTGGGGACCTAGAGAGTGCTAATTCAGCTCTGAGCTATGTTACTGCTGGCCTGAATTTCACTTATTCCTGGTGCCATGGAGAGCAGCATCTCCCCTGACTCCCCTTCTGCCATTCTTGGCTTGTCCACCAAAAGTTGGTAGAACTCTACCCCTGACAGAATTCCATTGGAAGGTCATCTGTGCAGGGTGAGGGGGGTGGGGGAATTGTACTGTGGCCAGAACAGTCCTCTTCTATTATACATAGAAAGATCTGTGTAAAGAGTCCACTTGGCCCCAATTTATTAATCTCCAGTGTATATTGGGCTGTGTCCTGATAGCTTCACTCAGTCCTTACACGGGCTATACTCTTGCTGAAGTCGATAGCAGTTTTAATTATGCAAAGTCTTCAGGATTTGGCCCATTGATTTTACTAGTCGACATCAAACGTTAATGTACGCTGGAGTTAAATTCTAGTCTAGCATCCAAAAAACTATGTTGTAACAGCAGGAGAACTTTGTAAAGGAAAAGTGTAAGCTCCCATCAGAGCCAATACTGTACTTCTCCTTTATCACCTTCAATCCTACAAATGATGGAATCTTGGAAGAAAAGAGCCCTGTCTCCTCTATTTATATTCCTGGTAGGAATATGAATCCTCCTCCTTTGGACAAGTAATTAGAGGTCCAATCATAGCAATATACCCAGGAACTTATGCAGTATGAGCATCAGCACGACTGGTTTCAGAGTGGTAGCTGTGTTAGTCTGTATCAGCGAAAACAACGAGGAGTCCTTGTTAGTCTCTAAAGGTGCCACAAGTACATGACTGGATATTCTGTGAGGCACTTTCAGTGCAAGAGAAATCCTGCTGGCTGATTGCGCAGTAGGGTGTGTTTTATTGCTATATTATGCAGGGCTGCCCAGAGGATTCAGGGGGCCTGGGGTCTTCGGCGGCAGGGGGTCCCCGCCGCCGAAGACCCGGAGTGGAAGAAGCTGCAGGGGCCCGGGCCCCGCGAGAGTTTTCCGGGGCCCCCGGAGCAAGTGAAGGACCCCGCTCCAGGGCCCCCGAAAAACTCTCGTGGGGGTCCCTGCAGGGCCCGGGGCCTGGGGCAAATTGCCCCACTTGCCCCCCCCCCCTGGGCGGCCCTGACATTATGTTAGAACCATGTTGTTCAATGTTAATGGTGTGCAGTTGTTCTTCCTCTGGATGGCAGCATATGAGTTCACCAGACTCTTGTGAAAACCACAGATATTTCCCCTCAAACAAACAGTTGTGTTGAAGGTGCATCCCCTGTCACTTTAGCCATCTGTATGTGCTAGATGACTGTGTGTGCCATACCTTCCTAACATCCCCAATACACATAGTGCTAAGGTGGTTGTTCATCTCTTCCCCAGCCCTCCACCTTGTGCACCTGAGAAGGCGTAGGCAGGATTTAGCTCTAATTAAATAGAACAATAGATCATAATATTAATACAACATTGTGTGCATTGCTAATAGCAATACCACTAGAGAAAAGAAATAGGAAAAACAGGAGGTGATGCAATGAAAACACGGAAGTCAGAGAAAGATGGACATTTGAAATGCACTTTCATTGGTTGATTACTAGAATTTAGGGCTGTCAATTAATCACAGTTAACTCACGCAATTAACTCAAAAAATTAATCATGATTAAAAAAGTTAATTGTGATTAATCAAATTTGTAACTGAACTTCTTGAGGGAGAATTGCATGTCTCCTGCTCTGTTTTAGCCACATTCTGCCATATAATTCATGTGATAGCAGTCTCTGATGATGACCCACCTCATGTTTTCGTTTTAAGCATACTTTCACTGCAAATTTGACAAAATGCAAAGAAGATACCAATGTGAAATTTCTAAAGATAGCTACAGCACTCAACCCAAGATTTAAGAATCTGAAGTGCCTTCCAAAATCTGAGAGGGCTGAGGTGTGGAGCATGTTTTCAGAAGTCTTAAAAGAGTTTTGGATTGCTTTGGATCGCTATCGAGCAGAACCTATCATCAACATGGACGCATGTCCTCTGGAATAGTTGTTGAAGCATGAAGGGACATATGAATCTTTAGTGCATCTGGCATTTAAATATCTTGCAACGCCAGCTACAACAGTGCCATGCAAACGCCTGTTTTCACTTTCAGAAGCAGGGAGCATTATCTTCTGCAAATGTAAACAAACTTGTTGGTCTGAGTGATTGGCTGAACAAGAAGTAGGACTGATTGGACTTTTAGGCTCTAAAGTTTTACATTAATTTATTTTTGAATGCAGGTTTTTTAGTACATAATTCTATGTTTGTAAGTTGAACTTTAATGAGTTCTCTTTAAAGAGATTGCACTACAGTACTTGTATTAGGTGAATTGAAAAATACTATTTCTTTTGTTTTTTTACAGTGCAAATATTTGTAATAAAAATAATATAAAGTGAACACTGTACACCTTGTATTCTGTGTTGTAATTGAAATAAATGCATTTGAAAATATAGAAAACATCCAAAAAATTTAAATAAATGGTATTCTATTATTGTTTAACAGCACGATTATTCGTGATTAATTTTTTTAATCGCTTTACAGCCCTACTAGAATTGACTGAAAAACTGATGGCGATTTTAGCCTCTCTCTGTAATCTTGGTATGTTTGAAAGCAGATTGCAATTTGTTGAATTTATTCAACTAATTATTTTAGTGAAATTCTTATTTTACTCAGTGACTTGGTCATGAACAGCCTGCTCTGAGAATTTAGTATTTCTTTGAAATTGTCCATCAGATCCTCTTGTTTCTGTTCTCTGATTGGATGAATGTAAGTCTCTTGCAGTCAGGAAGAAGAAGCCACAGGGAACTTTGATCCCCTAAGGGAGAGGAAGTATTTAAACTGGATTAGGAAACTGTAGAAAACATTCTACTGCTATCCTTGTGGGCTCTGAGCCTTGCTTGAGGTATCCTTCTTAGCAAAGTTTGGCTACTATTAGATTAATTGGCAGAGTTCAGCTGTTAAATTTTATTTTTCTGTTGTGTTGACAGAAGGTAGTTTTATGAGCATGCATGGCCCTAGCTGTGATGGGGGTGACCAGATCCTTGTCTGGCTCCTTTTATTTACCTCTGTGTTAGGGCTCCAGTGGGAAATTTGTGAATTTTGTTTTCCTGTTCTCCCAAGCCACATACCGCAAAATTCATTTCTGGTGTGAATACTGATGAGTGAGAAGTTAGTGAACTAACTACGAGGACTTGACTCACTACCATGAACATTCAGAGGAGTCAAACTTGATACTTCTAATGTTCATGGAATTCAAATACAAACGAGGAGCAAGAATGGCCTAAACAAGTTGATTTAAAAAAAATTGAGTCTACAGTAACTCCTCACTTAACGTTGTAGTTATGTTCCTGAAAAATGCAACTTTAAGTGAAACAATGTTAAACTAATCCAATTTTCCCATAAGATTTAATGTAAATGTTAGGTTCCGAGGAAATTTTTTTGGGGCAGACAAAAGGCATTATACTGTTTACTGGTTGGGAAGTGCCCCTGGCTTACCCCACACAGGCACAGCCTGCTGCAGGCAAGGACACTAGGAAGCATCTTTGCAGCAGCAGCGGCAGCTTCCCCGGAGAACAGGCTCGGATTTTGCCAGGAATGCTCCAGGCCCGCCTCTTCTTGTCCCCGCTCCACCCCAGGCCCACCTCTTCCCACCCCCACTCCACCTCCTCTCCGGAGCATGCCACATCCCTCCTGCCCAAGTCCTAAGCGCTGCCAAACAGCTGTTTAGCAGCACTTAGGATTTTCTGGGAGGGAGCGGGAGGAGTGGAGACGTGGGGCTTCCCTGCTCCTCCCCCTCCCTCCCAGCACTTCACGCTTAGGACTTTCTGTGTCTCCGCTCCTCCCCCTCCCTCCCAGAAAGTCCTAAGCACCGCCAAACAGCTGTTTAGGGGAAGCACTGGGAGGGAGGGGGAGGAGGCGGAGAAGCGGAACTTGTGCAATGCTCCCTTGTAAAGTCACTGCTCTTCCAAAGAATCTTACAAGCAGGCAGCCAAACGACATTATAAGGGAGCATTGCACAACTTTAAACAAGCATGTTCCCTAATTGAGCAGGGACTTAACATTGAAACAACGTTAAGTGGGACAACGTTAAATGAGGAGTTACTGTATATTAAGGGGAATGTTGTTTTTCAGTATATACAGTTCTTGGGTTTACATACCTGGTAAGGCTGAATGTCCAAATATATGGAATATGATCTCAAAGTGCACAGAAATATAAATGACAGCCAGTAGAGTTGAAACCAGAACTCTCAATCTCCTGGTTCCTGCTTCCCAATTCAGTGCTCCTTCCCCTAGATTACAAGATATACAGTCACACATACTCTCCTGTCTTGGTGGAATAGGCAGCCTGATTCAGCTAAAGCGGAATGGTCTGCAAAATCCAGTAAACTTGCAAAGTGTGAATGGGAGCAAAAAAACCCATAAAGGGGATTTAAAATACTATACAAGGAGCGGAACTGGAGCAGCAGCGGTGTATAGTGCTTCTCTTTCCTTGGGAGCCCATAAGAACCCCTCCAAGTCAATCCCAGCATTAATTAGAGGTATGTTGGGTACCAGGGCAGGACCAAGGAGCAACTGTTCTGTTCATTGTGTTCCCCTGCATGAATGCTGTCTTTATGATAAGATTCCATGGAGAAGTAAATTTTCCTAGAAGCTATACAAACTTTGGAGCCACATCGTCCTCACCACATGAGGAAAGGAGAAGTGGTCTGTGCCCCATGATAGAAGAGGAGCCTGCACTGGAAAGGGGCTGACTCTCTTCTTGGGATCTGCAGGGTTGAAAGCACAAGTGACCCGAAGATCCCTGGTTTCCATTAGTTCAAAGGGCCATGCTTTCTGCTCCGTCTGTGGGCTGGTAAACCCTATTCCATAGTAAGGAGTATTCAGTGGGAATTCTGTAATATTCACTTCTCCACTCTTTCAGGGACCTGCAGGTTTCACAATAGGGCTTCAAGTTATTTTGCAAAAGTTGTTCCACAAAGCAAGGTTTCAAAAGTATCTCTTATGGCCACCAGTCTTAAGATCCCACAGGTGCATGCAGCTCCCTGTATGGGAAGATCCAGTCAGGTTTCCCAGCACTGATTTGTGGATGTGGGGTCTGCTGTAGTACTCCCTGATTAGATTGTCTGGTCATAGTTTGTATTAAGTTTCCATCTATAAGTGGTTTCTATTCTAAATAGGTTCTTATATCACATTCATCACCATAGTATTTGAGCATCCGATAATGATTAATAAATGATTGATGTTATAAATGTTAGACATGACTAACTATGCATTACAGATGGTTATAATAGCATCAAAAGAAGCTATTACAGATATTTGACCTTTGGGCTCTTAATTTGTCTTGCTACATACACTAGCACGTTATTAGAAAGATGGGAGCAAAATGAGTTTGGGTGACAGTGCACTGCAAATGGTGGCAGTGCTACAACAGGAACTTTGCCTCAATGTCAGGAGAAGCTAATGAAGTCAGCATATCCCCTCACCTGTGACGAGGGGTGTCATTTAGGAGGAAAATTCTCTGTGATGGAACATTTGCCCTTACATTTTATCATTAAACCTTTCCCTCTCTCTCTCCCCTGTGTTCAGTGTCTTACTGTGCTTATTTGATTAACCCTGCAAGCCCACCTGTAAATATATTTTAAGCAAACATCACCACCCTGTAATTATTGTCAGCCTGGATTTCCCCAAATGTTTCCTTAGCTGAAATTACAAGCATATAGTTCTGAGAGTGTGGTGAAGTGTTTTGCTTGCCTATGTTTTGGATAACTTCACAATTTTTCACACCGTGCCAGAGGGGAGTTAGACAGTGAGTTTCTCTCCTTTTCCTGCCCCTCCCCCCACCATCTTCCTAACCCTACATTCATAGAAAATGAGGATCTTTACTGCTCATAGTAAGGCATGTGCTTCCTGCTCAAAGTGGGGATAACTATTCCTCCCGATTGTTCTTTAGTGGAGAAGTGATTAGGGAAAGACACATTTTCAATACTGTTGTCCCACCCAACAACATCTCTCTGACTGGGGTTCATAATGGTATTCAGAGACACTCCTTCCTCTGGCCCTGTAAGCCTTTTAAAATTTCTCCCCTGAGCAGCAGTTATGCTCAGTGCATCCATCCAGTGTCACATCGCAAGTGGGCTGTGAGGAATCTGCAGTCTCTCCTATGGAGGGCCCTTTCTTAGCCGCTAGCAATACTTTTGCTATCTTGGACAGTATAACATACCCATTTCACTACTGATCTTGCCTAGCATCTTCTGGCTGTGACAGAAGAAAGTAGTGGCATTTGTGTGAATTCTGACATTTCAAAGGTGATGCACCCAGGTGTGGTTTTTGCCTGAAAAGAGCAGTGAGGAGATTAGCTCATCAATAATCATGTACATCTAGAATGTTTTGGTTTTGTAGAGTGAGTGTTTAAGCTACTCAGTGCCTCTTAGAGCTTTTTGCTTCAGAAATGATTTCAGTCTTTTAGAACACACTGCTAGCAGGAAAAATTCATTAACCGTAAATGCAAGTGTCAAGAGCGAAAAGTACAAAGTTAGCGGGATTTGTCTGCCTGTCTTTATGGGCTTAACTGACATAATAAAGATGATAAAGGGACTTAATTTCACCTACTCAGCAACTTCAATGCAGCACATAAAAAAATAAACAAACTGGAAGGATTAATAAAGCTAGCAGTGTTGCAGGGTTTTTTTGTATTAGATTAAGATTTATTTTATTTTGTTTGCACCACTGCAGATTAACGTAATTTAAATCAGTTTGGTTTAAATTAAAAAAAGTGTAAAAGAGGAAAACTATGTAACCGTTTCTTCCAGTGAGAGTTTGTTCCTTGATCATACAAGCAATGGATACATGTCAGTAATTTTAAGTAGCCTCCTTGAACTCAGCGCATAAGTGGGTGATTGCAGGATTAGGTTTGAGGTTGTCTGGCTCGATCTGAAATCATGAAGATGGGTTCAAGTTCTAATGCAGCCACAAAATATCCTCAAATGCATTTGTTTCTGAACATAGGAACCATGATTGATATAATGTGACCTGATGCTGCACAAGTGAAGTTAGTTGGAACAGTCCAAACACTTGGGCTTGTCGTAGAGTGGGATGTAGGTGGTCAGATCTAGTGGTAAAAGCAATGGTGGTCATGTCTAGTGGTCAGAGTTGGAGACAGTGTCAGGAATCAAGCCAAGGTTGGAGCTGGAGTCAGTAGCTGGGGCTTAGAAGCAGGGATCTAGAACAAGGCAGGGCTCAGGCAAGAAGGCAGGGTCTGATGTAGCAGCTCAGTAGGGATTCACCTAGTTGCTCAGACAACTTCCTGTGCCACCTCCTGGCTTAAATAGTGAGTCTGAGCCAACTGGAGAGATCAGACGTGGGAGCTTCGTGGGCATTGCCTTTCGTGAGCTGCTGGGTGGTACCAGTGAGCTGCTGGGTGGTGGCTAAAATCTGAGACTGCTGCGGACCTGCGTTTGAGATCTGCAGTCCCTCAGAGTGCTTATCTTTTGGTTGGATAGCAAGACTAGTCCCATCTTAAAGGGAAGCAAGTCTATAAGTGTGTGCAGGATGGAAACAGGTAAACATTTGAGGATTGGCTGGTCCAATGGCTTAATTTTAACATTTGTTTCAGTTTTTTTTCTTGTTAGTTTGCCTTCTACACTCTTTGGGGGGAAAACCTTATATTTATTGTGGAAAATATCAGGGAATATATAAATAATCTCTTATATCCTCAATGTTAAGAAGATTTGTCTTTTGTAAAAAGTAATAGATTTAGGATGAAGTAAACAAGAATATCCTCTGTCTAAAACAGTTGTCTGCATCCAGAGATGTGACAATGATATTGTGGTGTACTGATACAACATTTTGGACCTGGATGTACACTATTGCTTTAATTTCTCTTTCACACTTTATGGGGGTTCCATTTTCTCTGCTTTGGATTTCATGAATTTCACTGTGCTGAAATCACACCATCCCCATGTAGATATGAGGTAAACTAAGATTCTCATGTTGTGGAAGGATGGGCCCCTACCACTTGAACTAAAGGATCTCCTTCATTAACTGTTACGAATACAGAAATTGACTGCAGTTTTACAGTTCTGACTCGTTCCAGAAGAGGACAGTGGTGCACATTATTCAATTCACTACAGCATTATACATATTGCCATTGGGTATAAAAATATTAACATAATTTAGAAAAAGAAAAACAATTAGATGCTTGATTCTTAATACCCATAAATATCTAAATGTTAAAACATAGACTAACAGGAAACCCCGCTGAGGATTCTAATATGGTCCTTTGGAAAACATTGGCAACTGTATAAAGGTGGATTTCCACTTGTTTGTGATTGTTAATGTCTTTTTTTTTTAAATGCTGCTGCTGAGAGTCTGTAGGGACACAAGTGTTGATAGCGAATCTGTTAGAAAATTGGGATTTAATCACACCTCTGACCTGCAGGTAAAATTGAACAATGTTTGGAGAAGAAGGCATCTATTGAAATAGTGTTACTAAATGAAGGGGATGTTTGTTGTCACTTTATCCACCTCTTTGAAAAAAGGCCTTTGGCTGAAATGTCCCTATTAGGAATTGAAAGTGGCATGAGTATTCTCTTTAGTGACACACGCTAATAAAAATGAATAACTGAATGTTATGATTTAAAGATGGAAAGGGGTGAGCCAAAGGAGAACTGGGAATATATGCAATTAGCTTCCCCCCCACACATCTTGGACGGGAAGATGGTGGTTTTTAATCTGGTTTGTTCTTCTTGTATCAGAGGGATATTTTAAAGGACAATATATTGATTTTAGAGAAAAAGGAAGATTCTGGTTCTGACAGTATCAGAAGGGGAATTAAAACATTATATTTGTTTTTTGTTAATTATTAAAGTAACTGTAGTGGCAATGTAGGATGTCATCTTAGTTGATTTGACTGCTGAGATGTGCCAGCACAGCCAGAAGTTGTGGAGATACTTTTGATGCTTAGTGCAGTCATGTTGTTTGAGGCCAGCAGCCTACTAATGCCCACCCTGCTATGGCTTATTGTTAGAGTTATTAATAGGAGATGTCATCTAATAAAAAAGAAATTAAACTAAGTTAGCAGGATTTATGTATTGTATCCTTCCACTACAAAAAGTAGTTTGTGGTGCAATGATGGAATTTGTGTAAAGGGTACAAATGCTCTTTCTCTGCAATTTGGAATTTATTTGTTGTCAGACGGGCAATTTTTCAAAGGCAAAAATGGCAATTAAATGCCCAACTCTCATTGATATTTTTTCAGTGTCAGCTAAGTTCTGTGTGTCTTACATTTCACATCTTGATTACTGCAACACCCTTCCATCTCTCTGGCCTTGACAAATGCAGTCTGCCCCCCTCATATCCATTCAGAATGCTGTTGCTAAAGCTTGTTTTCCTAGCCCATCACTTTGACTATATCAGCCCTGTCTTTGAATCCCTCCACTGGCACTCCCTTTTGTATTGTTCTTTGTGCCCTTTGAAAGTCTCAGCCTAGACCTTTCCCCCTTGAATTGTTCATCCTTTCCTCAAGTCTCAGACTTTGACTGCACATTTCAGCCGTATTTTGTTGACTAATGTCTACTTTCAGCTGCCAATTTCCCTTAGAAAACCAAAACCATTCATATCAAATTATCCCCAGATTAGTATTTCTAATAGAAATTGGGGAGACATGATGGGCAGCTGGATTCATAGTTTGGAGGGTACAGGGAAGAGAAATCTTAAAACTACCAGCTCACTCCTGACTACCAACATCCCTCCTTTCCCCAGAATGAGTTTGACACCCTTGGGTTTCAGGCTTCGATTGCTTTTGCAGCAAAAAGATGAAATATATTTTAAATGATTTTTTAAAAATACTCCATTTCCCTTTTCCTTTAATTAGCCTATTTAGCCTAGTGGGTATATGGATATGTACACCTCTACCCCGATATAACGCTGTCCTCGGGAGCCAAAAAATCTTAGCGCGTTATAGGTGAAACTGCGTTGTATCGAACTTGCTTTGATCCACCAGAGTGCGCAGCCCTGCCCCCCCGGGGCGCTGCTTTACCACATTATATCCGAATTTGTGTTATATCGGGTCGCGTTATATCGGGGTAGAGGTGTATTTTTATTTTTTGATTTGGTACACACTCCTTTCCCAGATATTTTGTTTCTCTAGTGTGCTGTGGATGGTTGGTGTAATGGTTGTGTTTGGAGATGATGGTTTGGTAAAGGATTGTGGGAAGAAGAGTGACTATAGGGAGTCATGGAAGGCTAGCATTCCTAGGGTGCAGAGTGGTCTCTGGTGAATGTTAGTTGGGGGTAATGGTGAAGTATGCAGGTGAGGAATGGAGGAGTAGAAGGTTTGTATTGTTAAATGGCTAACCTTTTGTTTTCCTTGCTTTCTAGTTTTGTGTCAGGCATGCTGTGTGTGTAGAACCCTAACTCCTTGACAGTGTTTTTGTGTATTCATTTCCTAATGTTTTTAGTGCTTCAGTAGCAGTGGGTATTGGATAAAGTAGTGGGGTAACTGTATTGACAGAAGTGCAGAAGGAATATTTTATCATTCAGCAGCCGCAAATGAACCCTTCTCTATGTGAGAATAAAATCTCAGAGGAAAGTGTAGCTCCTCATCGAGATGATTTTATGTGCGCTCCTATCAATCAGATTTGCATGCATGCATCCTCTTCATCAAGTTTGCATGTGCCTGGCCCCAGTCAATCTGGTTTTTGTGCAACTGGCATCCGTCAATCAAGTTAGTTTGTACCCAGCCTCCTCCAATAAACTTTCATTTATAATGTGAAGAATGGCTAAAAATTACACTAAATCTAACATTAACGTCCCCCGCCCCAAATAACCACTGCTACATTTGACCAATTTTCCACAGGATCCACCTCTCTATCAAGTTTTATGTATCTACACATCTACACATATTTTTTCAATATATACTGATCAACCGTGAAAGTACGGCGGCCAAAGGAAAACTTCCGCCAGAGCCAAACTCAAAAGGTTCCTATTAAAAATGTATTAAGTGAAACCAAACAAAAACTATACATAAAATTTTAAGGACATAAAAACTAGCCCTATGTGAAATTTCACACTGAAGAACCACCTACTTTGAGATAAAAACAGGAAATTATGCCCCCATTTTGAATCCCAGTTTGGAACACAACACTAACAATGGAGCTACCAACTTGTTCCACAAACAGAGCCACCTTCCTTTCAGATGGTCAAACACGCTCACTGTCATTGTGCAGCTACTGAGGCGATAGTAAAACAGTTTATTCCTTCTGTCCAAGTGGCCTGGGAATGGCTTCATTATCCCAGGACACCAGAGGATAAGTCCAGGCTAACTGGAGCAATTTTCACACCATTAATATCCATAGTGATCTTGAGGACAAACTGTCTTTTATTCATTAAGGTAAATAGGATCTTTTGGAACTCTGCTGTACCATTGTGGACCTTTCTAGACCACCTTACATTTATGTTTGTAAACCTGTTAACAGTGGTCAACCAGCTGTTGGAGCACCAGTACAGTTTGGGAACCTCAGGCACGCAAAGCCATCAGTAATCTCCTGAGCATTACCAAGCTTTATAACTCGGTGCAACAGTACCTTATGCATGTCAGCACACACCTGCATGACAGAGGTGTCAACAGTCCATCTACCTAAGCCAAATTGCTTGGCTATGGATTGGTAACTTTCGGGGGCGGCCAGCTTCTAGATGGCAATGGTGACTTGATTCTCAGTGAGTATGGGGCACCGCATGTCGGTATGCTGCAGCTCCGGGGCTAGTCCAGCACACATCTCAAAAAAGGTCCTTTGGAATCCTGAAATTCTCTTGCTGAGGCTGGTCATTCCTGCAGAATAACCCTTTCCAAGCTTTTGTCTCTGGTTTCCTGAGTCCAGAAATAATACTGCTCCAGTGAAGCTGCTCCAGGGACAGTTCCTGTAGTATCCATTGATCAGTGTCATTCTCATCTTCCTTGTCCTGCTGCAGCAGCCACATCATCTGCTCAGTAGTGCTATGGACAAAGTCCAAAACTGAAGCCACTCAGCTTTGAGAACTGAAGTACCAAGCTTCCTCTGCCTGTTCATAGTTGCCAGCATAGCAGCATGGAGTAATGTTGGGTCTAAGCTGTCTGAAAGTAATTGAAAATGGTGTTAGCATGCTCAAAAAGATGGGATAGAGAGATTGGAATCATGGAATTCTTTTAAATTTGACCCCATGTCACAGAATTCCACTGCTTTCTGCCCAGGTTCTGCTATGTATCCCACAATGTGCAGAATGAGAAATCCCAGAATGCACACTGCCCAGCAGTGAACTATCGAACCATGAGTACCCTCAATGAATGCCCCACACTTCACAGACAGCAAGCCCCCACAATATACAATCTGATGCAAAGAGGGCATAGCAATCCTGTGTGCACACTATTAAAGCATATTGTCCATTAATTGATGCACATCAACTCCCTGTTGATTAAACACCCCGTGTAGACAAGCACTTAATCCATTTGTGGATCATTTGACAGTCATGTACCTCTCAGTTTGAATATCCATTTAAGCTATACTCCTCTCTCTCTCTACACACTGGCTTTACGCAGAAATTGGCAGTGGGGAAACAGTTTCCCTAGCATTTAAACTATTAGAAGTAATTGGTGAAATGCCAGACCTACTGTACTACTACACAGTAAAGTTTGTATCTCACTTGAATTGCTGAGGCTGGATATCAGTGACTTCAAAAGGTTCTGCCCTTCTTCCATTGTGATCACAAATTGCATTATAGACTTCACTTAAACGTAAATCTCCTGGACTGTTACTATTCTGTCTTCCTCTCCGTTATGAGCTTTCTGAGACCTCCCTCCCAATGGCTAAAGCTGTGGAGAAATTAGGCCATTAACCAGAGGGATAAGAATGAGTAGATCCTGTTCCATCCCTTTAAATCTTAATGAATGGGTGATACACCTCTTCAGTAATATCACTTAAACTATTAGTTACACTGAGGCAGCAGATAACTAACAAGCACCTGTATTTAGGGAAAACCAGTGCATCAGACTGCTGCAAACTGCTGTTTATGTGTATCCATTCTGTAAATCAGATACTTGTTGTTAACAATGATTGTTGAAATTTGAAAGCAGATAAATAACAAATAGAAAAAACATATGGTGTAATCCTTTATTTATTTATTTATTTATTTATTTAAAGGAGCAAAAGTGTTTTAGCTCATAGCTGTGAACCAAGGGGTCACTTGGGGATTGTGATATATAGAGAAGCACAGAGAATGCAGAAAATAAATCTTCCCGAATCAGACATTAATCTTGTATGCTTTGGTTTGATACACTGGATGAGGGATGGGTGAACCTACTGGGATAAAATACAAATCTGTACCTTCGCACAAATCAACCCAAAACTTTCTGAGTTTAAAAAAAATTAAGTGCATTGCCACATGGGGGAAAGTTGGAGTCTGGGGACCAATGAATCTTCTTGCCATTACATCTATATTTCATATCATCTTGTTGTCATCAGAACTCCTGATGGAGCTTACAATTTCCTGTGTTATGTCCTTTGATTATACTCAGCATGCGCAAGAGGTATTTATACTATCTCTGCAGGTACATATAAATATAATACATCAAAGCTGGAGTTTGGTGGTGCCTGCTTTTGTTAGGGCTGTAAAACAGTTGGCTGTAACCTTGTTTTCACATCCTCAAAGCTTTCTGGAACATTCAACTTTTAGGCTGAAATTTTCCATGCTTGTTCTCTCCCGGAAAGTGCATAACGTTAGAAAGTTTAAGCTACGTATGTATGTAACTAGGGGTATGTCTACACTACGGGATTAATCCGAATTTAAAGAATTCGATTTTTTGCAACCGATTGTATAAAGTCGAGTGTATGCGGCCACACTAAGCACATTAATTCGGCGGTGTGCGTCCATGTACCGAGGCTAGCGTCGACTTCCGGAGCGTTGCACTGTGGGTAGCTATCTCATAGTTCCTGCAGTCTCCTCCGCCCATTGGAATTCTTTTCCTGTCTACCTGTCCAGTGCATCCGAGTTCAGATTGCTGTCCAGAGCGGTCACAATGGCGCACTGTGGTATAGCTCCCGGAGGTCAATACCGTCAAATTGCGGCCACACTAACCCTAATTCAAAATGGCAATGTCGATTTTGGCACTACTCCCCTCGTCGGGGAGGAGTAGAGAAATCGATTTTAAGAGCCCTTTATTTCAAAGTAAATGGCTTCGTTGTGTGGACGGGTGCAGGGTTAATTCAATTTAACGCTGCTAAATTCGAATTAAACTCATAGTGTAGACCAGGCCTAAGAGGGAATGTATTGATTCACTGAACATATAAATTCTGGTGGCAAAACCAAATGATCTTATAATCACTGCAAGCTCTGATTACCCCAGTTAATCTTATCTTGTACTCATTTTTCCTTTTCTGTTTTACTTACACACACACACACACACACACACACACACACACTTTATGTCATATTACAGGGGTGGCCAAACTTACTGGCCCTCCAAGCCACATTCAACAACCTTCAGAAGTGGTTGTGGCACACCTGCCGGGAGCCAGGGGTTGGGGCTTCAGCCCCGTGCCTGCTGAAGCCCCGAGACCCCCCCCCCCTCCCCACTGGGCAGAAGCCCTTACAGCACCACCCCACTGCAAGGCAGAGGTCCTGAGCTTCCCACCCAGTCTGGTAGGTGGAGAATGCGGGGGTGGGGCTCTGTGAGCCGCACTTTAATGGGAAAATTGCTGCATGTGGTTCGTGAGCCACAGTTTGGCCATCCTGTCATATTAAATGGAAAAACGAGCATTAAAGCAACATAACATTAGTGAGATTGAGCACTCAAAAATTATGGAATTCCCAAAATTATGTGGCTCTGGCGCCACTGCCTTTGCCGCATAATGGATGGGCATATAGTATTTTCTATTCAGCTTTCCCTAGTCCAATGCAAACTATAATGCATGACATAAAATATGCAATGGGGCCAAATAGACGTTGCCATAACTACCTTCATATTTGGAATTTCCTGGCAGCTGTGATTTCTTTTGAAGACACCTACACACTGAGGTAGCCTAGGTACCTATTATAATTAAAGAAGTAGCAGGAAATAAATGCAGGCAATCACTGGCTATAAATACAGATGATAGTCATGTTAGAAATATGCCTGAACCTACGCAACAGAGAGGTAAGATTCACTGAAGGGCTCTTCCGTCTCAAGGTGAAATTAAACTTCTCTTTTGGGGATTTAACATATGTCCTGCTTTAAATAGGGAGATAAAAATTATATATGACATTAAGACATTTGAAAGATGTAGGCTAGTGGAATATATTTAGTGTGTACTTAATCATGCTCTCAAGGACTTCTGCCCTCCAAATGGGTAGGCTTTATGTCTCTGTATTAAGCAAGAAACTGTTTGGGAGATGTTCCACCTGTAAATAGACATCACATCACTATCTTATTCTTCCATTCTGAGTGTTTTGATAACCTTTGGAAAGTAGAAGTGTTTCCTCTCTGTAATGTTCAGTTTTCATGTCATTCTTCGGGTAGTTGACAAAAGATGTACAGCCTTGCAAAGAAATAATAATGGTAATAAAGGGGAAAAGAGATGGCCAGCCTAGTTCTTTTTCCCCGAGACATTAGGATAATTGAAAACTTGTTTCTGCTACTCAACTTTTGTTAAAAGCACAATGATTACAAGATCTTCGATCCTGCTGCTCTATATTAATCTTGCCTGTACACTATATCTGCCTCTGTTACAATATTCTTTGATACCCGTATGGCAAACAGCTCATGACTGGAGGGTTATGCTGTTTCAGTTAACACGGCTTTTCTCTAAAGACTGTGGCTGTATATTGATTATTGAGCATTATCTATGTGCATACAGAGAATTTTCTTCTTACATGAAAGCTTTTGTGATTTCTCTTGAATGTGGGATTTGTATAGATAGAAACTTTCTTTGTGAAAGAACATATCACTATGGAGGTAATAACCTCCTTTCAGCAGTGTATTTTAGAGACTCCCTGTCGGCCCGGGGATTGCCCAGAATGCTTCATGGTATCTTCAGGACCATTTGTATGGTAGGTTCTGATTAAACCAGTTGCATTAAATTATCTCTGCCAAGACAATAGGAAAGGAATTCCCAAAAATTTTGCTAGTATGACCTCATTTTAATGAATTATTTTCTCCTGGGATTCCAGACAGCACGAATGCTCTTCAAAATAGCATCTTCCACTCAGCATGACCCCATATATGTGAGGTCACACCGAATGGAGGACCCCATTTTGCTCTACAAAATGGAATCCTCTGCACAGCGTGACCTAGTAGATATGGTGTGTGCAAGGTCACACTGTGTGGAGGATCCTCCATTCATCATGACCTCGCATGGACCATACATACTAGGTCACACTGTGCAGAGCATAATGATGTCCTCTGCAAACTAGGTATCACTGCAACCCCATCTGCTAATGGCATGACCCCATTTGGGGTTGCAACCCACAGTTTGGGAAATGCTGTAACAGAAGAAATAGATCATTTATCATAGTTCATATCAACTGCCTCATCAGAAAGCTGGCTAGGATGGGGATCTGCCATTTTCACTTAGGAGGGATGGGAATGTATGGCTGTTGGCATCCCCCTCTGGTAGTAGATGGGTGGCACTGGAGAAAAAGAGTCGGGTTTCAGAAGGGACCTAATCTGGTGGGACACCAACAGTTTAGGGTTGCAGGCAGAGGACACGCTGCTATCTGAAAATGTAAAAGCATCATCTCATGGAACACTGGCAACTTTGCACACTTAATAAAGATCTCTTTTCTCTGCCTGTAACTCTGCCTGCCATGTTACTTAATAACAGTGAAACAGCTCCCAGAGCCATTGCCGGCAAATTCTGTTGGCAGATCAAAATTGTAAGGTCTGTCTCCAGACTCATGGTGTTAGCCATGAATGCAAGTTATCAGAGCAATCAGCTTTTATTTGTTGTTGTTGGAAGGGGAGTCCTTTGCATCCTGTAGTATCCTTAATCAAAGTGTTGGTTCATAGCCAACAAACAGTACTTCCAATTTAGGAGGTATGGATGGTACTGGGAACCCAAGTACTCACAGCTCAATGAGTCAGAGGAGTTTTTATTATTGGATAACATGAATCACTTGTATTTAATACATCAGTTATTTTTAGGTAACATAACCTAACACAATAACAGCCAGAAGCCGGTGCAGCATCCTGCAGCTCAGAACCCCACCTTACAAAATGGAAGATGACCTTTGACTTATACACATTACATATCAATAGCAGCTGCTCCATGCACATAAGACATTGTCCATTCCTGACCTTCCAAATTCAAATACCTATACACCTTGCAAAAACCTCAAAAAGCAAAGTTTTCACATTCTGTTTTATTTTAAACATTTTGATTGTGTAGGGACAGTTATGTAACCTCTATACATTTCCTCCTTTAAAAAAATTAAAGGGGGGGGGCATTTTCACTCAATGTCTATTTCCAACAAAAAACTCTAAATATTAAGTTTTAAAATTACATTTGGACATAGATCAACTATTTTTACATCAAAACATGAACATTTGAAAGTTTGCATGTCTGGATGAGATACTAGTCATCGTGTGAAAAATTCCCCATAAATCAACATTTCTGGCCTGCAAAATTCTCTAGAATGAAACTATAAATACCTCCCCTTTTGCCCCCCCCAAATGTAGCATTCTCAGACATCACTGGATTGGGAAGATGGAACCCTAACCTGGTAACCAAAGCTGTGTTTTGATTCTGATCATCCAAACCTGCCATTGATAAACTACCAGGTCAGCCAAGTCCATTTGACCAATAGAAAAAAGAAAATAAGTACATTTGCATACCAAAAACATCAGCTCAAAATGTAATGGCTCCTTTATTTTTTGTTGTTGTTTGTTTTGGGGTATGATTTTTTTTTTTATTCTTGGACAATGTGCATGACTAAGATACTTTAATGTTTTATCCCTGGAAGTAAAACATTATTACAGTTTCATACCTGTCTTTATGATAAAAGAACCAAATTCATTTCACATACAGACTGCTTTTTGGACAATGGAAACTTGATCCTTCTCAGTGCAGTAGTAATGTACCGTGCAATTCTGAAGGCTTCTGTGGGCATTTCACTTTTCATTTATCTTCTGAGCTTTTCTGTATTTTTTTATACCTGATTAATAAATTAATACAGTAAATGGAAAATGTTTATTTTTATCTCCAGACTTATTCCCCCTTGATTCCTTTTGTTAACAGGAAAGCTGCAGAGGCACTTTGTGGCTGAACAGCTCCAATCAGCTATTGGCACATTGTTCTTTGTATGCACCAGCTGATTAGTGAAAACTTTACTGACATTTTAACATTCTATTTCTTGTTTGTCTGCTCTTAACCCTGCCTTTTATTGGAGAAGCCGCCTTGCTCAGTGTGACGTTACACTCCATATATTTTATGGAAATATGCTAATGAGTGTGCATATAATGTAACTGGAATATGCTTTATGCAAAAGGTCTCTTGTAAGGTATCATTACAAAGCTTATAATCTACTGAGTGTGTTCATCCTATTTGTATGCTCACTACCATAAATAAATAGTAAAACTATACATGATCAATGTGTATCTCATAAAGAGAAGACTTGATCTGATTGTGAAGATTAGGGACTGAAAACAAAACTGATTACCCCAATTATTACAGCTATTTGAGGATGCAATTGTATCACAAATAGCATCGTTCATTCCAGGCTCCAGAGCATAGCATATTTGCTGCTTCCTACACTGATCACTGCTCTGCTAGTTGTTGGGCCTTACCCTAGGACAGATGAGCAGAGCAGTCAGTGATCACATTCTGCCATTAAAAATGTGCAGCCTTTTTGTCCCCAGGCCTTTCTGAAGGAAGAAACATCAGCCACTTCCTGTAACTGGTGGGTTGAGCTATGCTCTGATACAAAATAGGATGCACATTTCTGGCCCCCACAGCCCCTAAAAATACTTCTAACAATAGGAAAAGAAAAACTGAAGAATACAAATATAAAAGGGGAGCGAGAGGGATGTACAGGGCTATATAATATTCATTGCCAAGAAAAGGTAAGTGCACAGATAATCAAACTATCTCATTCTTCCTCCTCCCCACCCACCCTGCTAACCCATCTTCTGTCCAGTGAGCTGGGAGAAGAACAACACACTGCCTTTCCCCCTGAAATCCCACATACCTTTTGTAGTAATGGAAGAAGAGCAATGTGCCCTAGCCATCAGGTTCAGTTTGAGCTGTGCCAAAGATTTGGGTTGGGTCTCACTTAACCCAAACCAGTCCACCCCTTTCCAGCATTTATACTCTGTATCTTTGGGCTAAAATACAGTTTGTTGGATCTCATATTGTTTTTCTTCCCTGCTGTCTGCATTGCATGTGTTCTAGTGTATCATGTTGGGTTTTGTCAATGCAAATCAGCATTAAAACCCCTTAGACTTCTCCTATCCTGCCATAATGCGTTCTTTTTTTCAGCATAATGCTTAATTTGTTGCCTGTATAGGAGATAGGGCTGGGTGGCAGAGAAATGTCTTACAAATGTGTGAGACTTTTCTGTTTTCCATTCAACTGCAGACTAAAATTTAAAGCTGCACCAGTATCATGAGTCCTCAAAATATTGAGCAACTGAATGTGGCAAGGTACCAATGCATCATGGGGAGGAAACACTCTAGATGAGGGGGTAGAATATAAAGTGGATTCTTATTTTGATCTCATGAAATAGATGTAGGTTTGATTTAGAAAATGTGCACCATTTAGCAAACAGGAAAATCAGGCCATGCATTTCTCTTATACCAATTTTAAACTTGTCTAGTTCCACTTACATTCTCTTCCCACTTACACTGGTGTAAATGAGGAGTAACTCCAATTATGTATCCCAAAATATGGAAATGAGATTGTCCCAGTAAATTGCATACAAATCTGTTCTATATCAGACTTAATAGTTGTTATGCTAATTACTACTATAAATATCTATACATATGTATATGTTGGAACAGCATATCCCAAGCTATTTACATTATCTAATTACCCAGTGATATACTCAAAGCACTTATAAAAATGTATCCAAACCCAGCAAAAATGTAGTGTTTTGGTGACTGTTTCATTTTGTAAACACTCCGTATTGTGTTTTTCAGATTTACTTTATTATACTAAGTTTGTGTGTAAAGTAGCAATGATCTGTTCTGCTTTGTGTCTCTTCACATTCTCCAGCTTCAGCCAGCTTTGTACTCTACTAATCTATCATTGTAATGGGTAAAAGAACCACATTCACTACTGGGAAGTAATAATTCAGCCATTCCACAATGGGGAGCTAATGATTGTGGGTTAGTATAAGTAAAATGCCAACATTCTCACTATACAGGAGCATGGTGGTGGTAAAAGTCTACAAATGTCCTCTTTGAGCAATAAAGTAAACTTGAATGCAATGCTTGGAAGAGGTGAATAGTAGAATTGGTCAGCATTTCTTTCTTTCTGTCCTTCTTGGAATAATTTTGGCCCCTAAATTATTTTTTTCAAAATAAGAAATTCATGTTTGTTTGTTTGTTTTTTCAAAATTGAGGGTTTTTTTGACAAAACTAAAAAACAAAAGTTTAGTTGTTTTTTTGGGGGGTTGTTTTTCTTTTTTCAACTTTCTCTCCCTTTCGCCCCTCTGGTCCCCCCCTTATCCTTGGTAAAATGGAAAAAAGAAAAACCTCCAAAACGTCAAAATTTAAAAATGAAATTTTTAATATTTTGTGAACATTTTCAAATAAACTGTCAAGATTTCTCCTCCTCTCCCCATTGTTTCCCCCCAATCAGCACTGGCACACAGATTATTCAGAAAACTGGTACTTGAGTGAGGAGATTTCCAAGAACCTACTTAAAAGCTTGTGCCAATATTACACCTATGTGAATAATGCTAACTATTATGCATTAAATTATTAATCTATTTCTTGAAATGGTAAATGAATTTCCATACCACAGGATCTGAACCCAATTAAAAATAAACCTTTCCATTTCCTTTCCTTTGTAGTGTGCGCAGAAAGGTGTGCACCTTATAACTCCACACTTCTATTCATAATTTACAAAAGAGAGTGGGGGTGGGGGACAAAAAGAGACATGGGGTCAAAACTGGGGAACTGTTTTGCAGAAAAAATGTATACATCCCTAAATCTCCATCCCTTTTTGTTTGTCTATAGTATCTGAGAAAAACTGTTTTCTCAAACATAAGGCAAGAAGTGGGTGGGTGGGTGGGAAAGGGACACCCATTTTTATCTGCTACACGCCATCAGAATATCAAAAGGCTGATGTTTGGCTGTTGTGGGACGATAACATTTAGGTCCTATGATGCATTGTGGTTTTAGAGTCAGGGAGAGAAATTTGGTTCTGAAACTAGCATGGCCTCACTACACCTGCTACAGCACATCTGCAGGTGACACAAGACAGGTATGCTTGTAAATGTGTCGATAGGTTCTGAAGGCTGACTTTATACAATACCTACATGCCATGTTTTTCTTTTTACCTGTCAGTTTAAAAATATATATATTTATTGGTCATATTTTTTTTACATGGTTCCATCTACACAGGCACAGATTTCTATTTTCAACTTCAAAGGCTAGATTCCAAATTGGGAACACTTGGATGGAATGTTAATCAGCCGTCTTGGTACGTTTGTGAAGGTCTTGTTATAGTCCATTTTAAGGCTTTTCATGGTGAATAGCTTTTCCCTAAAAAGATTAATTACCAGAAAGGTATATTCAAGTTATCAACAATTGCCTCTTACTTCCTAGTGGGAGAACAGCCAACTTCAAAGCTCAGTCTGCTGCCTTTCTGTCCGATCTAAGTGACAGAAGCAGGGACACTGAGTCAGGTTTCCAAGTGAGACATCTACTACTTGAGGGTTTGAGTTGCACTATAATGATAGTAAAAATACTTGGCACTTATATAGAGCCTTTCATTGGAGGATCTCAAAGCTATTCACACACACTAAGTAATGTAGATTCAACCCTGGAGAGAGCAAGTGACTTGTCCAAGGTCAAACAGCAAGTCCATGATGGAGCTAGGGTCAGAATCCAGGTGTCTGGCCTTGTCATCCTGTGCCTTGGTGACAATCATTTTTCCTCAGGGTGGTCCTTAAGAACAAATGACCAGGGCTATTTTCCTGATGGGATGGCAAAGGAGCATTCCGGGAGTGGAGAGAGGAGGAGTTTTGCTCGGCTGGTCAGGTTGTGGGATCGTTGAAAATGTTTTCTGTCCTGGGTGGCAAAATGCCTAGTGCTGGCCCTGCTCCTCTTGGAAACTCTCTTGGATCTGATCTATTTTAGTTGTCTGCCTATTTAGGTTCTTATGCCATGCTAATCTACAGGGTATCTGGGTGCTTTATCCATGAAATGTATCTAATCTTAACTACCACCTTGTCTGCCAACTCTGTTGATGCAATTTGGAATCTGTGATAGGGCAGCTATCCCACACAGGTAATAGGTGGCCTGAGAAGCCAATCAACCCCACCTGGTTGCACCTGGAGGGTGGACTAGGCCTAATTAATGATGAAACCCAGCTGGGGAGGGCTGGATGATGCTACAGAGGAAGTTTGTAGTAGAAAGGGTAGCAGGGAGAAATTTTGCAGTTACTCTCCTGCTAGTGTAGAGTGATGAGACTTATAGGGGACAGGAAGGCTCTTGCAGGCTGAAGGGAAAGCCCAAAGAAAGTCTTGGTAAGAAATCCAGGGAGGTAGCAGCAGTTGGTATAAACCTTGATTCCCTGTTCTAGGGTCCCTGGACTGGAACTCACTGTAGAAAGAGGGTCGAAGTTTCCATAGCAGCCACTTGGTGGCGTGAAGCTGTGGAGATGGGAATATGGACTACTAGAAGTCCTGAGAAAAGGGTCTATAGATCACTAAAGTCAGAATTGAGGGCAACAGACCAAATGGATAGACTGGAAATTTGTTTTTGTTATCCCAGAAGTAGTGGGACGAAACGTGATCTGGCCAGAAGGCCAAGTCATGAGAAGAGGCAGACTACCATGGGCCTGGAGAGACTGTTGACAGGGAGTGCTATAAAGGAGAGCATCTGCTATGCTACACCCAGCGATGAGGGGTCACTCCAGTGGTGAACTTGCTCTTCTACAGAGGTCTTCTCTGTTCTGCCACTCCAAGACTCTCCATAGTTGAGTGTTCATTTAACTTTTGCAACTAGGGAGAATTTCCCTCCCCTGTCTTGCCACAAATTGCTTTTTCATTCACATTGTGTACTCAGACTTTCCTCATAACTTTAGCCATGACAAATACACTTTGTTCTTAACCTTTCCTTTCACTGTTAAATCCTTCCCCTTCTGTTACTTGTCTACAAAATATTGCTTTCTATCATTTTTAAATGTAATTTCTCTTTTATTCTATTCCCTCCTCTTAGGTTGTTTGCTGTTTTGTGTCTGACACTCTTTATAATCCTCTGTGTAGTGTAATCTCTTTAAAGTGTTTTGGAATATACTATGTGAATAATTGTATGTACATCCCTTGAGGGCCTCTGGATTTCTTAACAAAATGTAGGGGCAAAAATTAAACCAAAAGGGAAGTGGCAACACAGAAACCATCATCGCATCAACCATAAAATGGAACAAAATTAATGTGAGGCAAATTTAAAACATATACTAAATAGTATTGTGACCCTTCAATATGGATGGGACAGTCCTCTTAAAAAATAATAAATAAAGGGGGAGACTGCCTGGGTCAGAATGGGATACTGGTTACTTTCTACAAAATTATTGGTGTACAGTAACTCCTCACTTAAAGTCATCCCGGTTAATGTTGTTTCATTGTTATGTTGCTGATCAATTAGGGAACATGCTCGTTTAAAGTTGTACAATGCTCCCTTCTAATGTCGTTTGGCAGCAGCCTGCTTTGTCCACTGCTTGTAGGAAGAGCAACCCATTGCAGCTAGCTGGTGGGGGCTTGTAACTAGGGTGGACCAGCAGCCCCCCATCAGCTCCCCTAAGTTCCTTGTGCTGCAGCCACCCAGAAGGTTATCAATCGACAGTTCAGCTGTCCCTCCCCCACTGCCATGTGCTGCTCCTGCCCTCTGCCTTGGAGCTGCTCCCAAAGACTCCTGCTTGCTGTGCAGAGAGGGGAAGGGTGGGGCTAATGTCAGGGTGTCTCCCTCCCCCCTGCTCCTGCACCCCACTTACCCCTTCTCCATATAGAGCAGGGAGGGGACATGGACTGAGAGAGACAGAGAGAGCATGGGGCAGCAGCTGCTGGATCCACTTAAAAAGACAATGCACTTAAGAGTGGGTCAGCTTACTTAAAGGGGCAGTGTGCATCTCTCTCTCTCTCCCACACATAAGGTGTGTGTCTGTCTCTGTCTGCTATGCTGTCTCCCCTCCCTCATGTTTGTGCTGCCTTGTGTGAGAGGCTACATTAACAACAATGTGTTAACCCTTGAGGGCTCAGCCGAGTGCTAGTTCATCATTTAGCAGTAAGCATTCCCTGGGAAATATCCCTCCCTCTTCCACCCTCTAACTTCACCACCTCAACCAAGCTTCACAATCATCATAGCTGTGAACAGTATTAAATTGTTTGTTTAAAACGTATACTGTGTGTATATCTATATAATATATAGTTTTTTGTCTGGTGAAAAAAATTCCCCTGGAACCTAACCCCCCCATTTACATTAATTCTTATGGGGAAATTGGATTCACTTAATATCGTTTCGCTTGAAGTCGCATTTTTCAGGAACATAACTACAACGTTAAGCGAGGAGTTACTGTATGAGCCAGTTGATGGAAGTGTTGAAAAGATATTGGATCTTTGTCTTCCTTTTATTTGTGAAATGTGAGTGCCTTATATTGGTAGGTGATCCTTGAATTGTCCATGAGAAGATTAATATTGGCTTACTGCCTGCATGGGTAATTATCCTAGTATTATTCATTATCTTGAATAAGATGATGTACAGAGTGGGTGGGCTTTCAAAGAGCTAATGTAATAGCCTCCAGCAGACTGTTTTATAATTGAATGCAAAACAGTACAAATGTACTACAAACCATTAATATGTGTCTACCTTCTCTGTTACCTCTCATGGGTAATGAGGTAGGAATTGAAAGAGATCATTCCAAAAAGTCAGTTGTTAAAGCGATTACTACTAAAGTGATAATAGTTGTTAAACACTATTTCATCTAACTGTGTTGAGTGGATTTTAAGGTTTTTTAAATTCATTTATTTGATTGACACAGAACTTTGTAGACTTCTATTGCTGCACCCCTCTCCCCCTCATATTATGTACCATTTGCAGTTGTCCTGTAGTTTTCATTATTTGCCCAGATACTTCAAATAGTATTGGATCTGAGAGGCTATTTTTATCAGAATGGTTTTACAAGAACCTGTGAAGGTACACCAAGATAACGTCCTATTTGCTGATACTCCCATATCCCCAACTTCTTGATCTTCCTTGGAAGGTATTCACATATTGATTTTTAGCTTTCCAGTCCTCCTCTTCTGAAAAATAATAGTAATAGTTAATTTGTATGTAACAATAAAGCCCCAAATGTGCTAGATACCACGAAGACACACAGGAAGACCCAGTCCCTTCCCCCCCAAAATTAGTTACCATCTAAAGCTCACAAGTTGCAAGCAAGCCTGTATGGGAAGCCCTCTGCATCTATGTGGAACCCACTGATGTCAGTGTGGGTCTTCATGGGCTAACACTAACAGATCTGATTGTAGGATTGGGGCCTATAAAGTAATAAAAAGTTGAAAGTTGGTGGGAAGGGATGCAACACAGGAGCAAAATACCCTGGGAAATGATAGGCCCATGACTTGTTAATTACTTTTTTAAATATATAAATTATTCCAAATGTGCATTGGTATTGCCCATTGTCAGCTCCTTATCTCTTATGGCAAATGACACTATTTTCATTGTTACTTAGTTTTTTAAGCCTTGTCTAGTTTCTTATTTTTTCTTTAACTATTGCTTCTTTTCCATTTTTAATCTTACCCCTCCCTATTTATTAACCTTGCCTCTTTTTTTTATGTTCTTTCTTAACATTTGCTTATTTAATTTATTTTAACATGTATCTACTTTTAAAGAATTCTTTTTAACCATAGTCTATTTTATTTAAAATTCTTTTCCCACAATGGATCCACTGAATTTCTACTCCTGGATAGATTCTTGGCTTCCCATTGATGCTCTTGCCTTAATCTGCCCCTACGGGTTGTATTGTCAGCTGAAATGTGACATTTCTTTTCCTCCACGTCCCCCCATCATCACTATCACTCTACTCTGAGCCAAATGAGAGATGCTCTGAATAGAAAATTTTGGCAAGCGAAGTGCAGACTGCACAAAGAAGGGTGCTTGAAATAAGGTCAGTGACTTTAGTGGATGTTGGATTAGGCCCCTGATGATTCAAGAGGTCCTCTCTACCATTTTTATAATTAGTCTTTCCTGTTCATTGAGAAAATAGAGCTTTGTCTAGCTTATCTTTCTGTTAACTACAACTTAACACATCTCAAAGATGTTGAATATGATGGATACAGTTTTTTCTGGTGGCACAGCAAATAAGGCCTTCCTGGCTGTGAGCTGGTGGAATGGTTCATCTAGCGTGACATTGAATACAAGGGAATCTCTGACTGTTCTCTTCCTCAAGGTATTTAGGCCAGATTCTCAAGCTGGATTGCTGCCTCTTTGCATCACTAAGCGAATTCCCCTTCTGGAAGGGAACATCCTGCTGGTGCATGTGCATCTCTGCCAGACCCTGCACCTTTGCTCCCTGCATCTTGATGTAGGATGTTGTGGGGAAAAAGGGATGTTGAGGACGTGGAGGGGGTGTGGCAGAGCAGACCGGTCCTCCACCGGCTTTAGTCCCTGCGTAAGTGGCAGAAGATAAATGTTCCCAAAAGCAGTTCTAACTCATGGTCAGACTGTGTTACTGACATGTGTCCCCAGTTCTACTCTTCTGGGCCAAGCAAAACTCTGGTGAAGGAGCGAATCAAGGTCTTTATGTCCTGAAAGTTGCATAATGCAAGAATAACAATAACAAACAAACTGATCTTGTGTTGCTCAAATTCAGTCTGGGTTACTGCCTCCATCCTGAAATGACTTGGTGTCTTGCAAGGCCTCTTTACCTTTGTCTCTGAAGCACCTACTTTCATGGAGTTTCTGTCTTCCTCCTGGAGAAAATGATAGCTTTGCAGTCTCCCATTCTGCCACATTATCTTTCTCCAAAGAATGGGGGAACTGAGAAGAATATTAGTCTCCTGTTTGCTGATAACAAGCTAAAACCCCTGCCCCTTGCTATATATACACTTATCAGAAGCCAGGTCCTACCAACAAAAAACTATCTGAATAGCCCTTTTCCAGTTACTATATTCAAGGGTCAGACAGTGTCCCCCATGCTAAGTCTAGAATGATATCTACCTCAGATTGGAATTCAGTTTTTAAACTAAAACTTGGCTAGACAGGTCTCTGCCTGTTGGTAGTCTGTATAAAAATTCACAGGCAGTATCTTGCACTGCTTTATCAAGAGATGAAGAAATGATACACCTTTTAATAAGCTTATGTTAAGAAATCCTCAGTCTAGACTTAGAGTACGAGTTTCAGAATTTCTAATTTCAAGTGGTAGCAAATTTTATGAGCAAAGGGCTCAAGAAGAAAAATCTATGGGACTTTTGTACAAATGAAAGAATAAAAAGATGTTGAGATTACCAGGAGTGTAGTGAAAGATATTAGAGCATTAGGACCACCCTCCATGTAGTACCATTCATAATCATGTCACAAAGAGACAAAACTGAAAGGCAAAATAAAAATCCAACAGAGGTGATAAACTGAAATGACCAGATCCTCTCCATGAAGGAGTTTAGCTTCCATGTTCTGAATAAATTGAAGCCTTCCCATCAGTTTTGGCTGGTTGTCAACAAGCAAGGAGTTACAATACTAGAATCCAAGAACTATGTGGATATATGTAAACATTTTGGAGGAGAAGGGATCCATTTTGGAGGAGAGGGGATTATATTTGAGGGCCTTATCTCTAGAAGAAGAAGAAGAAAATGAAAACATAATTCTTAAATGAACACGATTGATTAAACTTATGTCACTTGGAAATGAATTTTGAAGAGAGTTTACTGTGCAGTTTCAACAGTTTGAACTGTCATATGAAATGTTGAAAATTTATAAATACAATGGGGTGTGAGGAAGAAATTAGCTTTAAGTATAGTCCCAATATATGTAAAGGAATATTTTTCATATGTGTTTGAATAGTCAAGTGTTAATCCAAAAATTACACCAAATTGTGAGCTGAACTGGCACCATATGATGGCTGTTGAGAGGAAAAAGCAAAAAGAAGGCACTGAGTCAAGTAATCACTTAGGCCCAAGAAGAAGCACTTCAGTTTTGTCAGTGTCTAGTTTTAAAAATTATTTGACAACCACAGCTTCACAGCCAAAAGACAGTAGCTTGCGTTCTGTCACCCAAGATATATTGCCGCAGAGAGGAAAGTAGATTTGAGTGTCGTTGGCATAACAATGATAAGATTACAGTGATAAATTACGGGGATGCTAAATCACTGGACGGTGCCAAGGAATTCTAGATGCTTATTTTTTTTATACCCATCATTCTCTAAACACTGTTTTTTAAAATGAAAATGCTGCCAATATTCAAACACAATATAATTTAATATGGAGGATGCTATGTATAATGTTCACAAAATATATTCCTGTGAATTTAGTGATTATGCAAGTCAGGAATCCATGTCAGTGACTTGAGAAGTGATGCTCTCCAATACAATAGTCCCATCAGTCTCTTATTTCAGTCATGAGATTCTCTTAAATAACAATTACAAAATGTACAATGGTTTTGTTACATGGAAACATGAGACTGATGTGAAGTAAATTATCATTTGAACCAAGCTTTCTCTAGAGATGTCAGGCTGGTACTCTAAGGCCCTGATCCAGTAAAGCAGCCTGATCCAGAGCTCACCGACTAAGATAGATATTGGATCTAACCTTTAGCCACCAAGCCTCCTTATCCCCTTTATAATAACACTATTATGTTCATCTAGTAGAGGTCATCAGATCATCAATGTTTAATCCCTTCTTCTGGAGGTAGACTGGGATAGTATTATCACACAAGCTGATGAAGATAAATATAAAAACATCTTTTACTGGAAAATTTACATTTGTTGCTTATAGGCAGCAGCTAGCTGGGCAAACAAGTCCTTCTATGGACTCGCATATCGGTTTATTCCCAGCTGTCATGGAACCTTGACAGAACAGCCCATCCCACCATAGCTATGAAACACAATCTCAGAATACAGTCTCAGGCCCCAGACCTGAAAGTTGATATTTACAGGTGATCCCTGCGCTCATGCAGGGGTCTTACTTGCATGCATGGGCTGGCAGGATTGAGGTACCATTTGGTCTGCTATGCTTGGCCTTAATGGGATGATTTAAAAAGGGGCGGATCCTTCAGTCACACTAATTTAATCCTGGTGAGTAGGATGAGGATCACACCAAATTAATTTCCATTTTTAACCTCAGCCAGTATTAGAAATCCAGGTGTTGAGTGGCATAATCTAGAGCATTTGTTCACTGTGCTATCTTTTGAAATAATAAAGAATGCTCAAGTGAGAGAGCAACTTGAGTTATTAATACTTAGCTTAGAGCTGGAACTATAATACAATGATTAGAAAATGTTGACTGGTTGTTCCTTTTAACAGTCTTTCTACTCCTCCAGCCTTCCCCTACTAAACTTGCTGCTGAATCTTGCTTCAGATGTGCCAAGTACTAATCAAGGCTTGTCTGTAGCTGCCCAGCAGGAGACCACTGATGAGCTAGGCCAGCAGAGCCTCAGTCAATTACTACTTGAGTTTGTCATCATCAGCCCAGTCCCTGGAACTCTAACCTTTTCTCACTTCCAAAACTCTTACTCCACAGGACAACGTGCTGCTGTCAAACTTCAGAGCACTCTCCGTATATGTATTTCTCTCTTTCATCTACTATCAAGAGTCTTGCATGCACCCAAAGCACTGTCTTTTACAAATAGTTCATGTTGGTATGTGTTGCCCAAGAATTTGTGATTTTAATGGCCTTGTACTAAAGTCATAGTTGAAGAAGCACTTTGTAGCCATCTATTTTACGTTTAACTTTCCCAAGAATTATTACTCCTTGAGCTGGAATTTCTTAATCTTGCTCTCAGTATGAAGGAAAATCTTTTAAATTTGGTTCAAATTATGTCACTATCCAAGTATGAAGGGTCTGATTCAAAACCCATGAAAGTCAATGAGAGTCTTTCCATTAACTTCAATAGGCTTTGGATTAGACCCCCAAGAAAGCATCTTCTTGTTACTCAAACAGGGTATTTGAAAAAAACTTCAAGCATGCCATGGCTGTATCCTTCAGTGAGGACAAGTTCCTTTCTGGTTGTTTGGAAATAATGAATTTGCAAGTGTTAGAAAATTGCATAGTGTGCGTGCACAGTGTGTAATTTCCAATGCATCAATGCCAAACAGTAAAGCTCCGCATGTAACTAATCATGTGACTGTACGGAGCAGTGTATACTAGTCTTGTCTCTGAAGCTCTGCATATTGGAGTAAACTCTCTGTGTGTAATTCTATGCATGGTAAATGCAAGAACGCTCAAATGTGCGTAGTGTTTTGTTTTAACCTCCCATTCCATGTTTGAGTAACTGTGTACAGTGTGTTTAATTGAATGTGCAAACGTTTGAATCTCACACTGCACATTCAAATCATAGTGTTTGGTTTAATGTGCAATATTTTTTTTCTTTTTTCTTCATTAAAAGAAACAACAAAGATATTCAATGCCAAACAATTTTCAAAAAAAGACAGTATATTCAGCTTTATGGTTTCCATGGCAATTGTAACTATATCTCATTGTACATATGTATTCAGGCATAAATTTAACATCCCATACAGTCTGAAATATAAAGGATTCCAGAATCCCAGTTGTGGTTGCTATAGGAACCACTACTTTGAATTCCCTACTTTTGTATACTTATATTCTCAACCATAAAACTCCACTTATGTAGCTATGTATTTTAAATGTACTGTGGTGTACGTCATC
Organism: Terrapene triunguis; assembly: GCF_002925995.2. Lineage (NCBI taxonomy): Eukaryota > Metazoa > Chordata > Testudines > Emydidae > Terrapene > Terrapene triunguis. Next base: position 52,479,498 of record NW_020664446.1, on the reverse strand, counting down.
TAAATGATGTGGACTGCAGGCTTCAATACAGCTAGGGGCTAGCGCACAATAACTTCATAGTAGCAAATCTAGATGAGGCAGATGCATGGTAATTAGAGTACCTCTCAGCATCCTAATTGCAAAAAGACTTGACTTTTTTTCTGACTCCAAGATAAACCTGGAGTAATTCCTTTCAGTCACTGGTTTTTCATCCCTTCCTCTATGGAGGCAGAAAAGGTGGTCTGGCCCTTAGTGAATTGCTCACTACAAATGTACAATACTTGTAAATTTGGCTTTGTAAAAGTTGCGCCAGACCCTGTAATTTGGAAGGTACTAATTCCTATACAATAGACAATGGAACACCTTGATATGTATGTTCATTACAACCTAGACTAGAGGCAGATCCATTAGATAATGGCAAGGAGCTTCTTATAACAACACAATTATCTGTTGTCTGTTCAGAATCATTAAAAGACTATCATGATGTAAAAAGGACTTTTATACATTGTCTGTTTTTTATGAATTTAAAAAAAAATCTCCATCTTCTGGTTCCAGGACAGACTTTTTTTTTTTTTTGCTGCTGTTTGAGTACCTTGTGGGTTTTCTATATCCCATTTCCCTGCACAAGTGCCATCTCAGGAGAATTTTTGTGCTAATATCTCAAGTTTTATTGTATCATATAATGTGTTCTTTTCACTTTTTAGCAAAAGAGAAAAAGGAACTGGCAAGAAATGATGTCTAGTGGCTAGAGCAGAGGACTGGGAGTCCAAGCTTTTTAGTTCTGTCCCTCGCTGTGGCACTATTTTTGTGTGTGATGGTAGGCAGATCATGTAACCTCTCTGTGCCTTAATTTATGAGTGTTCAAAAAGAAGTACAGTTATACCTATTTTGGGTGTTCTGAGGTTTAATGTTTGTATTCTGCTTAGATATCCTCAGATTAAAGCTTCCATGTAAGTGTGCAAAGTATGAGGTATATGTATACATGATAGGCTAGTAGAAAACCAGAAATACATAATTCAGTGGCCCATGCTGAGGAAAATTTGTGGGATACCAACCATGGAGGGACCATCTGTCACTTCCTCCCCTACCTCTATCTCATCCACTAAAGTGTTTCCCCCTCTTCATCACCATTTATATTTCTTCTTCTTCTTCTTCTATTTTTTCACCTTTTCCAATTTTCTCTTTTCCTGGGTCAGGTCTGCAGTAGCAGCTGCTATCGAGTAGCAATAAACTGGACACTTACGTGCACATGTGCTGTACTGTACAAATTCTGTCAGCTGCTCTGCAGCTGGCTCCTCATATAAAATGCTGCTTTCTCTGGAAATACTGCTTCTACTCCATTGCAACCACTTCTGGTGTTCCAGAACATTATGCCACCCATGATGTGTCCAGGAAGGAGGTTGGCTGTCGATGTGTAAACATGGTGATTATACTCATGGGCGAATATGTGTATCGGATATGCCACTTATAAGTGTTTTGTGGGAGGAAGAAATACTGCAGTCTAACCAGTTGCTTGGAAACAGGAAAGTACACTCCATCTAATTCAGGATACTGTGTTCCAAGAATAGTGGAATTGATAGTGAAGTTGCTTTGTTCACAGAACAGATTCTCTATCAGGGGTTCTCAAATTTTATTGCATCACAACCCCCTTCTGACAAGAAAAATTACTACATGAGCCCTGGAGTGGGGACTGAAGCCTGAGTCTCCTGAGCCTCACCACCCCCATGGGGGCCAAAGCCCCACCGCCCAGAGCACACCACCCCCATGGGGGCCAAAGCCCCACCGCCCAGAGCAGGAGGCCAAAGCAGAAGCCCAAGGGCTTCAGCCCCAGGCTGGGGGCCTGTAACCTCAGTCCCACCATCCAGGGCTGAAGCCCTTGGGCTTCGGCCCAGGCAGTGGGCTTGGAGTTTGGTTTCGGCCCCAGGCCGCAGCAACCCTGGCAACCCCATTAAAATGACAAACCTGGCGACCCCATTAAAATGGAGTCACGGTCCACTTTGAGGTTCTGACCCCAGTTTGAGAACCGCTGCTCTATATGTTGAGGATCATTCAAGGCAGAGTTGCAATATGCATTATATTATAATGTACTACAACATTTCTAGACTCTAATTCTAGTAAACTAGTACATCAGAAAACCACTGTATGAGAGCATTCCACTGTATACAAAGTAGTGCTAGGAGTATTTGGTAAATGGTATTTTATGTCCTCATACCGTCTTTCATAAGAACCTCTGCATTGTTATACAGTTAAGTTTAGTGTGACCTTTGGAAAAGCTTCATATCTCACCCAAAGTACTAGTAGGGAAATTATTGTTTTGATTCCGTCTGCATACTGAAAAATATATGCTCAGCTGAAAATGTGTGGGCTAAATAGTGATTTATATAAAATGTGGTTGTCAAATAGACACCTGATAACTTCTAGTGCTGATCTCTTGAGTAGTTTGATGTACTGATTTAGTTTGAATGAAGTGAATTGTTTTTCTCATAAATTACATAGTAGTCTATTGAATTGCACAAAATGAAGGAGCCATATTTTTGAAAGGACAAATGGCTATTATTCTTTCCTAACCATCCTGCCATTTATTTCTGCCTAAGGTAATAGATAGTTCAAGAATTAGTTAATTACATCTTTAAACAGTCTTTTTCCAGACTGATATGTCTGTTTTTAGAAAACAACAGTTTGCCTCAATTAATAATGACAATAAATCCAAAATAAAGGAAAAGGGACTAGCTATGACTCAGGACGGGTATACAGAGCCTTTCCTCAGTAGCTCATTGGTTCAAATCTAGGCCAGGTAGTTAAGTAGCTATGAAAAGTTGTTATATTCTGATGGCTGTTTGTGAAATAAGGAGGCTCCAGCACAGTTCCTAGTGAACAGATTCCATATTTCAAAATCCTCTAAGTAGCACAGAGACCGAATAGAAAGGATCTTCAGAAACATGAAGTGAGAGAAGCCTAAGTGGGGTGCCTAGCAGAGACATAGCTAAGAGCACTGAGGCCAGAGTCAAGACTTCTGGAAGTTGAAAGAGAGCCTTGAAGAAAGAGAACATAGGCGGTGAAAGTACATTGATGGCCAAAGGGACCAACATGAAGAAACGTTCCCAGCTATTGGGGATGTACGTTGGCATGTGTTCTTTTGTTTTTGTATTGCAGCATGAAAACAAATCTAGGACTGATCCTGCTCCATTAAATAGGAATTTTTCCATTGCCGTCAGCTGGAGAAGCTTGGAGCTCTGCTGAATTAGAAAATGCATGTTTTTGCTGCAGCCATTTATTTTGTCACTCTAAATGCATAACAAAACTCTACACTTGCCTTGTTTTTTTCACTGATGGTGATTAAATAAAGCTGTATTTGGGAGAACTGTTAAAGTAACAGGTTCTTTTGTAGTACTGGCTGAGTCAGGAAACTGATAATGGAATGCAGAAACTTTCATATTTGTCAATCACTGACTTGACTACTGTTCAGAAGCAAGAGCATTGTTACCCTATCATGGAAGTATTTGTAATGGTTTTCTAGTCTCAGGTCCTACTGGACAGAGGTCTATGTATACAAAACAAACAAATACAACCTCCACACAACTGGCACCTTTACTGACAACTTCAACAGGCAGACTTGATATCCAATGGGTATGGAAATGAATAATCCCTTCTCTCTGAGGATAGTACTGACTGATTAGGATTGAAGCATACTGGTTCATAGTGGAACCAAATAAGCACTGCCATCAGTTGGGAGTTACCTGTTTATATGGAGAAAGGGTTTCCATTTTCAGTATGGTCAATTTGACCCGGACTGTGATCACTACACACACACACAATATTCATTTTGTTTAAAAGAGGAGAAAAAAGAACAAATTTTGCTGGCACAAAGTGTGGCACTAGAGCTGTGGTTCTCAACCAGGGGTACATGTACCCCTGGAGGTACACAGAGGTCTTCCCAGGGGCATCAACTCATCTAGATATTTGCCTAGTTTTACAACAGGCTACATAAAAAGCACTATCAAAATCAGTACAAATTAAAAATTCATACAATGACTTGTTTTATACTGCTCTATATACTATACACTAAAATGCAAATACAATATTTATATTCCAATTGATTTATTTTATAATTATATGGTAAAAATGAGACAGTAAGCAATTTTTCAGTAATAGTATGCTGTGACACTTCTGTAATTTTTATGTCTGATTTTGTAAGCAAGTGGTTTTTAAGTGAGGGGAAACTTG
>NW_020664446.1:52338939-52475285 GCF_002925995.2 Terrapene triunguis | reverse complement strand
TTCTTTAGTACATGTAATGTAACCTTTCCTCCCTGAGACTCCTCCCATTCCTTGGGGGAACCTCAGAGATGATAAGTAGTCCGTGTGTACAGAGCTTGCTGCATACATTTGGATTTCAGTCTGCTGTATCTGCTTTGATGCTGTTAGCTTCAACCACCCCCACCCCAAGTTGGTTTTTGCAGTTTTGTTTGTGCACTGGCGCTCCTATGGCATTGGGAATGTAAAGGGGGGGGAGCTATGGGGGTCAACGGAATAGTAATCCCCTCTACATCCCTATAGGCTGTCCTCTCTGTGACATTACCCTGAGGCAAGTGACTAAGAAGCAGAGAATGGTCCTCCCAGAAGTGCTGCCGGCAGGTGTGGAAGGAACTTACAAACTATATCGGCGGCTGGGGTTGTGGCTATTCCCTAGAACGTGCCAAACAAAATTGAGCTATTTCGCAGTCTTGTCTTCTGCTATATCTTCCCTGCAAACATGGAGAAAGTGCTGAGAAAAATAGATAGGGTCCTGCAATGACTATCTACTACAATGTGTGTTGTTGGGCATTTGAATATCAGCAGGGAGCAATATTGTATGTGCCTTGATCGGGCTTGCAAAGTGCACTTATACCTCATGTGAACTGTGAAGACTAACCATATTTCTTTCCCTGTAAGAACAGTCTCAATAAACTGTTGAATTTTGCACAAATGAATGCTTTTGTTTTAATCTGCCGTGGGTGTGTGGTACAGACAATGAATACATCATGCTGGTGGGCAGCACAAAGGAGGCTCTTAGGTCTCATCTGCCAACAAAAATAAACTGTAAACAAAGGTACTAACATACTGAAGTTCCTTCCAGGTGATCTGACTCTTTGGCTGGGATTTGGGCTCAGCCAAAGCAGGATAGGAATCAGGGTCCATAGTAGCAGGGTAGAAGTGGGGCTGGCTTTCCAGCTGGCCATTGTCAGGGTCCCAAGTCACAAAAAGATCCTGCAGTTGGGGCAGCTCTTCTCTGGTGTCTGCTCTCCGCTTCTGCTCATCCTCCAGTAGGTTTTGCTGGTCATTGCTGGTGGCAGGGAGAGTGCAGGCAGCTGGCTGTGAATGGAGTCTCTGATGGGTTGTACTATAATTTGGGTAGAATCCTGTCTAGTTCATCAACAAGTGGGCAGGTCATATGTCCCCTACCAGATTGAAATGAAGGATGAAACAATGTACTTCTCGTTATATGCTTGCTCTTTATTCAGTACTTGTTGGTGTCTGGTCGTGACCCCTCATGGACATCTCCTTTGCAATGTTCACAAAAAGGTCCTTATTCCTATGGCTGGGCATGAGAGCTTCCTGAACCTAAGTGTCTCCACTGAGGGAAATAAGATCTAGGGTCTCAAGACAGCTTCAAGCAGCTGTGAAAGGCGTGTTGTGGGACTTCTGGAGTGCTATCATTGTTGTATCCCCACAATAAAGATACATTAGGATCCAGGAGCAAAGCAGCAAAATCTGGTTTTGTGTCACCTTTTAAACAGGGGAAGGGTCCTCCTTGATACCCGGGCAGGGAAGGCACACAAGTAAACAGATCATTAATGGTTGACCTGCAAAGCATTGTGGGATTGCCATTGGAAGCATGCAAAAAATGGTGCACGGCTATTACATGAACACGAACAAAAGGCCATACTATATCAGGTGAAGCAAACCTAGTCCACTTGGCAAGCGGACTGCAGCAGCGATGGAATGCATTGTGTGAATTCAAGCATTTCCGAACTGGGTTAACTCGATTTGATCTGGTTTACAATCCCCATGTAGACAAGCCCTTAATGTAGTTTGGCTCATGCGCAGCTTGAGGGATGTTAGCTAGGACCTCGATTTCATCCCGTGGTGATGTTCGTAAAATTCGATAGGACCCATGTAAGTTCTGCTTGCACATAGTGACTGATTCAAATATGGCACATTTGACAATGCAGCATTTGGTATTGCATAGCAGTATCAATACTGGATATGAGCCCAAACTCTGGTTTGGAATTGAACTACAGCCTGCTAGTCCATAGGGCCACTCTTGAAAAATGTCTACACTTATAGTAAGTTGTCATTCTTGTGACAACTACCAACAGTTCACAGGTTCAGAAATGCCTCCCCAGTATGCGCTCCTGGTATTCAACATATCAAGTGACTCAGATTAAAAGTAAGTACAATTTGCCTGTTAACAAAATGTTGTTAGATTCACATTAGATTGTGATAGATGAGGATGAAGTCAGTGAAAGACTCTCTCTCTCCAGTTGGTGAATAGATTACTTGGTTCAATTATTTTATCTAACAATGACATTTGTACTGTAAAAGTCAGCAGAAAAAAAATCAACGAGTTTTAAAGGACAAAATTCAGTGGTAGATACAGACCACTGAATTGAAGAACATGCTTTAAGAAGCAGATATTTTGCCATTAGTGCATTTGCCAAGAAGATTGTATTAGCTTTTAGCTTAGCCTTCAGTTTTCCATTAAAATGAAAGAAATTTCTCTGGTGCAGTATACTGAGAGAAAATCCAGTTACCTTGACTTTGAAAACAGACTTAATGACGATATTGAATTTTAAACTACAAGTGAAATGCACAGCCAATTCTAATATTGGTTTTGGTATAAATGATTTTATTTGTAATATTCCGCATATAAAAAAGTGACCTAAACATACCAAGTGGGGAAGAATTGATAAAGAGATATGGAGCCTTTCAGTGTTTATTCACTTACTTGAATACAGAATAGATTGGTAATGATTAAAATGTATTACTGTTGTGCAGATATCTAATGGCCTATATGAAAAAAATAGTGGTTACAATCAGTTTTCTGCTGGACCAGTTTCTGTCCCCAAATCCTTCATTAATATCAGCAAAATCTCAATGTGCTGGGGCATGTCTAGACTAGGATTTGGAAAATGTTCGGTAACATGTTAACCAACATCTGGACAAGGATTTGGAAAATGTCAGTTAAGCAACAACTGTTACTGATATAGTATACACAAAGCAATGTGCCTTTATTACATGCCATCTTGGATGAGTAAAAGCCTATGACACTATTAATGTGTGTTAGCTAACATCTTCCAAATTCTCATGTAGACAGACCTGGGTGTATCTGCAGCTGGAACTAGTCTTTCACCCTTAGTGACTTTTCCTGAAGAGGTTTGAGGCACGTTTTTGGGATTAGTTTAGGCCAGTGGTTCCCAAACTGGGGTTCGTAAACCCCTGGGGGTTTGCAAATGTTACAGGGGGTTCTCGGGAAAAAATTCCCTAATGGCGGACAGAGCTGTCCTTAGGGACCCCAAGCAGCACGCCACCAGCAGCCTGGAGCCCCTGGACTTCCAAGAGCTAAGCAGATCAAAGCAAGCACATCTATCACACTGAGGAGATTTAAACTTCAAGATTCCTTATAAGAAATGGAAAGGGAGGTGGATATTTTTTGCTGTTTTAAAAATTAAATAGGCAGCTAGTATTGTTTTTAAAATTATTATGAAGAACAAGTTTAAGCTTTGTTGTAATGTGTGTTGTTTGCTTGAACTGCTCAAGACCTGAATGCTTGTATAAGAGGAACTCTGAGTTGGCTTTTTAGATACCTTCATGCTGTTTCACATCTGATACTTCTTGATGAAACATAGGAGCCTTGTCTTATAACAAGCTTATTCAAAGTGATACAAGCTACGAAAATGAGATCTTGGAAGAGTGTTGCCGTTTTCATAATGTAATAAAAATACTGTAATGATAAATAATAATTAATAATAAATAGTGTGTAAGAAGCATGTCATAAAAACAAATTTTATATGTCCAAGATCACTGCTTTTATAATTTATACTCCGGTAAAGGAGAAAATCCCTGGAAATATTCTTTTTTAGGAGGGGGTTCGCATTGACATTTTGGTGAAAGGGGTTCACAGGTGGTTAAAGTTTGGGAACCACTGGTTTAGGCCAATCTTGCCTTAATTTTGCTCCTCTTTTGTCTTTTTTGAAGGTAAACAGGGGGCTTTATTTTCCACTGTTCTTAATCTGGTGCCTTTCACTTGCATTACATTCAGTTAACATTCATCATAAGAGAGCCTGAAGACTGGAACAGCTGGGACTTTTCAGGTCAAGATTGAGGCACATTAGCAGAGCTGTCCTACAGGGAGCTGCTGGTCTTTACTGTTCCTGGCTTTTGACAATGCTGATGTTCTCACAGTTCTAGCCAATCTGATAGTTTAAGAGAGCAACAATTCTTTTAATATATTATCTACAATTCTTTACAACTGACACATGTTTTTTGACGTAAGTAAGAGCAGGGAGAGTATTTAGTTGTATTGAAAATACATTAAAAGAAAATGTTCAGTTAATTAGCTTCAAAATCTGACCCAGCTTAAAATTGTTAAAATATGGATAATGCCTGCCAAATTGTAAATATCCTTGATATAGGCTCTACAAATATATTCTTTACATTAATGATATTTAGAACTTGGAAGAAAATTGTATGTTTTATGTACTTTTGATCGCTCTCTCTGCTGTCTGGCCAGCAGGAGTAAACTAACAGACAACAGCCTCAGAGTTATTTGATGATAATGATGATGTGTGTCTTAATACCATAAGTTTATGGAGTGCTTCACCATAGATGACACAGCCAAAGTAGTTTTCTGACATAAATGAATGCTGCTGGGGCACTAATAAGGAAGTAAACAAAATAAAATTATTATTTTCAAGCCAAATTTGAACTGCGGGGAAAAAATGGTTTGACAAATTGCACAAAAGAGTAATCGCTGCAGTAGGGTAGACCTTTATTTTCAGTATCCAGAGAGGGTTGTTTCAAACAAATGAAAATTTTTAAGAAGTCGAATGATTAACAAATGACTTTACAGTAGCAATGACTTTACCTTTGAAGTGTGCAGAATTTTGGTTCAGAAATCCTCCCAAAATTAAGGAGAACATGGTGTGTCTCCTTTTTTCCTTCTTTTACATAATCCATATTCTCTTCTTCATAGTCCAATTTAGAACATTCTCCTTTCACAACCCATCCCTTCACTGACAGTGGCTTTGGAACATCTCTTATTTTGGGGTCAGAAGAAATTTAGGTAGATTTGGGTTGTGAGAAAAGGTGCATGCAGGTGGAAGTTGTATACATACCCAATAGTCCTACCTGCACTTGATTTCCAACCCTTTCTTTCTTGACCTCACGATACTCTGCCACATATTTCAATTAAGAGATGGGAATCTCTGGACTGGCACTTTTTCTACTGTTTCAGGCAACCTCTCTGGATTTCCCTTTGTCAGTGGTAAAATGTATTTAATCTTTGGAGCCTACTTAATATTTGTGAAACAGACTTCTCCGGTGAGGGAGCAAAAGAGGGTGGGTTCTTCAATATTTTAAAAAAATCTTATATACAATTGGTTCATTTTGAGATTTGAATTAAAATTCAAGCTGTTTCTTATTTTCATTGAATTTATTTTTCCAGCTGTACTTGAGAATGTACTTGTAAAATGTTCCTTTATTCTCAGAGCTGTTAGGGAGAATGAAATATACCTCCCGAAACAACCATAATTGGTGGTATGTTCCCTTTCTGTCTACATCATAGCAATTTGAGCACTGGTTTTCATTTAGCTTTGAATCTCTATCATTTTCCACATAATTTACAGCAGTTTCATTAACTGATGTATTCTTCCAATAGGATTGATATTACTGTCCAGTCAAACTCTGAAAGATAAAGTGTGGTTTTGCCATCTGTAATGCTGTGAACCAGGCTTCTGTGAAACTTTGAATTCCTAAGCTCAAGTGATTAAATGATCATGGACCATAAAAACAAAGGCATGCTGAACATGGTCAAATCCAAATTTCCTTTGCAATTTGAATAGTTATACATTTTCTTCCCTGTTTGTTCATTCAACAATATTGAAAATCCATCTTCTGTTGTATCCTGCACTGAAGAAGTACTTATTTGTTGGTAATACTTAGAACACTGGGGTGTTGGGATGACTTCAGTTAATGTTTTTACTATGCTTTGAAGATGTGTAAAGGTCTTTCAGTGCTGAGTATTATTTTTATAATGTAATCCTTTATTGCATGAATGATTGTGATATCACAACTTCAGCAGAATAGTCTCTGTTCGTCTCTCTTTGGACATGCGTAAATGCCGTTAACATTAGTTAGTGGTGCATATACTTTGGGAAAAGGGAATAATGGGACTTCACTGAAAGTAAGGTTGATATATGCCCCTATAAAAACACAATGCTTTTGTTAAGCAAAAGTTCCAAGGAAAATAATGTCAGAAAGGAGAATGACAAATAGGTGCGTTTGTGGGAGTGGGAGTTATTTGATAGATTGCCTTATCATGAAAGTCCATCTTTAAGAACACAGAAATATTGAGGTGGAGGTAGAGGACAGGAGGATTAGTTTGTGTGAGGGAAATAGTGCCATCCAGTGGTTGGTTAAATCAGTTACCCTATTTATTTTTCTTATCCTTTGAGAGATTCCAGATTTTACTATAATTCGAGGTATTTTGTAGTTAATTGTAGTAATATAAGATTAGTTGGAATTTAAAATAGGGCCCTTAAAAGCACAAGCTCATGGATATGCTAGATTCTGACTAAGGAAATGTACCTTTGTGGATTGCATGCCTGATAGACTAAGCAGATGGGGGATCAGATCAGTATAAAAATACACACCTTTTCTCCCACAGAAGGACTGGTGGTAAGCTCACAACAGGCTTCCTCCAAGGGGTTTTACTGTGCAAAATTCACTACTTTTTGTTTACTGAACTTTAGTAGAATAATTTTTGACATTGCGAACAAATTTGTTGTTGCGCTCTCCCCCCCCATCAATGTTGCATTCTTGCTTTACAGTTTTGTCGAAGTGCATGGATTTTGGTTGAAAATGTTAAGAAATATGAATTTTAATACACTTTTGAGGTGAAAGTCTTTTCTGCTAAAAATTGGACCCATTTTAACTAGGTGATGGAATCATTTTGGCAATCTATGTCTATATATTTGTTATTGAAATGCAAAACAAAATATCAGTTGAATTTCCATTTAGTTATGAAGACTTCACATAGTTTGACCTGGGGCACAGTCGACAAAATTTAAGGGTTGATATCTGGCCCCAGTGAAGTCAATGGAACTTTGGCCATTCCATTCAGTGGGACCAGGATTTCACCCTAGCAGTCTAACAATGAGGGGGGGAAATTAGTTTGAACGTAATGCTCAAGGGATACCAGCCCTGCTCACACTTCCTTTCACAAAAATTGTATTATTCCAGTAGCAACAGAAATACATAATGAAATAAACCAGGAACAGGAATTGTGTTCGGACATATATAACATTTTCCACGTAGTTATCTATAAGACCCATTTCCCTAGAAATCTGCTGAATATGCCACAAAAGATTGTAATTGCTTTTTGGTCAGGAGAAGGTGGTGTCATTTTATAAAAGTGAGCTACATCAAATGTATTAGCATGGGTCCCTTCTTTGCCAAACACTGCAGTAGTGCTATAAATGGTTTTAAAACATTACATCGTATAAATGCTCAGAGCACAAGTTATAGACCTGCCTTGAGGCAACCTTGTCTTACGTTGTGTATCTTCTTCTTCTTCAGAATATTTTGAATGCCCAAGTACATTCAGAATATTGTTTGAATTTTTGACGGTGAACGATTCTAGCTTCTTTGACTTTGCTACTGAGAGAGAACTTTTTTATAGTTGAGATGAGATGATGAACCAAGGTTTGTCTGTGCATTCGGTTGGAGACTTTTGCCCACGTGGAAATTAACTATCCTGTGGCACCATTTAAAAAAGGAAAGGAATGACCCTAGTGTCCTGGCCAATATTCTCTCTCATTAAATGAAGTTCTAATGACCAAGGCTGTGTGAGCTATTCTAAACGCATTACTACTTGTGCATTTGCTTTTGCTCCCAGCTGTTGCTAGCATCTGTCACTTAAAAGCACTCTGGATCAGGTCAGGACTGAAAGGTGCAATGTAAAACCTAATTTGATTTGTGAATTTAGCAAACCTCAGTGCTTATGAAGAGGGCTCAAATTCCTTTCCTTTCTATTAGAGACTACAGAAATACCACTTAAACACTAATTGCCAAATTCTGCCCTCGGTTACAAAGACAACCACCATTTAATAGGGTAACTAAATTGCACTTATATAACGAAGCAGTTAGTGACATAAGAGAGCAGAATTTGGTCTCCTCTTTTTTAGTGTCTTGAGTTATTCTGTCTTCTACATTTACCCCCTTTGTAAAGTGCTAGCTCTTTTTCATTGTACATTATGCACTTGTTCACAAAATAGAAGAATTATAACACTGCGGTAAGATCTGAAAGCTTTTTTTAAGTCCCCTCTAAGAGACTTTTTATGAACACTCCTATACAATAACGAACAAGGTGTCTAGACTGAAAATAAGTGACAAATATAGCAAAACACAACATTCTTATCAAAATCCAAATGTATCCACGTGTGTGTGGGTTTTTCATAGCTTAGTTTTCAAGTGTCTCCTTTTATTCCTGGACATCTGGGGCATAAATTTGATCTCGCTATAAACCAAGAGTAATTCCATGAAAATCAGTTAAATTATCGTAGTCTAAAGCAGATGTAGGTAAAATCAGAATCTGGTACATAGTTTATTGTGGGACAAGTCAAAGAATTTAGTCTTACTCTGCCAATTTGTTTCCACTATATGTGGACCTTGCTCAGTTACAACAGGCATGGATGTTGTACCTCGCTAGTGGGGAACATCCTAACTCTCTGAGAAACACTTCACATGGACATCAGTTCACTTGAGCATATTTATTAGACAAGCTTCATAGGTTGGCTATCCAAGCCTGACACCTGTGGTTTGAAATCGGAGTTTCCCTTCTCCTAGGTGAGCTGCCTACCAGAGCTTTTGTTATAGGGCCTATGTGGCATTTTATAGAGGTATGCCTCACCAGCTACCCCACCATGTGCTGCCGGGAAATGCAACCCGTTGGTCCACAACTGGATATCGGATATTATTATTGGATATTCGCAGCTGTCCTGCATTTGCAGGATGTTTCCCTATCCACCCCCTAGAACATGCCTGATGAGTTATTGTTCCTTCCTTTTATTCTGTTTCTAGTACAAAACCATCAATAAGTGGTAGGATTTGGCAGTAAAGAGCACAAGAGTATATCATGTATATAAACATTGAGGATATTCAGATTCTGGCCCTCTCCTCACCTTTTGTGTTTTGGTTGTCTTCGATTATAAGCTCTTTGAGGCTTCCCTGCAGGTGTGGCCAGGGCCTAGAACACTGTACATTGGTAATACAAATAATAATAGTCAATAGAAATCACTGATGAAATGCAGCCACTTCTGAGGTGGAAGGCAGCAATGGTGTATGAGAGCATTTTTTAGAACTGAATGTGAAAAAATACTAAATACTGCGAGCTTCAGAGTGATTAAATAACCTGTAGTATAATATAGTTGTTCAAGTTAGAAAATGACAATGACACTGTGGTTATTACTTCCATGTTTCAGAAAAATTCCATGGCTTTGATAGTCCACAGTGATCACTTTGGTGTTTTCAGTCTATAGTGTAGATAGCTCTCTGGTTTGTTGATTGCACAGCTCAAACCAGGGGAAAGAACTAAGTGATGGACTCTTCCAAGTGCCACCCATTCGTAGTGCCAAAAGGAGGTGTGACACACATTTGGAGACAATAATCCTGAGACAGAAAAGTACAGAAACTACAGATGAACACAGAGAATAGGATCTTGGCTATTTGGCATTTTTTCTCTGTACGAATATCAAAACCAACCTGGGATTCTTATGGACCAGTCACGCAGTATAATACATTTAAATCAAAGTCCTGTCCAGCTGACTGATCGGGAAAAGTTAATCTTTGACAGTTAAACTTTAATGTTTTCACTAGTTTGACTCTGAAACTGGCTTAACAAACTTCCTTTAAAATGTGAAAAAACAAGCAGAATATATTTCCGCAGGCAAGGATATTTTATTCCAATTTTTTACAATACAGCCTAATAACTTTTTTATTTTCATTGTATGTTTTTACTGTTAAAAAGACTCTGGTATTTGGTAACATACAGAATGAAGAGAGAATAGTTTACAGAGCTGAGTACTGTTTCTCTGACAGGCACAAAGAGAAAAGGAGGTCTGGAGAGCAAAAAATGCTGAAACTTAAATTCCTGTAAAATGTTTTTAATGAGATTGCTGAGCTCTAGCCGCTCTATCAGTCATCTGTATCATAAATGTGAGAGTCAGATATATGCTATCTTCTTTTATTAAGAATTGCAACAGTGGTGAACATGACCTGATGCATTCTTATTCAGTCCCTGGTCCAAAGCCCTTTTAAATAGATGGGAAACTAGATCAGGCTCTATTTGCACCATAATTATTATGTTTACAATTGTCTTGTGCATAAAATAGAGGACAGTGAACACTGCAGATATGTGTGTATGTTTGACACATGAATATTGCTCTTAGCAATTTATTTTGTATTGCCAGAACCTCAGCTTAAGTAAAGAAACATAAAAGTGAAGGAGCATGTTTCTTCATTTGTTTTGTTTTGTATATGAGATAATCAGTGCTATGCCTCCCAGAGTGACTGGACAGGTTTTCTCTTCAGTGGTACCAATGCAACTCCATCTTTATTTGCAGTATTCCCCCCCCCCCGCCCCAATAGTTTATTCATGGACTTCTCCGGAGCTGATACCAGGGATTGAATTTGTGGGCTGCCTATAAATCAAACTCCACCCACTTGCGATGCCGAACTGAAATTCCAATTACAATCAATTATGTACATATTCAGAGTATTACCATGCATGCTCTGTTAGGCTCCTTAGGCTAGATTTATAAAGAAGTGTAGGCATTGTGATGCTGAGCATCACCATGCCCAACTTTTATGCACCTAGAAAATCACTGGGATTCATAAAGCCTGAGTTAGATGCCTGGGTTTCCTATACAATGAATGTGAAGAAGAAATAATAATGGGGAACAGTAATAATAAACTTGGGGAACCATTTCTATATCTAGATCTGTCTATAAAACAAGCTTCCATTTTTATATATATTGTGTGTAGAAATATTTAAACTGATTCAAACTTTGTTGGATGGGGAGAGGAACATTGGCTTGAATAACAAAAAGAAACAAACTTGTGAATCTGAACGAGTATTGTATGCTCCCGAAACATCTCAGGGTTTTACAAACTTGGCTCCCACAAGGTTCACACATCCTGAATGTTTACATGCTGCTTTCCTGGCTATTAAAATGTGAAACATTTGCTTTCAGTATAAATATAAGTGTGTGTGTGTGTGTGTAGTGCTAGTCTGTAATGAAGACACACATTATTTCTATGGCAGGTGTGCATGCGTGTGTGCACACACAAACACACACACATATATGAATGCAACATATTTTATATTTCATCTTGCAGGTGCATTGATGATGGTCCAAAGTTAAGTTTTGTTTTAAAGATGCAGGGTCAAATCCACAGCTTATATAAATCAGTAAAATTACACAGATAAGGATCTGACCCTGAACATGCTACAGTGCCAGTTTGTATATTGTTAAATAATACTGACCAAACACAGAGTAGGTTTCATACTCTACCAACTAAAATTAATAATTATTACCTTTATAATAGCAATAAATTATATGAGTGCTCACAGTGCTCTAAATCCTACTCTTTTAGAAGTCAATGCAAAACTCCTGTTGAGTTCAGTGGTGCAGGATTGGGGCCAATACAGTGGAATTAAAATAAGCAAGTTAACACTTTGTGTGTGTGTGTGTGTGTGTGTGTGTTCCTCTCTTTATGTCTAAGTTTATACTTTGTAGGTTTTTTATAATAGTTTACTTAGGACCAAGAAGTTAGTCTTTTTGCTTTATTTTCTACACTGATTTAATTTCAGCATTGTAAACTCCTAGGGTACAAGTCTGTGGTGTATTTGATGTTTCTTGGTGGTTTCTAAGTGGATGCTCACATTGGAATTGATTTATTTTATTTCTCTGCATTCAGCATGGTAAAAGACAGTGACTGAGTTTTGAATCCTTATGTTTGACTTTGTATTAAGAACTTACTCAGTCTTGGCCTCACACATATAGGATATGATTCACACTGCACTCCCCGTCAGTACCCGGCCTGCACTGGGGAAGCTAATGATCCAACCAGAGGACCAAATTCAGTGATGAATCCTGGTCACGTGCCACCTGAGGCATGTTGCACATTCTCTAAGAAGAAAAGCTTCCAATAGTTAGATAATTAAGTTCATAACTAGAAAAGTAAGAATGGTTTGGTGATTTATCTGGCTGTCTCAATTCATTTCCCAGTGGCCAACTCTTTACTGCTAAAATTTTCAAAGTGCCTACATAATTTAGGAGACTAATTCCCATTTTCAAAAGTGACTAGGGTGCCTAAATCTTTAAAAATCTCCTCCTAAGTGCCCAAGGTGACAGATAGGCACTTAGGGCCAGATTTACAAAAGTGCCTAAGTCTCTTTTGAAAATGGGACTTAGGCTTCAAAGTCAGTTAGGTCTTATGAAATTATTACCGTTCATCATTAAAACCATTGTTACAGCTTGGCAACTGTTACTGAGAAGGATTAAGCCTTAATCCTGAAAATACCTAGACAGAGGCTTTATTTTACTCACATGAATAATCCCATTGTATTTAGTGTAAATGCTCATGTGCATAAAGTTAAACCAGCTATTAAGTGTGTGTAGTATAGAGGCCTTATTGGGCAGGATGGGGATCTAAAGATGGTCCTCCTGGGTCAGACTTGAAGCATACTAAGCAATATGGAAGAAGCTTGCACTATTGCTTCCTGCACTATACAGACTCAGTGAATAAATGTAAGCCTTGAGTTTCTAGTGCTATTTCCCCCTGGCTTGGGCCAGGTTCCTCATATTCAAAACCTTTCAGTGAGCCTGAGCTGAATTTTGAGGAAAACTGGGCCAAGTCATGATTTTGAGAGGAAACCATGTAAACCTCACTTAGAGGCATCACAGTTGGTTAGAGCAAATGACTATGACTATGTAAAAATACAGGGGTATAACTTCCAGAAGGGAATAAGTAGTAGCAGCAGATGGTGGCCTCTTAAAGCAGATAATGTTGTTCTGCAAATGTCCTTTGTAATATTAATAATTTAAAAACCAATCTGTGGTGAATTGTTTGGGGGCTAGTAGATCTCTTAAACATCATTTTTAAGGTAGAACTGTTTCTAGTTTATGGTTTCCATGAGCCATAAGAGTCTAATATGTAAGCTGGTTTATCCTATGGTACACTAAGCAGAAGAATCAATTTTGTAGACCACCTGAGGCTCTGGGCTTTTGAGTTGGTTGGTTTTAGTCTTTAGAAGGTAGAGGTTTGGCTGTTTCATGCCAAAGCCCTTCATACTAGACCAGGGGTGGGTGTGAGCTCCCGCTGGGGAGCGGGGTCTGGCTTGCCCCTGACCCAGTGCCCCGGCCGGAGCACCACATGGCTCGGCCCCGCTCTGGCCGGGGCGCTGGGTTAGGGGACGCACCACACGGCTCGGCCCTGCTCCAGCCGGGGCGCTGGATCAGGGGCCACACCATGCGGCTCCCGGAAGCTGTGGTATGGCCCTACTCCAGCTCCTAAGCGCTCCCATGGGAGCTGCAGGGGTGGTGCCTGCGGATCGGGGCAGTGTTCAGAGCTGTCTGGCCGCGCCTCCACATAGGAGCCGGAGAAGGGACATGCCACTGCTTCCGGGTGCCACTTGAGGTAAGCACCGCTTGGAGCCTGCACCCCGAGCCTTTCCCCATGCCTCAACCCCCCCGCCCCCAGCCCTGATTCCCGTCCCGTCCTCCAAACCCTTCGATCTCAGCCTGGAGCACCCTCCTGCACCCAAACCTCTCATCCCAAGCCCCACCCCAGAGCCCTCATCCCCTCCCACATCCTAACTCTAATTTTGTGAGCATTCATGGCCCACCATACAATTTCTATTCTCTGATGTGGTCCTCGGGCCAAAAAGTTTGCCCACCCCTATACTGGATAGTCAAATGCCATTGCTTATTTCACATGTAATCAATCACTCACCTATCCTCTGAGCTGGATATCTGAAGTCTTATGCAGAACCCTCAACAGAGAGGCACGTTTTGTGCTGTGCAAAAAAGATGTGTGGGGATTTTTGTTTTTGTTTGTTTAGCTCTGTTTGATTTTAGGCTAAGGACTATTAAATTGTCTTGTTTAAAATGTGTCCACCTTACATAACTTTATATGAGAAGCACTTTTAAATGCAGTTTTTTAGGGTTTTGTTTTTTACGTCGTTGTCAAAACACTTGGATTCTTCCTCTGATCATTCAGAAGATATTCTTTAGGGGATGCCTACTAACTTCAAAAGTAGAAACAACCACTGTTGCACAGAAAGGGAGCAGGAGACAGCTCAAAAAGCTTATGTGTACCATTTGTAGCTGTCAAACAATGTGTATTTCTCTCTTCAGACTCTTCTGCACTTAGTGGCTCTTACATCCTACTCTGTCCACATTCTAAGAATGTTCAGATAAATACAAATACAATATAACCTTCAAATAGATACATGAAATAGAGATGGGCCTGAACTAAAACCCTAGAGTTAAACACCTCACACTTTGTGGCAGTTTAGATCTAAATCTATACTACACCTCTACCCCGATATAACGCGGTCCTCGGGAGCCAAAAATCCCTACCATGTTATAGGTGAAACTCTGTTATATCAGGGTAGCGGCGGCAGGGCTCCAGCGATGATTTAAAGAGTCTGGGGCTCCGGCCGTTGCAGGGAGCCCGGGCCCTTTAAATTGCCGCCCAAGCCCCGCTGCTAGAGACCTGGGGGTAGCAGCGGCAGGGCTCCAGCGGTGATTTAAAGGGCCTGGGGCTCCCCACAACAGCCGAAGCCCCGGGCCCTTTAAAGCGCCGCCCGAGCCCCGCTGCCAGAGCCCCGGGGTTACCGCGCTATATGCGAACCCGTGTTATATCGGGTCGCGTTATATCGGGGTAGAGGTGTGCATGTCTGGCCTCAGCCTGTATCGTAGGCCTGTAAGATAGGGTTTCTTAGCTGGTCATTGTGCTAATGTGGTCAGTTTCCTTTACTGGTTGGTTAGTTTAGCTCTTCAGCTAAACCAAAACTCTACTTCTTCCAAGGTAGCATGAGTCCAAATTAAAAAGCTTACAAATACAAGTCTGAATCTTCATCCATTGTCTGTTTCACATCCTTCCCTTGAGGGTCTGAATCAGTCTTCACCCAGTCATTCTCTAAGGTAATCCCACTAGTGAAGAGGGGCTCCCATCTTCCCTATCACCAGCCTGTGTACCAATATAACAAAGCAGGCACCAGGCCCAAATCCAGACCCTCCACTTCTCTCCCTCCAGGCTACTTTCTTTGGCTCTTTTACAGCCCTTTTGCTTCTTTTCTGAGATTCATCTATATCTGGCACTCAGCGAAACAACACCCGATCCTTAGGGTGCTTTACACATAACTGTGGCCTTTGCCCAGGTTTTCTCCCAAGCTTCCTTCTAAACTCCTACCAGGCTCTTTGATTGGAGAAACACACCAGTGGACTTGCTTCCTCCTTAGTTTCCTTCTAGTCTTTTCACTGGAGAGTCCCACCAGCAGATCCTGCTCCCTCCTGCTGAGGAAAGGGAGTTGCATGTGTCCAGCTCCCTTTTCCAGCAGACGTTGCTTTGCCAGTCTCCAACTCCCAGGTGCACCTCTACACAACAATTCCTAATGTGCCTTACTGTAGGAACATGGACAGTGCCTGTCCATGGGACTGCCTTAAAGGGCTGACATTCCCTGTTATGGGCCAACCTGAAATATTGGAGACATTTGCATCTGGATCCAGGCCCATCTCTAATAACAAACATTAGAAGCTCTCTTCCAGATTCTCCCTATCTGTTTCAAGATTCTCATATCCCACAATGTCCTATATAGATGCTCAACTATGGTAATTTCAGATGTGTTGTCTTTGTGCTAAGTGGCCACCGTTAGTGCCCGATAATTCCCTTCTAAAGTTTTCAGCCTGAGTTTAGTAGCAGAGGTCAAACTGACCTTCACTATGTCTAAGAGCCATCCTTGTTCTGGTGTACTGTTGGTGCAGTAATTGAATAGATCTCTGTGTGAATAATAGGAAATGAATCATGCTTGTTAGTATTTTTTCCCCCTTCCTACCAGCCTTAAAAAAGAAATTAGTCTTGCAGAGGTTAAACATATGGCTTTCCCTTCTCCTGGCTTGTCCCCAGAATGAACTTTGCATTCTTTTCTTGATTGCTATGACAGGGCATAAAAACAATAAAGATGCAGTAGGCATATTGCAGAGATACTGAACTGCAGTAAGTACATTAGAAGCAGGACAGACCAGCAAAGAGAAATATGAAATTGAGTAAATTACCTGCTGAACCTTGTTGACAGACAATGTTGGTTGCAATGAAATATATTCTTACCTATTTGGTGATGTAAATCTAGCGGTTCAGTAAATCAAGTTAGGGTGTGTGTGTGTGGTGTGTGTGTGTGCGTGCTATTCCCCTGTCGTTTTTGAAATAGAATTGGCCTTTTTAAAAAGACACAATTAAAGTAATTCAATGTTGCAGACAGGACGAAACCATAACTGACTCAGGCTGGTATTTTGTATTGGGTTGTCAGATTTTAGAGAAAGCGAGAGGGACAAAAAGGGATTGAATTAGTCTCTGTGTGGCTGCCATCTGCTGCAAAAATATTAGCCTGTATCTGTGAGATGGTAGGGAGTATGGTGTGTGGAGCCTGCGTTGAGGAGCCAGCAGTGGTGGGAAAGCATAGAGTCTGCATCGGGGTGATGTCAGGGGCAGGAAGGCAGGGAGATTATGGTTTTAATAGACCCATAATAAAACATAACACAAAACCCAAGCATGAGTACATTTGACTGTGTTCCAGAGTTGTATATCTAGGTATCTATGCTGTTCCCATAGAACATGTTAATGCTTAATATTTTATCTTTTATTGTTTACTGAGCTTTTTAGGATGGTCAGTTTTATCTTTATGGTCATGCACTTTAGAGTGGGTAGTCTCTGAATTAATAAGAAGTTACCAGGCACTTATTGACTTTGGTGCAGTCCGGGGAATGGATTTGTCTGGGCTGATAAATGGATGTTATGCCCTAAACTTTCAAACCATTGTATAGAGTTTTGGCTGCACAGCTCCCTTTAAAATCAGTGGAAATTGCATGGTTAAATATACACAAGCTGTTATGAAATGTTTGAGGTATATGTCCTGCATCACCAGCAAAAGTGGCTCTGAGTGTATGTCAGATTATAGAACAAGCATGGGTAAAATAAAGAGAGTGGGAAGGAGGAAGCACCATAAAGCATTTGTACTGGATATCAGAGTGGCAAGTATTGCATAAATACTTATATGCAAATCATTAGCTATTCACAGTGCATCTTGTCCATGTATGCAAGGCTTTTCTATATTAAGACTGCCCTTGCAGGTTAAATAGTTCGAAAAAACAGTACATTTAAAAAAATATTTTTAACCTTTTATCATTGTGACTCTCATTGCCTTTAAATGGAGTCACTTAATTATACTGTGTGTTCCAAAAACTAACCCATATATTTGCTGTTAAATAAGTCACTCTTCTGATTGAATATATAAATGAAACCTTAAGCAGAGGATGTCAGTAGTGACCTCCCCTGAGTGGTATTCTCAGCAGTTTCCTATAAAATTCTGCAGGGAATTTCTTCATTTCTTGAGTAGGATGAAATCATATGAACTGTAGGTGCCCATAGAAAAACCCAAGAAACACAGAATTGTTTGGTGAGTGTCACGTCCTATATTTCTATACACTGATTATAGTGCTCTTAGTGGTAGGATTTGCTATTTGTGATTCTGTCCACATAAGAATGTTTTCAGGGACAATCCACTTAAAATTGCCTACCAAGTCTAAGCCAATTACGGTTTAGGCATGCAGACAATGGGAAATTGTTTGAAATGGTTCAATTTACTTGTTGTTTTGCTCATTTCAGGCAAATTAGTAAAGTTGGAAAGATGATGTGAAGGCTGAAGAATCTAAATTATGAGGAAAAATTAAATACCTGGGGATTTTCTCCCTTATATGAGAGAGAACTTTGACACAACAAGTAAAGTTTTGAAATATTTGAAGGGCATTGATACATTTACTAGAGATGTTTTCCCCATTGCTGAGAGGTTCAAGGAGTAGGGGCTCTTTAAACATTGAGAAACTAAGAATAAACATGGATGATTGGCAGCATAAAGATTTCAGGCATTTTGAATAATGCCTTGATGCAGCAATGTACGCGAATAGTCCCACTGACTTCACTGAGACTACTCACACACTTAAAATTGTACACGTGCTTATGTACCTGAATTGTTAGCAAGGAAAGTTATTTAAGTCAATGACAGTGTCATTTTACACCAGCTGAGGCTCTGGCTCTTCAAGTATATAAATGAGTTGGAGCCCGAGGAGTTAATTATTTCAGAATAGTGTCCTGATGCTCAATTCAGGATTGGGATCCCAATGTGCTAGGTATGCTACACTGACAGAGGAAGACATGGTCTCTTCCTCAAACAGCTTACAAGTAACAATGCTGGGGGAGAGGGAAAAAAACAAATAAATGCAACTTATATTTGAGTGTGTATGTGCACACATGTGAGCTTACCCCATCTGCCTCTTAATGTCATGAACTCTTGGATTTCTTAAGGCAACATGGCGGAGGCAGGTCTTGACTTGGAGTAGTGATTTGAAGGAGGACAATGTAGTGAGCCTACAGGTCAGTACAGAGAGGGTGTCCCATGCATGAGTGGCAGCACACCAGAAGGCATGGAGAGGTTTGTAGAGAAGCTGGCAATATAGTGGATGAGGCTGGTATTTTTTGATGAAGCACAGAGGGTGGGGTGTCATACTGTAAGAAACTAGAGGAGACAGATAGGAAGGGAGCAGGATTGTGAAGGACCTTGAAAAGCTTCAACCTGATGTAGTGAAGCAGGGGGAGTCAGTGGAGGTATTCACATGGGGGTGGCAGTGATGTGGTCTGAATGATGAACAAGGAAGATGACCTTAGCAGCTGCATGTTGTATGGACTGGATAGGGTGATGTGGTTGTTAGGGAGGGTGGAGAGAAACAAGTTACAGTATTCAAGAGGGGAGATAATGAGGGCCTGGAGAAGAATATTAGCTGCCTGGACAGAAAGAAAAGGACAGACCATAAAATGTTATGGTGCTAGTAACAGCAAGTTTTAGACACAACCTAGATGTGCTAGGTGAGAGCGATGGAGGAGATGAAGCTGCCCTTCATGTTATGGGGCTGACAGACAGGAAAAATGGTGGTCTTGTCCACTCACTTCTGCGAGAGGATGTGGGGAGTAGAAAAGGTGTCTGAGTAAAGATAAGGAGGTCAATTTTGGCCAAGGGACATCTAGATTTGGTTCTGGGTGACTGGCCTGAAAGGTAAATTCAGAAAAGTAAGAGTAGGAAAACCCAAACAAGGGCAGGTATGTTGACTACTTGTGTGCCTATTATGATGAGCCTTTAACAGTAGCAATGCTGCTACATTTACGCTTCAGAGGATTCCTATTCTCTTGATGGGATTGTCTAGCTCCTGTTACCATTAGTAGGAATTGTGCACAGTAGTTAATTGTAGGAGGAAAGATTTGGAATGGTGCTCAGACTTCTCACTGCATTTCTCGATGTGTTCTATCTCCCTTCATGTGTCTGATCCTGCATTTGGGAAGGGAGAGGTGGGCTGGTTTCTATGCATACACAGCTTCTACAGCTCCTTACCTCCTTACAAATCTGATGCTGCTAACACTTGCTGTTTGAAAGAATATGTAGAACTACTAAACTCTCTCCACAGTTATCACTGATCTATAGGCTATGAAGGAAAGCAGCAAAGCTGGGATTGAAATTTTAGAATTCAGTTCAAGTATTTGACACCTTCGTCTACCTTAACCTACTACCAAATAGACAATTGGATCTTTTTTTCTCTAGATATCAAGATCTGAAATGAAATAATCATATTTCACTCCTAACTGAATTATATTGCTACTTCAGAGGGCAGGATTAATTTTGAATACTTTCCTGGGTATTCATGTCCTCCTAAACTAGAAATCACTGTTATCAAAATGAAAACTCTTGACAGTGAATTTGAATTTTACACCTCCTGTTTCTTATCATAAGTTCATTTAAAAGACATCTACAGTTTACTGAAGAAAGATAGTTCTGATACCCACAAGAAATGAATGCAATTTATTCATTAAAAATGTGTAGCCTGCATTGTGCAACTTTTCAAAACGGAGATTAGACTTCAGTATATGCCTATGTACTGTAAATTAGAACAAGACTCCAGAGAATGATTTGTTGCTCAAAATTCCTTTGGTGGAATTTCAAGGCCTTTGATACATTAAATGAACCATATGACTGTGCACTGTAAGGAAAGGAAAGTTTATAGCAAGATTATTGATTCTTTTTTTTTAAAAGAAGACACAAGGGATAAAATCATCCATCCTTTTAAAGTCTAGCATGAGGCATTTAACTGAGATCCCTTCTGCCCATCTTTGGTAGCTATTCAAGAAGATGTAAAAGGTCACCTCTGGTTTGTTAGGGCAGCTAAGAATGTCCAAACTACTGTTGACAATAAGATCAGTTGCCTGTAGATATGTAAGTACTGAGCTAATCCTTGCCTGGAGTAATTTAGTAAATACCATCCATGGCCTTATAAAGTGGGCTTTTTGGGCATGCAGAATAAGACTTTGTGAGTAGGGCTACTCTGGAATAGAGCTGCTTTCCAGATTTCATTTGGCAAGGTCCTTAAGCATATGCCTAAATATAAGTATCAATAGTCAACAATTTATGTGCTTAAATTGGAGCACATGCTTATGTATTCTGTTAAACCGGGGCCTGTAGTAGATTATTCAACCTTCCTCCTCCCTCTGCCCACCTACACCACTCTTGTCCCTCTCCAAGATTCTCTACTTGAGGCTCTTGCTTAGCAATCCACAATTAGGTTTTGGGAATTCGGTATTCTTTCTATTTGAATAGCTCCTCTGAGCTTGAACGTTCGTCTAAGGTCATTTACTTCCTTATGATGGATAGGCAGAAAACACCTCCTCTGAGAAGGCTTTTAATTCCCAAAGTGTAAATAATCACTATCTCCCATTCACCTTAGGCAATGCAGCTTTCTTCAGCTGAATCTCTTCAGGTTTTCTGTTTGTTTTTGATTAGCTGCTGTATAAGATTTTATTAGTCCTGTGCATTCTACTAGTGCTAAATTCACCATATCACTACTGAGGTGTAGTGTACATACTCTGAAATGCATGTACTGTACATGGCAATACCATTTCTTCTGACTGCTCTCACGTGATTGATTATAGCTGATGAATCATAGTTCTGATTTACTGTGGTTCTGGGCAGTGATTGTGGGTGATGGATCATGGTGGTCATGATATTTCAGAAGTAAAGTTTAAATTATATTTCGAAAGAACTTCCCCTCCTCTGAAGCATCTCATTTGTAATCCTCCCATAGAGGCGATGGTGGGATGTGATTAAGCTATGATTGATTCTGCCACGATTGCATTAGACTAGTATTATTTTGCCAGTATAGCTTTTTAATTAGTATTTTTTTAAATTATCTAGAAGAATTGATTTTTTTAAGGGTTATTGAGAGTGTGTTCAATAAGTCACTGACCACCAGTTTCTTTATACTTAATTCCATCCTTCTGACAGTCAGCAATATTGTAGAGCAGCTCCTGTAGCAAAATGCAAACAGCTTTAATCTATGAAGAGACTGGATTTCAAATAGTATTTTGTTTGTTTTTCATTTTTATTTTAACTCAACTCAAGCTTTCCTGGTAACCGTCTTAAAAACTGTATTCATGTTGGTACTTTCATCCTTGCCTCCATCAGTGCTAGTTTCAAAATCACCAGGGCCTTTGGTAGAATGGCGAGGGGGAGGGCGGGCTTTCAAGAGAAATCCAGGACTGGAATAACAAGTGGCATTACAAGTCAGAAGAGAATTGCAGCCAGAATAGTTTTGTTGTTGCTGACAATACTTGTAGGAATTACAGGTCAGAGTTTGGTCTATTTGTGCGTGAAGGGAAGGAACAATATTAAAAAGAAAATATTAGTCTTGCTCTAAGGTGTAAAACACAGTTCACAGGGACAATATTACACTTCTCCCCAACCATAGAATAACATAGTTGAAGCAGAAACATTCTGCAAAGTGCACCACCGCACAAACAGTGACTAATTTATAAGTATGCCATGTGGAAAGATGCCTGATAGACAAGGCAAAACTACATAGACAAACACATACGGGGAAAGCATATGTTGTGGTAGATTACAGGAATATTGTACAAAGGGATTTTTTGTCATTTGCATGAAGCTGGCAAATGTTTATCTTTTCACCAGAACTACTTGGGCATGAACAATTTGAGTGTTTCTGTCAGTGTTTAAAAGTGAAAAGTAGTTTTCAGTAAATCCTTTCTCCAGCTACAAAATAGCTTTGTTCCTTCTGAGGAAAACTGTGCAAAGGTTGGGCTTAGGTAGGTTTCTCAGGTTTGGAACTGAATTAAAATAAGCCTTCTGGAGGCTCACTGATACATTGAATCCTGCCTTGGTTATCTATCGTAGGAATTTATATGGTCTCCATCACTAATCTGAGTGCTTCACAATCTTTGATGTATATATCCCCACAATGCCTATATGAGATAGGGAAGTGCTATTGTCCCTATTTTACAGAAGGGGGAACTGAGGTACAGAGATACGAAGACAGATTTTTAAAAGTATTTAGGTGTCTAAAGATGCAGATATCTGCCCCTTTCAGGCATCTATATACCTTTAAAAGGTTGGCCCTAAGTGACTTGTCCAAGGTTACACCGGAAGTCTGTGGTGGAGCAGGAAATTGAACCCAGGTCCCCAAATCCCAGACTAGTATATACCCACTGGACCATCCTTCCTCTCTTACATAACATAAGAACATCAGAACAGCTGTATTGGGTCAGACCAAAGGTCCATCTAACCCAGTATCCTGTCTTCCGACAGTGGCCAATGCCAGGTGCTTCAGAGGGAATGAACAGAACAGGTAATCATCAAATGATACATCCTTTGTCGCCCATTCCCTGCTACTGGCAAACAGGATGGGCTAGGGATACCTATTAAGCCATTGATGGACCTATTCTCCATGAATGTATCTAGTTCCTTTTTGAACCCTGTTATAATCTTGGCCTTCACAACATCCTCTGGCAAAGAGTTCCAAAGGTTGATTGTGCATTGTGTGAAGAAATACTTCCTTTTGTTTGTTTTAAACCTGCTGCCTATTAATTTCATTTGGTGACCCCTAGTTTGTGTGTTATGAGAAGGAGTAAATAACACTTCCTTATTTACTTTCTCCACACCAGTCATGATTTTATAGACCTGTATCATATCCCCCCTTAGTCCTCATTTTTCCAGGCTGAAAAGTCCCATTCTTATTTATCTCTCCTCATACAGAAGCCTAATAATTTTGGTTGCCCTTTTCTGAACCTTTTCCAATTCCAATATATCTTTTTTGAGATGGGGCAACCACATCTGCATGCAGTATTCAAGATGTGGGTGTACCATGGATTTATATAGAGGCAATATGATATTTTCCATCTTATTATCGATCCCTTTCTTAATGATTCCCAACATTCTGTTAGAAATTCTGTTCTATGCTGAAGAACCTTACCTGGATCCGTTGAGAGACTAGTGAAGTGTTTTTCCAGTTGGCAGCTTGCTTAATAAGATGGCGTGCCTCTTACTAAAATTCCCATTAATCATTGGTGATGTAGCCTCCAACTTTGTTTTAATGAGGGTTTAAGTAAAGCAAAAATATTGGTTTGTCCCTCCATCATATTTTTGTGATCTCTCACTTGTATAATAGTAGACACTCACCACCCCACCTTATGTCATGCAGAACATCATTGCTTGGTCCTTTCATCCCATGATCAATGTGTTATGTGACCTTGTGCAAGTGACTTCATTTCTTTGTACCTCCTCCCTCCCACAACGTTTGTCTGTCCTGTCTATTTAGATGGTTAACTCTTCATGGGAAGGACTTTTTCTCACTGTCTATGTGTACAGCACCTAGCATGATGGAGCCTCAATCTTGGTTCTACTGTAATACAAATAATTTGACATCACAGGGCAATCTAGGAGAAGATTGGACAGATATTTCTATTAGTAGTATGTCTTGGGTATCTGGAAGGATATAAATATTGTGCACGTATCTTATAGTATATTACTGAAAAGACTAATCCTTCATGAAATATTCCCTCCTTATCAATGAGATTTGGGCAGACTTACACATCTAAGATAGTCATTACAAATGCCCTTACTTTGCAACACTACAACTTCAACATATAAAGCTTTTATATGTTTAAATCAGTGGTTCTCAACCAGGTCTAGCGCACCTCTGAGGGTACACAGAGGTCTTCCGGGGATATGTCAACTCATCTAGCTGTTTGTCTAGTTTTACAACAGGCTACATAAAAAGCACTGGCGAAGTTAGTACAAGCTAAAAGTTCATACAGACAATGACTTGTGTATACTGCTCTATATACTATACACCATAAGTACAAATTTATATTTCAAGTGATTTATAATTGTATGGTAAAAATGAGAAGTAAGCAATTTTTCAGTAGTAATGTGCTATGTCACGTTTGTATGTTTATATCTGATTTTGTAAGCAAGTAGTTTTTAAGTGAGGTGAAACTTGGGGGTACACAAGACAAATCAGACTCCAAAAAGGGTTACAGTAGTCTGGAAAGGTTAAGAGCCACTCGTCTAAATGAATTGTGATCTCTTTCATTTTCTGTCACAGATCTTTCTGGGGCTATGGGCTTTTCCTGAATGTAATAATTACAGGCCCATTTATTCTGCTTTTAAAAGATATTAAACTTTGTAGTGTAACAGTTATTAAAACTGATTTTAAAAATCTGCTAATGCTATATATTGCATTTGAATGCATTGTATTTTTGGATTGCTAACAGTGCCGCAGTTGGTGGCCAAAGTATTTGACTCTATTTACATATGTGGTATGTAGCTAATAGGCCAGACCCTCAGCCGGCTTAAATCATCATAGCTCCATTGATTTCAGTGTCCTAGTATTTTTGACTTATTTGCCAAGTATTGCTCCAATCTATATAGGTTTATACCAGATTTTTTTCTCTTGAATCTTGTATATGTAAGATTCCTGCCTAGATGACTATTAGTAATGTGTGTATTCATCCAATACACTTGATTTAAGTGGCTTTATCGGGCTCAAAATCTGAAGGTATCGACCTTCCTGCTAGTGTTTTACTAAAACCTAAGCATTCTGGCAGAATTAGAATGTATTTGTTGGTATAACAACCTACAGAAAAAGATTCAGTACATCTGAAAATGACATTACTGCATTTGGAATACAGATTTACTAGCGCAGTTGGCTACAAAGGGTTCAGGACCAAGGCAGCAAAAGCGGTAAAAGAATATGCTCCTTCAAGAAAGGTTGGCATTTTGTCCCTTTTCACAAATATCTTTCCTCTATCCAAAGAGACCTGCCATAGACTGTGGGGATATTAGTAGAAGGATAGAACTTTGGGGATATTAGTAGAAGGCAAGGAGGTGCCCCTTTACCTTGCACTTAGGAAATAAATGGGAAGTGCAGTGACATTCATGAAAACAGGATCTCAACCAGGTTTGGTTGAAATGCTGCAAAGGACATTTGGAGTGCAAAAAACTTATTTAGGCAGAAGATTAACCTGTTGACTTTAAGTTTCTAGGTTTCATTTTATGATTTTGTTTTATATGTAACCCTTCTGCTTCCATTATCCTGACTCTCTCTGTCTTAAATATTAATCTTTGATAGTAAACATATGATTATATTCACTATAAATATATCTCAGTGCTGTGGTATTATACAAGGAGTTGATCCTGGGTTGAATCATACAAGCTGATGTGCACATTGTTCCTATGGGGACAGAAAACCTGGTATTACTGTGAGCATTCAGTGATTAAAAAGCAGAACCCTACAGGTGGAATGCTTCAATGGGACTCTGGGACTGTGCACCTATTGTTAACCTGCAAGGCAAAGTAAGGGCTGGCATAGTGATGAGACTGGGTAGCTAAGAGACTGGAGGTGTCAGGGAGCTGACAGACAGTTAAGTATCAGCAAGTCTGTCTGTCACTGAAGGTGGGGGAGAGGGTAATAAGGTAACTATCTGTACTGAGCACCCCAAAACCATCACAATATAACCACATCTGCTGTCAGAATTAAAGTATGAACAACAGACATTACTTTCCATAGGGTGTTGCTTATAAAAATAGTACCAAGGTTTTTCTTAATGGAAACTTTGATGAAAACATCTAAATCTCAGGGTTCAATTTAAATCCTACAGTCATGATTTACATCTATTGTCAATAAAGGCTAAAAAAGGGGAAAGCTTTTAACTTGGTTGACTTGAAGACTTCTTTTTAATCCTCAGAGCACATAACGCAAAACATACTAATAAGAGAACAAATAACAAGTTACATGAAAACACCCAAATTAGTTGTAGTGACTGGCTGCTACTAAATGAGCACTGGACATAACATATATTGGGTCAATATATTACTCTTGGGGGAATTCTGCACCACTGCGCATGCACAGACTTTGTCCCCCACAGATTTCTTTGTTTCCCTGCAGAAAAATGACTTTCTGATGGGCAAGCAAAGGAAAGCCACAAGAGCAGTCATGCGATCCCCCCCAAGCAATATGTTTCGGGTGCCCAAGGCAGCTGGCAGAGAGGTAAATCATTGTGGGGTAGGGGCAGGACTGGGGAAGACCTGGCTATTGGCTCCTACCCTGTGCTGGGCTCAGCTGCTAGTCCCGCTGGGCTGGGGAGGACGGGACTTCCTCTCCCCCTGCACGGCATCCAGGACCATGTCAGACCCACCCCCATATTTCTCCCCTGGCTGTAGGTAGCTCTGCAAACTGTCTTCCCTCCCCCCCCAAGCTTCCTGCACCCATCGCTCCTCAGCTGCAGGGGGACGGTTCCCTCTACAGGGAGCTGCTCCCCCATCCACCCAATCCCTGTGTATCCAGACCCCCTCATACCCAGACTCTCCCACCAAATCTCACACACACACCCCCGCACCTAAACTCCCCCGAAGAGCCCCACTGCACCTGGACCACCCCAATGAGCCACCCGCACCCAGATCCCCTCCCTGCTGAGTTTCAAACAGCTGTACCTGGATTCCCACCCCACTGAACCCCACTCCCCCAGCATCTGGACCCCGCACTCAGCCCCCACCACTTTACCCCCTTCTGACCTCTATCCCCCACACCCAGACCCCCCCCCCACCGCTGATCCCCAACCACCTTCACCTGGACCCCCCTGCAGAGTCCCATTACCATTGCACTGAGAACCCTCAAACAAACCCCTGTGCATCCGGATCCCCCACTGAGCCGCTCGCACCCAGATTGCCCCACACAGAACAGTCTCAACCCACACCTGGATCCTCCTACACTGAGCCCCTCCACACTTGGATCCTGCCTTGCTGAGCCTGCTCACCCACACCTGGTACGGAGGGGCAGGGCCCTGGGGTGTTTCTGGGGCAGGTCCAGTCCTTGCGCTGTGTCAGGGTTGGGTGCAGCCTCGCTGCTTAGTCCATGTCCTGTGGGGGAGCTGCATCATGATCTCCCACCTATGTGCAGCCAGTGGCCTGTGATCCTCAATGCCATGCTAGAGCCTCCACATTTATTTGACATTTGCAGAATTTTAAAATATTATGTGAAGAATTTTTATTTTTTTGGCACAGAATGCCCTCAGGAGTAATATATACTATAGATAGGTCTTTCAGAATGCTCCATAGAAATAAAGTAAAACTAAGTGCATCTTTAAAAAAGGATGAAGGTAATCTTGGGTTCTTAGATTCTCTTCCTCCCTAAACTCGCCTGCTGAAAATGTTTCTATTATGTCAGTGCAACAACTGAAACTAAAAGCCTCTGTTGAAGTAACATCTTGAAAGGATGTATTTGCAGTTAACGCTTGTCATTTTTGTGACAACAACACACTAAAATAAATACTTAATTATAGACAGAATAAAGGAAAGTTCAAACCCTTCTTGCTTTGAAAATTCTGCAAAATAACTTATTACTGAGCGTTTTTTTAAGAATAATTCTGTTCAGTTGGCTGAAGGGAATTGCAAATCAAAGTGACTATTTATTGCATTGGGAATAAGGGACAGGTTAATAAAAATAAAGAAAAAACAAACTGAAGATGTGAAACATCAAAGATAAAGTGGTAGATAAACATCACAGAATTTCATCCAAAATAGTAAATAATGAAATCAGAGCCAAGCAGAAGATTGTAAGCAGTTACTCTATAAATGTATTTTCATTATACAATGCAAATTCTGATCATTATGTAAATTGGTTAGTTGGTATATCTTGTGTAATTCATAGCATTGCAGTACTGTTTGGTCTTTTTTTCCAGTGTAAACATTTATTCTGTATTGATTTTAATCTAGAACCTCCAGAGTAGCTGTTTGTTTTCAATTGATTTATTTTTTATTATTTTATTTTAAATCCAAGAACATGGAAATTTAACAATCCAGTCTCATCTATTTTGATATGACAGCTGAATTAAGACAATAGCTAGATAATCAGTTTCTATCTTCTCTTAATACAGAGAATTTTGCCCACTGAGTGGGGTTCTGGTCCTGTCTGATAATACACATGGTATGGTATCTAGGTGCCTGGTTTATGGTAGTGAGGTTTGAGTGTCCTTTCCATCCTGAGATAGTCTCCATATATTATCCTCTTTTTACTTCCCCAAATACTCTACATTAACCCCTTGAGGTGATGAGAGAGAAATTTCAATGAACCTTTTTGCACACTTATAGATATTAATCATTTCCTCACCTCCAGTGTAGGGTTGCTGAGGTCATACTTGGTTTTCTACTTATTATTTCCAGTTTTCAGATTCATATCCTTGTCTTGTTTTTTTAAGTCATCTTTTAAAACAAGTAAACAAACAAAAAGAACAAATAGTTAATTAGATTTAAAGACTATAAGGGTTTCTTTGATCATCTAGTCTGATGATCCTACATAACCCAATAATTTTTTAATCAAGCCCAGAACCTTGGTTTAAGAAAATTCATCCCATCTTGATTTAAAGATCCCAAGTGATGGGGAATCCATATATCCTTAGGTACGTCGTTCTAATGGTTAATTACCCTTGCTGGTAATAATAATAACAATTTTAAAAGGACTCCTTATTTCATGTCTGAATTTGTTTAGCTTCATATTCCAACCAGTGGATAGATTTTCTGCTAGGGTAAAGAGCAGTCTTTTACCAGAAATTGTCTCCCATGTAGATTCTCATAGATGATGGTTAAGTCACCTCTTAACCTTCTCTTAAATAAACAAAATGGATTGAGCTTCTTTAGTCTCTCACTATAAGGTACATTCCCCAAATTGCTAATAATTTCTGTAGCTCTCTTCTGAACCCTTTCCAATTTTTCAACATGCTTTCTGAAGTCTGAACACTGGAACTGGACATAGTCCAATAATAGTCTCACTAATGCCATATACAGAGGTAATATCTCCTCCCTACTTCTACCTGATATTTCCCTGTTTATACATGCAAGGATTGTGTTTTCTTTCTTTCTAGAGAATTGTACTAGCAGCTCATGTTTAATTAGTATTAACACTTATAATCAATTTAATACTCTGCACTTCAAAATTTCCTGGTATGATTCAAATAATTTTCTGATGGGAAGAGGATACCTTACTGGAAATGACCAATGGAGTAGAGCCTTTTCTTTCACCAGGTTTTCCTATGTCACAATACATGGTATATTCATGGAGGATAGGTCCATCAATGATAGGTCCATCAATGGCTTTTAGCCAGGATGGACAGGGATGGTGTTCTCAGCCTCTGGTTGCCGGAAGCTGGGAATGGGTGACAGGGGATGGATCACTTGATGATTACCTGTTCTGTTCATTCCCTCTGGGGCACCTGGTATTGGCCACTGTTGGAAGACAGGATACTGGGCTAGATGGACCTTTGGTCTGACCCAGTATGCCCATTCTTATGTTCCTATGTATAGGAACATAGTAATTGTCAGACTGGGTCAGGTCCATGGCCCATCTAGTCAAGTATCCTGAATCTGACAGTGGCCAGCATCAGATGTTTCATAGGCAGGTGGGATAAACCTGTAGTAGGCAAATGTGGGGTAATCTGCCTCTATGAAGGTCTCATGCTAATCCCTAATGGTTAGAGATCATCTTAAACTCTGAAGCATGAAGTTTTCTATCCCTTCCTCAATTCTTCTTTTTGCTGTTATAACTCTGGATAGTTGTTATCCATATAAAAGTCCAATCCATATTTGAATCTTGCTAAGTTTTTGGCATTTTGTATAGTCTTTTGTCTTGGATAAGAGACAAATTGTCTGAGATTTTACACACAAGTGTCTCAGCCTATGCTTGGTTTTGAACACGTCTAAAATGCCTTATACCTTACTTTTTTCATTGTCCTTGATAGTTTCCCATTATGACAATTTCTATATATTTAGTTGCTCTACCATTGGAAAGATCTTTTCTTTTCTGGAAAATAGGCTTGAAAAGAAGATGCTCTTGCTGTTTGGATTATTCTCATCCTCTCTTCCTTACATTTACATTTTTGAATTGGCTTTCATGGAACCTCAAAAACATTCAGTCCCCTCCCGCCAAGTTTCTGTTCTTTACTAGTTGCTGAGAGAATTTGCCTCCATATTCCCATGGCACTCTTTAGTGTCCAGCCAATGGATTTTGACAGTAGTTCAAAGACATTTTGCTATCTCCTGTTTTACATCCCTTTGGCCCATGGGAGTGTGCACTTCAGTAATTCTCTTGCAAGATATTAGATCTCCTCTTTAAAGTAGGTTTTATCCTTACAGACTCTTCAGTTCATAGTCAATGGACTGCAGTATATATATATTATATATGTATCCTCAACTATTCCACATTTTGTTCTAATCTTCCTTAAGTTTCCATGTTGTTTTTAGTAGGACATTTTTTAGCAGCTAGTTGGAAAAAGCTCTTATTTAGATGGAGCTAATCCTTTCTGTATTTCATGACACCATGGGAACCTAGATCTAAATTTAAGGGTGAATAACTGAAGTGGGCAATTTGATAGAAACCCTTGTAAGCTATTATGCACAAATAAACTTGTCTGGCCACATTGTGCTTTGCACAAGACTATGTGGGTCTGACCACAGTCTGTTTTAAACTCCTTTTTACATTCTTTGGATTTTGGGCTACTGTAAACTTTCCTTCAGGCCTCTGTATTTTGTGTTGGATGTAAAAGACCCCAGGGGCATCTTGATAGCTGGGGATAAGCAGGGGCAGCTTGGCCTGGTCATGACACCATTTCCTGGGGATGCGTCCTGCATCAGCAGCCAGAACAAGGGGTGTCCCCAGAACATTTTTGGTGGCCCTATGCCACCATCTGAGAGAAACCACAGGGAGCAGACTTGCTGGATTTAAGTCAGCTTTATGCCAGGGGCTAGCGCAAAGTATACTTAAATCAGAGAATTGGGCCCATTAGATATATTAAATTACTCTTCAAATTTCCACTACCCCACTCACTTATGAGCAGTCATTGGCTTTAGGCAGGAATACATAATTGATTAATCTATTAGGAGACAGCAGCTTGAAATTCCCCTTTTCAATTGTCTGTTGAATTGATATAACACAATAGCGCAAATATTGGGTATGTGGTAGGAAATTTAAAGAAAATGAACTGCAATATACAACCTAATTGGCATGTAAGGGGATACAGTATTTGGATGGATGGATGAGTGTTGTATAAATTAGGGAAGTAGAAATACACAAATGGAAGAGATAGGAAAACTTAAAGTCCTTATGGAAACTAATATTGTCCACCTTAGTGGATAAAAGGGGCTTGTTGTATATTTCACTTGTATTAAGGTAGCACCTAGAAGTTCCGGTCAGCATTTGGGGTTCATTTTGCTAGGCACCATAGATACACATAATGAAAAGATGATCCTTGCCCCCCGAAGAGTTTATCCAGTGCCCTCGTCATTCCCAAAGTGCTTAAATGCCTGCTGTCAGTTTTTCTGGCATCAAAGCACATTTTGCTGACCATTCTTCTGAGCAACATATCTTGTTTTTACCAACTCTGAAAACTTGTTTCCAGGGAACAAGAATGATTCTTTTGCATGTAAACAGGGAACTAGGGCCTTGGAGGTGGTTGGGATGTGAAGTTTCAAGTACTGACACCAGATGAGAACATCAGTGGTTCTGGGGACATCTCAAAAGAAATCAAGTGTGAAACTGCATGTGCAACCACTTGCCCGAAGGTTCTGAAGAGAGGGTGTTTACAACAGCTCACAGGGTTGTCTCTCTCTGATGTTTACTGCTATATTCTCTGTGCTGCTATGGAAGGCCTGGTATTTATCTATGGAGAAACATATCTGAATAAATATTAAAGGTGAGAAAGTTAAAAGTGGAAAATGTTTAATATACTCAGTAACCAAGAGCAATCTCCTGGTAGTAGTGATAATGATTCTAGGAATGAGTGAAGTGGTTTGGAGGAAATATCTAAACTGGAATGAACCTCATCCTTGCTAAAAACTTGAGGTGGTCGTAACACACAATAAAATAAAAGAAAAAATCTTTAAAGCTTTCTCTGCCTTCTAATGATTTCCATCTGCCCACCTGAAGAAATGGCCTTGGCTCAGGGACGGCTCTAGCTTTTTTGCCGCCCCAAGCACGGCCGGCAGGCTGCCTTCGGCGGCATGCCTGTGGGAGGTCCGCCGCTCCCGCGGCTTCGGCGTACCTGCCACCGAAGCCGCGGGACCAGCAGACCTCCGGCAGGCATGCCGCCGAAGGCTACCTGATGGCCGCCCTCGCAGGGACCGGCAGGGCACCCCACGCCGCTTGCTGCCCCAGGCACGCGCTTGGAGCGCTGGTGCCTGGAGCCGCCGCTGCCTTGGCTAGATCCCAGTCTATCCCTCCTCCTATCCAGTTATCCTCCCCTCCCAGAGAAATATTAATCTCATTAATGAGGCACACTTTGAAGCATGACCGTGTACCTGTACTCTGTGGTATGAGTACCTTTGTGTGCACAGCTATATTAGGGAATATATATGTATTGACCATGGAAGCACTGTGGTTGTCATGATGACTGAATTCTAGCGTTGACCACCAAGAGAGGTCCAGAGATGTTATAGTGCATAGCCAGGTTATAAGAATGAAGGATTTGATTGTGAGCATTTCTCGGGGGGGAGAAGATTCATATTCCCACCATATACAGTACATGAAGATACATCCTGGAATGTAATTCTCTTGAATAGATCTAACTGTGTGTTGCTTAAAGGGATGGAGGCAGGATCAGTTTTATTTTGAGGCAGATAAGAACATAAGAACAGCAATACTGGGTCAGACTAAAGGTCCATCTAGCCCAGTATTCTGTCTTCCAACAGTGGCTAATGCCAGATGCCCCAGGGGGAATGAACAGAACATGTAATCATCAAGTGATCCATCCCCTGTCACTCATTCCCAGCTTCTGGCAAACAGAAGCTAGGGACACCATCCCTGCCCATCTTGGCTAATGGCCATTGATGGACCTATCCTCCATGAATGTATCTAGTTCTTTTTGAACCCTGTTATAGTCTTGGCCTTCACAACATCCTCTGGCAAAGAGTTCCACAGGTTGACTGTGGATTGTATGAAGAAATAATTCCTTTTGTTTGTTTTAAATGTGCTGCCTATTAATTTCATTTGGCGACCCCTAATTCTTGTCTTATGAGAAGGCGTAAATAACACTTGTAGGGTAGGGTAAAAGTAGAAATCAGAAAGCCGTCATGGCTCAGATAAATATAACAAGCTTTTATTTTTATCTCAACATTTCTGTTACTTCAGAATCACCTCTAACTGGTTCATCCAAAGTTCAAATAAACTTTCATTTTATGCTAAATCCACTTGCATATATTATTCATGATAAAATATTTTTTCCATGAATTCTGCAGAGTTAGGCTTTTCTCAGAAGTTAGAAATACCAAGTGAGGTAAGTAAAATGTTTTAAGCTACTAGGGTTTTTAGTTGTAGTTTAAATCTTTTTTTTTTTTTTTTTTTTTTTTTTTTTTTAAAACAAACACCTTTATTTTTTTTTTTCCCCCCCCCCCCCCCGAGTCCAATACTACAGTATATGAAATAAATGAAAGGTCAATAACTACATTTTTTAAACTTTCCAAAGTTTGTTTGACTTTCTCAGAAGCTTGACAGCTACCAACTAGCATTTCTTTTTTGGCACAACATCTTCTCCCCTCCCTCAAACCCTCTGTATTTTTTAAAGTAGCTGAAATGAGCACAGTGTTTACTTCTGTTTTACTAATTTGGGTATGTAGAGGTGACAACCAGTGTTGCCAGCAAACTACCAATGATATTGGTACCTACGTGGTACTGTAAAGTCAGCAAAAGGAACTTATCTTGGGCTTCTTTGTGAGATATTCAAAATGGTGTGTTTCCTTGCTGCCATTGTAGAAGACATTAATCTCTTTCCTTCGGTATTTAGAAAAGAGCAGATTTCTCCATTCAGATTTTAACATCAACATGTATTGGGTATAACCTACTAAAAAGTGATTCCTTAATTTGAGAAACTGTGGACATTTCACTGAGAGATGAAATGAAGGTTTTGTTCTAAACCCCTAGAAATGGTTCTTTGCAATCACAGTGTATATACTACTGATATTTGTAATTGAAGCATATATAGGATGCACCTGGATCCTACACTATCATTAACTGAGACTTAACTGTAGTACTTGAATAAGCGTGACCTTTTACATTTTCACCATAAGTTTACTGAAACAAAATGCAAAAAGTTGTCTGACAGCATTTTTAGATTAGCATGTAGGAGCAGGCTCCTACAAGCACATACCTCAGTTTCCAGAAATATGTGTCCTTGGTGTTAGAAGGGTTTTCTTCATCCTGGATGTATGAAACAAAACAAAGAAAACCCATGCATATTTTCCATTTCAGTCATCTCCAACCTCTATTTGCAGTTTGGTTTGTGGCCCAAGATTTCAGAAACCTCAGGAGGGGCTTGATCCATCTTCATTTGGGAGCCCTTTTCATTGACTTCAGTGAAAACTAAAATCTGGGCTAGAGCAGAAGAACTTGTGAGTTCCACTATTTGTGGCCAAAATCTGGAGAGAAAAATTTGTCAGATTTTTGGGGAAATTAAATTCAAATCCTAAACTAGGTGTGTCCTTAATTCAAACTCTAATCTAACCTTAATTGGGATCTGAGCTTTGCTTCTTCAATCAATCTCTAATACATACAGGATATGTAAAAGTAACCCCTAAATTTTAATCTTACAGACTCCAAAGTATTCTATCTACTTACATGGTTGTTTTGTTTTTTTAATGAATCCTGAATAGTTCTATTCTTTATGACGCTTTAAGAATGTGATGGTACTATTTTGTTACTCCACCTTTAATCTCTCACATGTTCTGGAATGCAGAGTTGCAAAGACTTGCCAATCAGCTGAAGTTATTGGCGACTGACCCTAGAAATAAAGGGGGATTAGATGTGGCTTGTAAACGAGGGACCCTCTCATTGTGCTAGCTTGGCTACTTTGTTCTGATTCAATTAATGACGCTTTAATTTAAAAGACATGTTGCAGATTCATGAAGACACTGAGACCCAGAAAAGACCATGTAGTCTTATTCACAATTTTCCCATTATACTATTATATAGTTGTACCATATAATGAGATTTTAAAAAGAGAACAATGTTTACAGATTTTGTTAACATTCACCTTCAGTGATGGTTTCAGAGATACAGGAAAAACAGAGGAAAAAAGCTGCTGTATTTCAAGATAGTTATTTTAGGGCTGATTTTCAGCTGGTAGAACTGTGGTTTCAGTATAACCTGGCTAATCATCATCATGCTCCCAGATTTCCATAAGGATGTATGTACAATACTGAAAATATACATAATTTGAAAGAAGAATTACTGCACATGCAAATTATGAGTACATGCCATTATGAAACCCGGGCTGCAGTTTACTATCTCATTTGTTTCATACATATTTATTGGTTAAAATGGTGTTCTTAAAAAGCCTCAAACCTGGGATGATGGATCATGATGTTAGTAAAATATGATGTATGTGCCCCTCCTCTATTTTTCATCTGTTTGCCTTGATTTGCATCTTAAATAATAATTAAGGCACCAATCTTACAAATACTTAACCGCATGCATAACTTTACTCATATGAGAAATTATTTTGGCTTCAATGGATTACTTATGTGAGTAAATATATGCACACGCTTAAATATTTGTAGGATCAGGCCCTAAAACATCTCACTTTTCAATCAATATCTGTCCACCCTTGTCGTTTGTTTATAATACGACTTCCCTACAGGTGTCATTTTCTACTAATGCTGGTCACTTGGTACTGTGTACTAGCTCAGTGGTACTCACCAGTTTGTCTCATCAATGAGTGCTTCCTTCACTATTCCTCAAAGTATGGGGCTAACCAAGGGAAATGCGCATTCAGTCAAATTTCAGCCAATGCCATAATAGTAGAATTCATGGCTTCCTTTCTGCAGCATGCAATTTGACTTGCTGCTCGGGACCTCTCTCTGTCAGAGAGAATTGAGTGCTTACATCAGGCTCTGACCATTGCCTGTGACTCTCAGTCCTTGTTCCTGTTTCTAACCATTAGGCCAGGCACCATCTCTAAGCACTAAGTCAGACTGCCCACGTCCCGGTCCCTGACAAAGAGATATGTTTAAGAGGGCCTTTAGGACACCCTTAAAATCAGTGAACCTTATAATTTGACCTACCTTTTCTTGATTTTATTTTTCTAAGTGAAATAACAATGCCATTAGCCTGCCCAGCATTCAGGATTGACCCACCAATAATAAAGCCGAGGGCATGTGCAATGAAGAAAAGAAACAATTAGTGAGAAAACAGATGTAACTTTCCACCTTCTATTGTGGTTATTATCTTGACAAACACTGTATAAGAAACAAATTGAAAATACGTTGTCCTTTTTCAGATGTTGGGAAAATTTATAATGTATGTATGTTTATTAAGAGGTATATAAATGTTAAATGCCTATAAAAATGCCTATGAGCGTATGGTAGGCATTTTTCACATTGCTTAAAAATACAAACAAATTAATACTCAAATGCAACAAAAGCACAGCAATATAATTGATTAGAATTCACCATCAATAAACCAGATAACTCAGAAGCTGAAATTTCCCTCTCCACTTCATTATTTTCCCTCCTAATACAAGTCTCCCATTTTCAAATGTTTGCGTGAAAAGAGGATCATTGTAGCACATTTTAAGTCCAGCTTATTGCAAGTAATACAATAGGCTGCTTTAGATACTGTAAACCAGATTCTCTGGTCCAGCCAAACTGTCTTCAGTGAAGGAGGACCAGAACAAAGGGACAAAGATAGGTTTCTTGAAGCCACCTTAACTAAAATTCCTTCCATCCCCTGTAGCCTATTCTAATTTACTCCAAGCTGTCCTCAGTCAGGGATTACCAGGGTATAGGATAGCCTCTTTACCTGGCTGTTCTCCCTTCAATTGGGGAGCGAAGGTGGTAGTGTAAAGCCACTATGCCAGCTATACACAAGCTAGGAGATTTCCTTCCATAAGGGCAATCCTCAGGGGCAACTTCACAGCTGCTTTGCAGTGTAGTGCAAAGCAGCTTGTATCAAGGCGAAAAATCTGGTCCTACAGTTTTATGAGAGGGAAACATTACTGTTGACAGCACAAGTTATTTTCTACATAAGAAAAACAAGAATAGGCAACAGATATACAAGATAAGAGTACAGTACAGATGAGGACCATAAGTTATGGGTTATACTATATTGTTGTTTATATAGGTAACG
Source organism: Terrapene triunguis (assembly GCF_002925995.2). Lineage (NCBI taxonomy): Eukaryota > Metazoa > Chordata > Testudines > Emydidae > Terrapene > Terrapene triunguis. The sequence goes on along the minus strand of NW_020664446.1, from coordinate 52,437,465 downwards.
ATCATTGCAAAAAGTTATAGAAATGAGGTTTTTTTTTAAAATCAACTCATCCCATTTCTACAATCTTACTTCAAACAGTTCAGTATTTAACATCAGCCCAGGCAAGAAATCATTTGTCTCTTAATTCTTTCTTTACTATGAAAGCTGTTTTTATAGTGGACATTTGTTTTGCAACCAGTGACAAAACACATTCACTAGATGCAATCCAAAAGCGTTATAAATTTAATTATTTATTTGCAGTACATCAATACCAATAGAATTATAGGGATCCAACCCTGAAAATACTTTTACATCAGATCTGAAGTCTTGCAAACTGGTATATTCCTAGGAGTTAGGAAGATGGTGCTCTGGAACATGAAAATACTTTCACCATGCCTGTTTTACAAAATTGAATAGACACAAACTTTGCAAGATGCCATAGGCTGCTTTCAGCATGACACTTTCCTTTACTGAGTCTTGTCCCAGATCTGGCTTACTCATTTCACATTAACTTAGCTGAGATAGTATACTTTACACATGGGGAAATTAGCACTTTGCTTAATAGAGAAATCCTGAAATGCATTTCACTTTTTTGCTAGGAATACACACAGAACTGTACTTTTGTGAGGTGTCATTTTGTTTCCCATGTATAGGTGGTGCAGAGCCTCGAGGAATCTAACATTTATAAGATCAAATTTTCAAAAACTGTCTACCATTTTCAGAATGCATGTGTATTTTGCATGCACAACTGGTACATTCTTGTTCAACTAGAGCATTACTGGCATATGCAAATATAGGTTTCTCCTTGAGTGAAAACATGTGCCTGGAAAACTGAAGGCAAACAGAAGCTGCTCCTTTTAAAATTTGTCCCACAATACATAGTTACAGTATGTTGCTTTTCATTCATGGGATGTTCTAAACACAAGTTTTGACCTTGATTGAGTTTGATTTGATAGAATCTTCCTGTGATGTGTAAACTAAATGGAGCTATGGCTATCAGTTTTCATAATATTATTTCATTAAATGTAATTCTTTCACTAATGTAATGCCTGAAATAGAATATCTAACCAAATAGACGCTGTCAGAAACTTAATGAATTTGATTAGTCAGCTGATTTATAGAATTCTTTTTTTAATTTTTTTTAATTCCAAGTGAATTTTGTGAGTGTCATTTGTGTATGCAAGAAAATAAAAGGACTACTAATGTGGTCTAGGGAAAAGTGAAGGGAAGACAGGTGTTGTGCTAGGTTTCTCCCACCTCTGTGTATGTATCTTCTTTTGGACTTTCCTAGCTCAGACTCACCACTCTTCTTGATTAGAGGATGATTTTGTGATCTGCACAAATGGGGAAAAGAATGAGACACACCAAATTCATGTTCTCATGTGACTTGAGAGAGAATATAAGGTCTGAACCTCATTGGCTTCAGTGGACTTTGGATCAGACTCTTTAATCCCAAGCATTGGCTATCCCTGTTTACTGAATTAAATGTTTGCACGGAATTATTCTAGATACATAAGAAAGGAACCAGCATTAATTTGAATTTCTGATGTACAATGTAGTTTATTATAGAAAATCATATATATATTGACACAAATGTTTCTTCATATATTTATATATGTATATTAAATAAATGAAAGAACTTCTGGCAGATTGCCAGGAAAGGTTACCCAGTCACAATAGTCAATTTCAAAAAAAAAAAAAAAAGAGCGAGAGAGACATGGTGGGTTGGTAAAATCATTTATTGGACCAACACTTATGGGTGGAAGAAACAAGCTTTTGATCTTCACAGAGCTATTCTTTAGGTCTGGAACAGGTCACCAGTGTCACAGCTAAAAAGTAGTGTGATACTCTGGTAACCTTTTTAGACCTAAAGAAGAATTCTGTGAAGCTCAAAAGCTTGTCTCTACCACCAACAAATGTTGGCCCAATAAAGTTCTCACTTGCCTTGTCTCCTATATCCTGGGACCAACACAGTTCCAACAACATTGCAAACAAGATTTTAAAAAGTTATTAGTGTCTGTCTTAGGTGCCTAAGTATTTTGATGCCCCTTCCAAGAGCCCCCTTTTCAAAATCAGGCCCCTTTAAGTTGTCTCAAGCTGGCCATCAAAAATCACTGGTCACTTTTGAAAATGTCCCACTGCTCCAAATTCCATATGAGCTCCAACAAGAAACAAATGATATATAGGGAAAGACTGGCCACAATTCAGTAAGACGCATCTATTCAAATATGTTTAGCCATCAAAATAAATTAACAGTTATTTAGAGTTGTGCAAAACTGGTGTACATTTCTGATGTAAAATTTTGTTTTAGGCAATTTTTCCCTTTTCAATTTTTTCTTTTTTGTTCAAATTGAAAACACAAAAATGTCTGAATTCTTGAGTCCCTCTTTGATTTTTCAGTTGGAAATGGGCTGATTTTCACTTTAAAAACAAACAACCTCCCCCCACCCACCTGCAATTTCAAACAGTTTTACCTTGTGTGTCAAATATTTCACACAACTCTACCATTTTATTGTCTTTCGATCCAGTAGTTCAGCAGGTCAGCTGAAAACATAAGGAAAAGTCAATCCAAAACAACAGCATCACAGTTAATCTTTTGCAAACAATTTCTTTGCTCGGGGATAACTTTAGATGTTGGCATAAAATGACATATCATAAGTAAACGAAAAAAAAGAGGATTTTCTTAGTATTTGTCACGCTCTGCTGTAATATTTGAAGGACTAGACAGCATTCAAAAATCAGTCTTTGTTTCAAGCATCACAGACACAGAAAACAAGTCAACAAAAGGTGTAGTAATGAAGGCTAGTTTACTGAATTTAAATTTGCAAAATCCAAAGCTTAGTTTGACAGTATTAATACAATATTTTTGCCTATAAACTATGCTGCTTTCATTGTCATTATTTTGGCATGTCTGCACAATGTAGTAATTATATTAGTGCTCAATTATTTTCTGGCATTTTCTGGAAATGCCTGCACAATATTATGTTTGCCCTCCCTTCCCCTTGTACCTTCTAATGACTCAGGCTTTTTGGAGCCTAAACAAATACAGTACACATATAGAAATGTGATAGAATTTCTATATGACTCAGCTTCTTAAGTCACCAAAAGAATCCTCTTGAGTACACCTTTTCCGGTGCTGGAATTGATTTGGGTGATTATCATATCAAATAAACCTGACCTAAACAAGCATTAAAGTGTCTGCTGCAGTTGGCACGTCCCTGGCCTGTATTCTGTTCCTTTCTGAGAGTTCTCTGTAAATATAGCTTTTCTGAGGCTAAATTAATCACATTGCCAAATGTTCCATTTTGAATAAAAGTATGTAGGTGCAGATATAAAAGGTACTTTTTGTTCTGTGTATTTTGGATCTTATCTGTTGGATCACTGACCATTATGGACTGCAGCCACATGTATGGTAAAAGCTTCAGCTGGTGTAAATTGGCATAACTATGTTGAGGACATGGGTTGTGCAATGTTCTGAAGATGTAAATTCCTACAGAATTCCTTAGTATGATAAAATCAGGGTGGTTCTGTGATGGTCTTAGAGCACATCGTGGTTGAAATTCTCTCCCCAGTGAAGCTGATGGCAAAACTCCCATTAACTTCAGTGGGGCCAGGATTGCACTTCTGGAACCTTAGCAAAAACTGGGATGTGGGATAACAGCATTCTTTCAGTTGCAGGTCTGCAGGGTCAATGGGCTTCAGTCTTGCAAAGCTCAGATGTTGAGAATCGGTTTGTAAGAGGCACTTAGGAGCTCTGCAAAAACTTAGATTCAGACCTCTGGAGCTCCTAAATTCTGTGAGATTAGAGCTGTTGTAAAGTTTCCCGCTGAGCTTTATTCAGGGCAAACCAATTGCAAATAGCATAGCTTTGATTAACTGGGAATTTTAGTTACTCAGAGATCAGAAAATCAGGTTTGCACTATGTTATTGGAAATATGCCTTTACTATGGGTGGTTGTCAGGCTACATTTAAAAATAATTGACTCAATTTAATTATGTGGACCTGGTCCCATATGTTCACGTTCCTGTTCCAATTCTCTGATCTGATTGCAGTCATAGGTAAAGGAAAAGCTGTATGGTGGCTATTTTTGTCTTCATATCCAAGATATTGTTAAAGTTGTTGCCATTAAAAATGCCCCCTCTTGCAACAGGAGGGGGATATTTGATCAGACCAACAGGGAATAAACCATCCCTGGGGTACTGAGAGAAAGGGAGAAGAGGGGCCGGCTCAGACCTCAGGGAATGCAGCAGCCATTCTGTGTCTGCTGTCCTGCCCTCCCTGCCTGTCAGATTTGTGCAGTTATAGATTGATATGTGTTTCCAAGATCTTGTGGCTCTGACTGATTAGCAGTTTTGGGGATCAGGAAGGGATTTTTCCTTTAGAGCAAGATTGACAAGATGCCTGCCGAGATTTTTCACCTTCCTCACAACATCCTGAGGGCTTGAATGTAGGTTAATAAGGAGAGTAAGAAAGCTGTCTGTTTATAACTGGAGTTTGCAGTGGCATCTCAACTTGTGGCCAGTGTGCAGTGTGGATGCGTGATTTAAAGGGTCCAGAAGTAAACATGAGTAAGAGATCCAGGAGATTACTGGGGGATGCTATTAGCCTGAAGGAAGAAGGGAAAATCTTAAATTCTTGAGACAGAGGTACCCATCATGTACACTCCCATTCCACCTCTTAGGGGGGAAGGTGAGAAGATTCAGAAGTGGGCTGAATCATAGGCTGAATAGGGCCAATCCTGAATATTGGTTGTTTGTCATGAAGCCATTTAACGCTTTCCTGGACCCAAATAAATGCCTGGGTTAAACGTTAATATAGTTGTGGTCTTCCACTTTAAAGCCCATTCCTTTAGCTGTGTTTCATTCTCCCATGTGTCCTGATCAACTCAGCATTTGCCAACATTTAGCACAAAATATACATTAACCTAACATTTCCCCCTATACTTAGAATAGGAAATTGGTGGGATATCTGAGTTACACAGTGTCTGCTGGCAAATGTTGACTTTTTAAATGGCCACCACTGCAAATCAACAATCAGTAGCAGTAGATAGATTGTTGACTGGGCTTTTGGAATCCATTTTATCAGCCAACAGATGTCACTTAACAGAAAATCTGGTCCAAAATTTTTCATTTTTTTAAAAAAAGGACTATAAATGGCTTTTTTAATAAACTAAATATTTTGGGGAGAGTTCATTTCTTATGATGTTTTCTGACAAGTTTCAAAAACTATATTTTAAAGTTGTTTTTTCCCATTGGAAAAAAATTGACAATTTCCATGTTTGGGGCAGAGAGTTCATTTCTTTCAAAAATATTCACAGAAAATACTTACCATTTTCCATCCAAGTTTAGTCAGACTTTTAGACAAAAAAATTGTTGACCAGGTAGAAGAAATATATTGAGAATATATGGCCTGTATTATACAGAATGCCAGACTAGATGACCATAGTGGTCCCTTCTGGCCTGTGAATCTAAGAATCTGTAATATGTAACTAATTATTGCTAACTAGTTTTTTTTCCGTTTACGTTATGGAAAACCTAGAATAGTTTTCACAACATTTCCACCAACTTAATTGAAGTATATTTAAAACAAAACAAATTTGTGTTTGTGGATGAAATTATTCAGAGATAAGACGGCACACATTTATGGTGAATAGTGGACTACTAATATAATTGTCAACTCTGTTTCTATTTCATTGTGATGCCATTTGTTTCTATTTTTAAGCCTTGAGTTCAGAAGAAAGACTGTGTATAAGATAATGAAATTTAATCTTTATCATTGAGTCATATTCTGCTGTCAGATGCCTGTGCACATCTCATATTGACTTTGATGGGAGCTGCAAGGCTTTAACTGCTTGCAATATTTCACTCTGTGTTTTTGGATGGGAGTGAATATGTAGAAATGATCCTATTGTGATTCTATGTAACTTTGGCTGCTCCAGTGTCAATAACGGGCATGAGCTTACCATTACTGTTCACAGGGAACTCCCACTCAATTGAGCAGGAGTGTGGGATGCATATCAGCAGAAACAAAACCAAGAGGTCTATCTTCTTAACTCCCTGTAAACATCTTCTAAGCTATCTCCTCCTCATTATCCTCCTCCAAACCTTCTTTAAAAGTCTCCTTTTCCACCATGCCGACAAAAAACTTGACAATAGGCTGATTATTGTGCTCAGACCACTGCCTATCAATGGTCCCCATTGTTTCCTTGTACTCCCTTATCTTGTCTGTCTGCAACCATCTGTTGTCTCTTGTGTTATACTTAGATTGTAAGTTCTTTGGGCCAGGGACTATCATTTTCTGCTGTTTGTACATTGCCTAACACAATGGGGTCTTTGTCCATGGCTAGGGCTCCTAGGTGCTATGGTAATATAAATAATAAATAATAATAATTAGGAACATATTACCACTGCCTCTTGTTTGGTAAGGGCTATGTTCTTAGCTTAAAAAGCTGACACTCAGATTGTGAATTTGTTCCTGTTTTATAGATATTCGTGGGCTGCAGGGATTTCTGGACCAGGCCTCTAGATTAGGACTTGATGTATCTTTACAAAAGGTGGACAGAAACATCAGCAGAGTTTTTGCCAGCCTTTTTACTACCATGAAAACTGAAGAGTTGAATCGCTACCGTGACACGTTACGAAGAGCAATCTTACTTCTAAGCCCCAGGGGAGCCCAAACTTTCATCAATGAGGTCAGTGCATTGTTCTTTTAAGAATTGTGCAGTACAAAAACATGCATGATATTTTATACAGTAAGGACCAAATCTTCCAAACTGGCACATCTTGAAAATATGGACCTACATGTGTTAGTTTGTTACTACATATCTTAGTCAATGTCCAGTTTCTGGGAAATGGTTGTAATGTACTTCTGATTACCTAAATACTGCAAGTGAATTGAAAGACCAATACGTAATCCTAGAAAAGAAGCTATATTTATCAGTGACTGTCGTCTTTACCGAGGAAATTCCCAAATCCTTGCTAAAAGGAATTATGCTGTTCATGTCTGTACTACAAAGGTCTATGGAATGTGCTGTCAGTGTGGCAGTGGAATCACAGTATTTTTACTACAAATACAGTAGAAGATATTGGTTGCCTTATTTCTTAATGGTTTCTTGAGATCAGTGAGACTAATTAGGAACAGGATGTAGCTGTTAGGTAAAGATGTAATTAACACTGCGCCATGGGCTACTGTTTTGACATTAATTATTTTCCCCACCTTTTTCCAGTATGAGGTAAAGAATGACTTTGGAGTGCTTACTGTGCTGAAGAGTCTGAAATCTAAGGGTCAGATCCTCAGCAGGTGTAAATTAGCATAGTTTCACTGATCTACACTAGCTAAGAATTTGGCCTTAAATGTTGTACCCTTTTGCTTTAAGTCACCAGGGAACTGAACTGTGAAATTCAAATGTGTAAGGCCTATTTCCAGTTATCAGTGTGTTGCTACATGAAAGCCTGCTATATTAAAAAATAAAATCATTTTAAATTGAATTAGTTCTGTCACTGTTTAGTGGTTTTCTTGGCTCATATCAGCATTAATAAACCTTTCATTTTATGTTAAACTGTGATGATGTGTAATTATTTTTTGATGAATATGGTTAATTTTAGGGCTGATGAATAAGGCAGACTAAGAGCATGGGAAGGTCAAGATAAAGGGTCAAATTCTGTCCTCAGATACGTGCACAAAAGTCTCAGTGACTTCAATTAGAGTTATGCATAAGCACTTGAGGTCATAATTCAGCCCAAAGAGTTTACAGAAAGCTATGCTCAGTTCAGCTGGGACTTCCTGTCTGTTTTTTCATTGGAGGCCCACCATGAAAGAGAATTTTGGGTTGGTTTTCAGATCTGTCCAAATGAAATATCCAAAACTGGTACTAAACTAAGACCAGCATTTACAAATCACTCTAACCTCAGCCAGATATAAAGCCTGTCTCCTTTCAATATTCATAATTCCCAGAAATGCTAATAAGAGTTATATTGAAAGGACAATAGCCATGCAGGCCTCTAGAGTTTGAGTAATGCATTAAACCACTTTACCACTCAGCCCCTCCTCAAAGCAGTATGGTATTATAGGTATTAGGGCTAATGATCCTGATATTTTTCCAGATCCCTGCAGGAGTATAACCGTGGGCAGAAATGAGAAGTAATTTATTTGACAATCTTCTTTTATTGAATCTTGATTGATTGAGAAAAGCTTTACGAAAGAATATTTAAATAATAAAAATCAACTCCCCAACGGCTTGAGATATTTGAGTATATGCTTTAGGGGGGAACCCTGCATTGGCAGGGAATGAACTTAAATGGGACTCAATATGTCTCTTGTATTTCTAGTGTCTATATGATTTTATGGAGCTGTGTATTTCTATAATCATGCAAGGCATAAATACAAATTGTACACAATACAGTATAGAGTATTGAGTTGCAACTTTCAGATCAATTGTCTTTTATTTAATTTCCAGAGATAGGTGTTCAAAGCATACAGGAGGAGGAGGAAACTAGTATGAAGGCAAGAAACCTACAGTTAACAAATTACACATATAGAAGGACTCATATCTATAAACAATGGGAAATAGTTTTCCTCTCCTGGAAAAATTTTAAAGAGCTGAAAAAATATTTCACTGAAAAATTCCCAACCATCTCTGTTAACATCAATGAGGATACTAATAAAGTACTGATTGAATGCAGGATAATGCTTGAGCACAGAGACACTCAAACAAAAGTTAAGATATTTTAATGAAACTTCTGTTGTTGTAAGAGACATATTCTCATCCAGCATCTCAAGACTGTTGTGTGAGTGACTATAACATAATTTTATAAAGAAAGGTTCACAGACCTCTTCTAGCTGAAATCAGCAGATAGTACTCTGCCTGTTAATCACTGCAAAAAGAGACAAATTATTAATTTTCTTTAGAGATGGCCCTGATCTTAAAAAAAAGTCGATCCAGATTTCGGACCCATTCACCTCCTACCTGAAGTTCAAGTGTGTTTAGATCTGGCATCTAGATTTATAGAGAGAGGGGCCAACTTTGGAATTCAGATCCAGGTCATGGTTCCAAAATTCCCAAAGCTCAGAGGTGTGCATTTGTAGGGTTTTGTTTTGGGCTTATGTCTAATTGTTTTAGATATCATTTCTCCTCTATTGGCTTAGTATCCCTAATGCCCGGTTCTGTGGTAGTCCCTGCTCACAGGTTCTGTGATAGTCCCTGCTCATAGGTTCTCAAGCTTTATTTTCTGTTGAGACTGTTGTACTAGAGAGAGAGAGAGAGAGAGAGAGAGAGAGAAACCTCTTCTGGGGCAGTGAGGAAAATGTGGATTGAAGCTCTTTATAGAAACTGAATGTAGTGTTGCTTGACCCCTAAAATATTTTATAAATGTCATCTACTGCAGATATTGCACTACAAGCTCACTTTGGGGGTTGAAGCAAACCTAGTCTCAATGCAGTGAGCTTCCTTTTGGAGCAAATAGTACATGAACTTCAGTCACCAAGGGGCAAATGCCCTCTTCTACATATGCGGAACTCTCTCTAACAGTGTGACTGGGAGTGTTGCACAGTCAATGTGCAAAAGTTGGGCTGGATTAGGGGGATGGCACATAGAGGGAAAGGAACCTGTACATGGTCCCTGCATGCCAGTGCACAGGGAGGGAGGGAAAGGAGCCAGGGGATCCATTACCTGCTTGTTCTTTCCTTTGGCTCATCCAATGGCAGGCAGGGCCACAAGGGCTATCTCAGCCTCTGCAGCCTGGGTTGGGGAAGGAGAGGTCGCTGGTGAAGAAATCCAGAGTCCAGCCTGCTACTAGGGCTGTGTGTTGGGCCCTTGGCTTTGCTCTTAAAGAAAGCAAATTTGAACAGGCTACTTTTTATAGTTAAGGGCTCTTCACTACATAAAGGCATCTGTCAGCTGGAGAGAATTCAAAGGGGAGTGACAAAAATGATAAAAAGATTGGATAGCATGACCTTTTAAGAGAAGTTTAAGGAACTTGCTTTATACAGCCTGACAAAAGGGTAACCAATGCTTAGAAGAAGTAGCATGAGAGTAGGAGGAAGAGGAATTATTTAAGGTGGTTATGGGTGGTATAACAGGAAGTGATGACCTAAAACTAAAAAGAGGAAACTTTCTAACAGTGAGGTCAATTAGACAATGGAGCCTTTTGCCCAATGGATGTGATTGAGGCATCATCACTCAAGGTGTTCAAGAGTAGACTAGATGAAACACTCAACGACAGTGTAGAGGTCATTTCTGCACTAGTTCAAAGGATGGACTAGATGACCCAGATGGTCTTTTTCAAGACCTTTCTGTTATGATTCTGTGCGAATGAATGTAGACTGGTGAATTTTGTATAACCACATACAGGATGAGAAACGAGTAGATGTACAGTAACTTGTTGGATATTTTTTCCTAAACGGTTACACTTTACAATAGACATGCATTTTAATACCACAGGTTGTCTTAATCACTTAATGCAAGATGGGGTGATTTGAGTCCATACAGTTTATTTTGTATTAATTTTGTCACTTCTGTAGACCAGTAGATCCTAAACTGTAGGGTATTAGACAATTACAAGCTCTCATCAGTAAGAGAAGGGAATGGAACTCATGACCTTTAACTCTGTGAAACTTATTAATTGCCATCTTCAATGGGATCTTAAATATGTGGTGCTTTTAAAAAAGGCTCAACTATGAATACAATGTGTGTTTACTGAGAAAGATGGAACTATAGATCGGGTCTACTTAGGTTGTTTAAAAAATAGCATGGAGATTGTAATGAGAAGACTGGTGTAGATGCATTAATACTGGATAGAATCAAAACTGCTCAGCTGTCTGACATAAGCCCTCCACAAGGAAATGAAGACTTTCCTTGATTTACTTAACAATAAAGGCCTGTGCCTTTGGCGCAGGAGGATCAGAGCTCAATTCCTAATGTCACCATGGAATTCTGACAGCCATATGCAGTCACAGCTGTAAACTTCCTAGGTGCTCATAGATCAGGTAAAATTGTTTCTGGTTTTCTTTCTCTGCCCTCCCTATGTGTTTAGCTCTGAGCTCTTACTGGAGTTCCAGGATTGCTCTCAGTTTCCCCTTTTACGTTCCCCTGTTTCAGATGGTTGAGTCATTGCTGATCCTGAATCAGTATTGGAAGTCAGTTTGGAGTGGTATATGGTACTCTCTCTCCTTCCTGCCCCTCTGTGCTAGCTTGTGTGCAAGAAATCGAGCTTGTCTTTCTAAATTCCCCGTGAAGTGACACCCTATCACACAAATGGAATTATAAAAATGATATACGGTATCTTGAACATCCTGTGCTCCCAAGGAAAACAATCTTACCTATATGAAATCATTTTTAAAGGAAATAAATATCCTTTATCTTTTATAGTAAGTTCAGCAGGAAATCATGTTTCATATTGATAAACTTAATGTTTTGGCTTTTGGCATTCATTTTTGACACTTGCCTTTATATCTCTGTACCTATGTACACATATGTGGCTATCTATATGCTCTTTATAGAGTGATTTATAATGAGATAGAAATCTTTTGTGAGGAATTTGGTCTGCGAAGTTTGTTTTTCCTCTCCCCCCCCCCTTTAAAATATTTGTTTAAATAGCAGTGATTGGCTAATTTTGTGTGGGTGAACTAACAACCATTAAAATTGTGGGAATGTGATAATTCTTCATTGAGTAGAGCTAGAAGAAACCGCTCTACCTTTACTTTGTCTAAATCCAGCATGCATTGCGCCTCCTCAGGAACTAAAATCTAATCTGGCATTGATGACATTTTGGACAAATGGACTTTTTGGATTCAAAGGAAAATAATTAAAATTTAAAAGAAAAACAAATAAACGATCCTTAACTGCTCAAACCGGAACTGAAATAATGTTTCCTGATCTTGAGTAAATTGGCTTAAAAACAGATTCTTTTCCTTTGGTGATTTAACAGAATAATACAGTTTGTCTCACTACGAGTAATCCAAGCTGCAGGAGCACTGCAAAAACAAAACAACAAAAATTCATATGGAAATATTTGTTTGAATTTTAATATAAATTGTAGGCAATTTGTGAAGAGGCTAAATTATTTTATATGAATTAGTCAGCAAAGTCTATGTACAACACCTTCCTATTTGTTTCAATTATCTTTAAGTGATTATATTTTTTAAGTCTTTTTTGTTGGATTCAGCTATCTGTGATCCATAAAATTTTGAAAATCATTGTAATGATTATGAAGAGGAAAAACACAAAGCAGCATCCATTCATACAACTTTAATAGTAAACAATAGCAACAAGTCTGTGGGTGTTTGGGAAACAAAGATGGGAAAATGACTGGTTTGTGGAAATACAAGAGTATTAGTAGGAATTGTGGGTGGCCTTTACAAGGTTTAGAATCTGCTGTAGTATTAGTCTTTTTATTTAATACCATGTAAAGTGGTGAGAATATTGGCTAGCTTAAAGAATTTAGATGTTTGCTAGTATTTTGAATCTGATAAGTGGACACTTATGCATAAGTGTTCAGATTCATTTCTGGTACAACGTCATTAGCTTTCAATGCAGTTACGGCATTGATAAATTTGCCCCTATTTAACTGTCCGTTGGTTAGGTTGTTCTAGATGCAAATAGTAAAATTAATCCAAACAAATATACACTTAGATTTCCACATTCTTCATTCTCTAATCCTTTTGAACAAAGGATTTCAAATTTACCTAGGAGTGGTTGAGGAAACTCTAGTAGATTTACTGATAATATTAGCAGCTAAATTAATCATAAACAAGTGGAGAAATCTCTCACAAATCTCATTTTCAACATGACTAAATATGATGTGTGTGGCTATCACACGAAAAGGTGGCAGCACACTATGGTGGAAGATTGCATAAAGTTAGAGGGAAACAAGATATTCATTAAACACCCTTCATTGAAGTGAAAACTCAGATAAAGTCATGGGTAGGCTTAATAATCTCACATTAATTTTAATATGGTAGACATTTATTTTACTCATATATAGTCTGTCTTGATGTTAATGTGAACACTGACAGTAATGCTTTACCTGTGTACCTGATTGTCGTGGTGTTTTTTTTAATTTGGTCTGCTATATTTTTGTTCCAATGTTTGAGGATTTTTCCATTAATCCATGGCATTATCACTTGATATTGCTTTCTCTGTTAGATTTCTGTATTTGCTTATTTATTATAAAATCGAAGAGCTATTCAGACTTAGATCTGAGACCAAATTCTGACCAATTCAGGGAAATTGGTATAACCATCTCTCAAGTTTGATGTAAAGGAACTGTGTGTTCTAAATCTTCATCCTAGCAGCCCAATTTGCCCCTGTGACATGCTTAGAGTAAAATATGTGCACACAGCTGCATATGCAGATGAATGTGAATAGACATGTAGGCAACACGAACCCCAGACCCTAACCCAGAATGTACCTCTTGACTCCTGCAATTAAGGACCTCCCGGATAGCTTCCCCACAGGGTTATGGGGGCACACAATACTGACATCTTTCCCCATTGCCACTGCTGGCCATGGGTTTTCTGGCATGTGACTCTTTGCAGTGCCTAGGTGCTGAGAATTGCCATATACTTTGTACGATGATAGTGGATTTCTTCATTTGTTGGCTACAGTTTTTAAAATTGATTTTTGGCTTAATCCTGTCCCTGTTGAGCTCTGTGAGCCCACTCTTTGATCCTGTGGGATGGCAAAACATTGGTAATGAATACAGATCATTGCACCTTCTAGCTGGGTTCCTATGCTTGTTCCCTTTACTAATTAAAAAGGGCATTTCTTTCTGCCAGAGATTAATGGCTCCATGACTGTGGGATTTCCCTGGCATTTCTCCCATCATGCTTTCTTGTTCTATCCTCTGAGTTAAAATATATGATTTATAATGAATTAGGTTTTTTTTTTACTTGTAGTAGTTGCATGCATGAAGGAATTTTTTAATTGAGCTCTGCATACATTACTTGTGCAATTCAGGTAATATATGTTAAACCCTAAACAGATATTGGACCAAATTCATCCCTGGTGTAATCCCTCTGGAAAACAGTGGAGTTATAACAGCAATGAATTTGGACCACAGTGCTTAATTTTCAGAGGGGTAGCCGTGTTAGTCTGAATCTGTAAAAAGCAACGGAGGGTCCTGTGGCACCTTTAAGACTAACAGAAGTATTGGGAGCATAAGCTTTCGTGGGTAAGAACCTCACTTCTTCAGATTCAAGTGTACCAGAAGATATTTTATCATATAAAATTTCTCAGAGCCATAGTAGTTTGACCAGCTTTATTATGGCCTGTACTTTCTTATTAAAACTGACAGCATTCCTAGCACTGTTTATGTAACATGCTCATATCACTTACATAGCTGTGAGAAGGGGGGGAAAAAAACACCCAAGTTGGGCAGTATGCGTTGTCATTAATCTGTATTACTAGCCTTATCAGAGTCCTTTCCCCGCCTAGATTCCTGTGCATTTTGTTCTAATTTAAAAAGAGGTATGATAGCTTTTGCATTAGCAGCTTCCCCTTCGTCTCCCCAGTGTGCATGTGCGCACACCTACGTTACACAAACACACTGATTTTGTTAATCAGTGGTTGAATAGGAGGAAAAGAAAATAGGGAGATGGTTACATTTGTGCTGAGTCACTTAACCCCCAAAACTACGTTGGATCATAGTTGAGTACGTTCAGCTGACGGGGTTTCCCTTACAAAGAGCTATCTGGCAGACAGCAGAACCAGGTTTTGACAATGTTATACGCCAAACATTTGCATGGTTATAAATTACTTGTAACTTTCTCCTTTGCCCTGCAATAGAGTAAGTGGAACATGTTTGAGTAGTATGTTCACTGTAGTTGTTTCAATTAAACTTTCTGGGGTAGATTCCTGTTTGTTGTTGTATTAAAGCATGGTGCAGTTCCTAACATTTGAAGTTCTCCAATGATATATACCTGTATTTTATTGTATGGATGGCAGCCCTATTGACATCAATGGATCAGACATATGGTTCAGTATCATGACGCCAACAGAGGCTAGTATCAGAGGTAAGAAACCCCTGCAATAGTCACTTGTGAGTGGGTGGGGGGACAAAACAAACAAATCAAAGCCCTAAAGGAAAGTTTTTTCTTAATGACCATTTAGTTGAATGTTGTTATGCCCTGAAGCATGAGCTTTTATATCTCTTCAAAACTCTTATTTAAGAAATCCTTACTATTGTAACTCTGGACATTGTTGTTTTCCATATAAATCTCCAATCCTATTTGTAATCTTGCTAAGCTAATTGGCTTTAATGAGATCTTGTGGAAATGAGTTCCATAGGGCATTTCCTTTTTGATCTGTGTTAAATTTGCCATCTTTTGGATTTTTTTCAATATCCCTTTTGGTTTTTGTATTATGAAAGATGACATATAGAAGTATCTGATCTACCTTCACTCTGCCTTTTTTGTAGAAGCAGTGAAGCTCTCAAATGCAGTTCTGAAGTAGTAAAGTTAACTCTCCAGAAAGGATTAGAACCTGAAGTATACCTGAACTTTAAAAGTGGTGGTTCCAACCTTTTGGCATCCTTCATGAGAAAAGACATTTATGTAAAGTAACTGTTGGTATTCTTATTTATTCAGTAGGTCCTGGCATCAAACATATTTGTTTTAGAAAACTCATGTAAATCTTTATTTGAAGAAAAAGTATAAAAATGAACTGAAAAAAGTGTTATATGTTATATGCATATTTAAACACACAGAGGTTTTTGTTTATTATTCTTATACACTGAATTGACGGATGCAAGAGTAACCTTAGTAAATGTACAAGGTTTATTTTCTTTTCAAATCATTTACTTTGGGGAGTTTGCCTGAATATTTGAACATCCTGCAATTTAAAGATAAAAATTTTCAAAAATGAACTGGAAATTTAAAATAAGTACTGTGACATATCTGTGGTCATAGAGCACATAAATATATGCAAAATGTTTCTCTTAAAATATTGTAAATCTTTAGGCAATGACTTTATCATTCACTGCAAGGATAATTGTGTGCAATTTTAGTATAATTTACCTGAATGCTTGAGATTACTAATTAATTATGGATGATTAATTTTTAAATATGACCCTACATTTGCATTTCATTATCCTAGGGTTTGCCGATCTTAAAACTTTAGCAGAACTACTGTGTGTGTGTGTAAGAGAACCAGTTCTATCTTGTAAAATCAGTAATATAACAACTAATAACGTAGCTATTTAAAGAATTTGCCATTTTCTAATTATTTTTTAACTAAATGTATTGGAAGGATCAGATGATATAGACGTTGGAAGATATAGAACTGAAATAGCAGTTATTTTCAATCTTGTGATATTTTCCAATGCCTTAGGCACCACTGTATAGTAATTATGGGTAAATGTTGAGATTTTAATGGGAACCACTGTATCTCTCACATAAATACAGGGGCTGTCGCAAGAGTCTTCCACTAAAATGGCCTCTCTCAAGATACATATTTAATCCTGCCATTCTGGATTCAGGAAGTGACTCTATGATTTACTCCTTTCCTAATTGCAAGAGATCATAGAGGAACAGGCCTTTTGTCCTGGAAAAGGATAAGTAATATGATAGTTACTAATTTGAACTTTGAATGTACCTTTTCCAATTCTCATTTAAATATCAGTTTTAATGAATGAAATAAAGTGATATTTACCAAGACATTTTTAGTTCCAAATTAATTTGGAAAATAATTTGAGTCTTGAATAATTGTTGTGGAAATATGGCAGAGTACTGTTTGCACACAAGACAGAAATTTAGGCAAAACTTACCTTGAAAGTTTGAGAAGACTTGTCCTAGGACAGAAAGCTCTATCTATTCGATCTTCTCTCCTGGTTCAGATTAGAACAGGTCATTTGTGCCAATAACCCCAAAGATCTATTGTGGTAGCTAGCTAAAGGACAAAAGTATCCTGGCTTTCCAGTGACCATATTCCTTCTTTCAGTAACAGCAAGCAGAATGACATACAGCAGCCCTATGGCACCTGAAGCTCCATCTACACTGGGTAGATGCTCCAGAGCCTGGGTCCATTGGGTTTAGGTTTGCTTTGCATTGGTGGATCAGCACAAAGGTCCGTAGCGCCTAAGACTTTGACTAGGTTTTTATGTTAAGAGTATAGGTTTTTATGAAAACCTCAAGGGTACTGCAGGTAAATCTCATGGGAGCCCATTGAAAATGAAAGTAAAGAAATATTTGGGAACCTTGTTTGTCAGGGGCAAGCAGTTGGATTTGATTAAATCACATTTATAACAGAATATGGTGCTATAATTGACTGTGTTTCCTCGGGCAAAGAGTGTTCTATGTCAGACAAATAGAGCAGTACATCATCAGCAGGGAGTGTGATGTCTTAGTTGCCCTCATTCACCTATATACCCTGAAGGTATAATAGGTCAAATACTCAGAGATTTATGGCAAGAGGTTAAATGGAGAGGGCAGAAAGAAAGGCAGACTGAGCACAGTCCTATCACTATAGAGATGAGATGTTTGATAAATAAGATGACTGTGACATTGGGATGGGAATGAAATGCATTGGGGACTATGAGGAATTTCTATGGAAACTAGTTAAGGCTTAAATCTCTACAGATTTGGTTTGAGATTCTTTTCCAAATTTTTGTCTGCAAGGTTGGGTTAAAAGTCTGCAAGAAGGGATTTTACTGTGAGATTTCTGGTACTCCTTGTTTTCATATGGGCTAGGAAATGGAAATAACATAAAACAGTGTTTTCTCTTAGCATTTTGGTCTTATCTCATGTTTTTGCTTCCTGTCCCAAATACCACCAGGACATCCAGAGATGTGTGAAAATAAACATAAGTTTGTGGGGAAGGATAAAGTTATCTGAATATTTTCAAACTTCAGCATGTGTGTGGTTGAGTTTTGAGCAAAGTAAATATTCCTTGGTTCACCCATGTGTTCTGAACATTAACATTTTTAGAAGATTCAGAACACTATACTCCATTGGACGTTAATGACTTCACAAGCATCATGAAAGGACAGGCACAGAGATGCAGACAATATTCAGGAAGATGTTCTGTGTTGTTGGAAGTCTGTCCAAACTTGAACTAGCCAAGAATGCTGATTAGCATTAATTATTTATACTGCTCTATTAATGTACAGAGCGAGCTAAATCTATGTAAGACAGGCTAAAATGCTAATGATATAAGTGATATTTTGTAATTCTTATAATACCAATCATGGCAAAGATGTGGGTAGAGGTGCCAGGGGCTGAGAATTTTGTGCTTGTGGACGAGGGAGGCAGACAGGATGTGCTGTGAAGTGGTGCTTACATCACCTTTCTGGAGGTGTAGTGTTCACTCCCTGCACTGCAAAACTGGGAGCATACTTTAGTTTTGCTTGTCTTTTATATTCTTATCAGATATGCAGTCTAGTATGCTGTTCTTTTACTATCCTGCATCCATTGCCAAGCATGTTGTAAAGATTTTTCTCCTTGTAGGTTTTATGAGGGATAACGGATAGGGCTGTGTAGAAATCCCTCCTCTTAATCTTACCTAGTCAAGGGTCAATATCTCTCTATATCCGTGCGCTGTCAATGCTAGTGCAATACAAGTAATGAATAATGGCTCCCATACTGTGATCTATGTGCCAATGTGTAAACTCTGCAACAGAGATTGTCAGAAACCGTTCTGGGGATGGTCATTGCTGTGGCAGTTGGGTTTAGTAGATGGAGTCAGGAGTCAGAGCCAGAATCAGGAGCCCAGAGCAAGGCTGAAACAAGGCTGAAGCAAGAGAGAGGTTGGAACAGGGCTGGAGCAGGATAAGGCTTGTGGAATCCATTATCACTATCATGCAAACCATGAAGTGACATTGAGCAGACTGAGCTGCTATTTCTCCTGCAAGACTTATATACCTGCCCTGAGGCCAGACCAGCTCGTGGATTGGCTGGAGTCTAGCACAAGAATGACTCATCAACAGGTTCTAGTTCAGGGATGACTCATCACCTTACAGAGGGCAATTTCTGATACCTCTCCTATTCCTAATAGGGACATCCAAGAAAATTCTACAAGCTGTGAGCTCTTTGTGCATCTGTAGTAAGACGTGTACTATACTCGTTCCACCTATGTATCTTCTATGCTTCAGCCCACTGGTGTGATTTATTTTTGCATCACTGCTTCCATTACCATCTTTCAGAGTTCTACCAGAATTTCTTTGCAATGCAGCATGATTTCTTCCCAGGGTTATTGATTGATTGATTGATTTTTGTATCGCAGTAGCACTAAGAGGCCTTAACAGAGATTGGGGCTCCATTGTGTGAAAGTCTGGGCTTCAGGCCACTTACAATCTTAATAGACAAGACAAACAAAAGGTGGGAAAAGGAAGCATTTCCCATTTTACCATTGGGGAATTGGGGCACAGAGAACTTTATGCAAGGTAACACAGGAAGCAAACATTGAACTGTGATCTCCTGAGCCCTAGTTCAACACCTTAATCAAAAGATCATCCATCCATGGGATACTGTCAGCTATATTTGTTTCACTTTTGACCCCTAGCTACAGTATTTGAACTTGCTGGAAAGTATATTAATTTCCTCCCAGTCCATCACTCCAGTGATTCGGAGTAAGACTTTGTTGGCTCTGACTAATTCACTCTAGATCAAATATTATAAACCTCTTCAAATAACAAACATTGTTTTTAGTTTTATTTTCTAACTAGCTACGTAACCAAACTTGCACATAGAGTCTTACAGGGCATTTGAAGAATTGCTCAGGTAAATTTTTTTATTGAATTTGGATCCTTTCATTTTAATGGAGTTAAACTTTGCAGTGGAAACACTCCATGGATGAGATCAGTTTGTTTGGCACTGACCCATCCATTCAACTTGAAGCAATCAGATTAAATAGCTTTGCACTTTATTAATGTGTGTGCAAATGGAAATCGAGTTCCAAGGACACTATTTATGAAAGCACCTTGAATGATCAATCTTGGTGTGTAATTCATGTTTTACTTTCAACTTGCAAGATTGTTTTTCTAAAGAAAAAAAATTAGAATTGTTTTTTCGATTGTATCAGGAAAAAAACAAAATATGGATTATGATTATTTCTTAATGACAACATCATAGCTTCAGAATATTTTAAGTTCCCCAATACAGTGCCCCATAAAACTGGAAAATCATATAGAATCCACTATGTGGACTAATAGATACAAAAATGTAAGTGTTCAGTTTCTAAACCATTTTAGTTTTGAATGCATATTGATTCAAAGTCAGAACAACTTAGCAAGTGCAGCACTTGTCAAAGTCATTCAAGATAGCATGTATTACTAAGAGACACCCTAAAGTTGTAAATATCTTTGTGCAATTAAAAAAGGATACACCTTTCCAGCACAAAAAAGTGTGTGAGTGGGAGGGGGGGTGGGTTATATGTATTATTCAGAAAAATGATGTGTTTGTGCCAGCACTACTAAATACCAGAGAGAAAAAAAAACGGAAATAAAATGATGACAAAAATAATTTTAGGGACTGATCCAAAGTTCATTGAAGTCAATGAGAGTCTTTGGATTAGGCTTGTCAGTCACTACTGGCTTCTGCATAAATCCCCTAATGGCTGAGGTGCTGCCATAAGCATGCGAAGTGGTCCTAGGCATTTGGCAAATGTACAGGCACACAGGGATCCCTGCCATGTCAGCAGCTAGCACCCTGGCCACTCTACTGATTTCTTGTGCAGAAGTACTATAGGATATAATGGAAAAGTCTAAATGTTTTATGGACCATCCTGCAGAATGTAATAGAAAATCATACCTTTGCTTACAGAATTATATAGGATAGTTCAAATAACCAGAGGCTAGCATTCTCTATGGGTTTTTAGAACCTTACTGGTTTAATCCCACTAAATTCTACAGGACTTTTCCATACAGGATATGACCACATCCCATCTTGAAAGATGTATTTGAGGGGGGTGCTGGGAAGAGGAAGCAACCCTTCATTCCACCGCATTGACAAGCAGCCTGATTCAACACCTCTTTACTAGTTGTTGGAACATTCCTTGTGCCTCCCAGTGACTAGCACTGCGATCCTCTACTTAGCTGCCAAATCTTCCCCAAAATGTGCTACTTGGATTTCTGAGCACTCTGATATATAGTGTGCACACTCCTATCCACACATTATAGGCCTATAAAATGTAGGACGGTTATTCTGAGAAATTTGATGTCCTTATAAATGTCACCAAATTTAACTCAAGTAAATTATCTTCATCTTTGGGGAAATTAGGATAAAGCTAAAGAGATTATATATGGATAATTGAGAAAGGGGAGAGATGTATGTGTGTGTAATCTTTATCCTAACTCCCCCCAAAAGCAAAGGGCTTGTGAGGAAATGCACAGGATCAGTGTGTATGTACTTCAGTGCAATTGGGCAAGGAAATTGAAGTAGCTAAAATATTACAGGGAAGGCAAGTTACTCTGAGACTGTCCCCTATTCTGAAGCTTTTAAGTGACCAAATCTCAGTCACTCTAATGATACTTTCTTATAGTGTAAAAGAGAGGCAGCATAAACTAGAGGATGAAATGCAGGATTTGCAGACAGATTTTGCTAAATTCTGTGTCTATTCCTTGCATCTGTAAAACAGCAATGATACTTGTATATCTAACTCATCCTGCTGTCCGGTAAATAGAAGAGGACTTCAGTCTCCAATGTTGTACATTTGGCATTTCACCAGCATTAAATTTTTGAAGAGTAGGCCTGATTAATGCTATATTTTATTTATAAGTAATAAGTAAATAAATAATATTAATAAGTAAATAAAGTATGTCCTTCAAATACTCAGATGTACTATTTGAGAGTTTGTCAGGACTGGTATATACATTAGTGTTTTCAAGTACTTTCATTCAAATGAGTAATCAAGATCAAGCATAATTAAGTGTTGAGGCAGAGGGGAAAAATAGCTCCACGGTGAGAGCCATGATATCTTGCCATCTTTTGACATTTATAATATAGTATTTTTGTCCTCTTCACAAAAAATAATGGCCTGTGGGCTACTACTTTTCTATAACAGTGACCTCTACTGGATTGAGTGTCAGACCCATAAAAGTGTGTATCATAAGCCCAAATACTAATACAGCTAAAAAAGATTGTCCTTTAACTCAAGTGGTGTGACCCTATGCTTGTGGTGTAGAGGGATCTGATTCCTCGCCCTGCTTATATCCATGAAGTTCTGATGTGCAGCAGATTTGTTACACAGTGAAAAAGCAAAATTCAGTATTTTTTTTGCCAGCATTGCAACTTTTTTTGGAGGATTATGTATAATAGAAAGTAGGAGTAACCCTGAGAAAGTGTAGTATCATATCAAACTAGGTCAATGACATATTAGGTTTGAATGAAGCTGCTTAATTTTCTTTTAGGTGCTCAAATATCTTGCATATTTGAGTTTTGTTTTTTTTTTATGTCCTGAAACTTTTGGTTTAATACCTTATCATTAGTGCAATTATAAACTGCTTGTTTAGGACTATGGCATCAGCACAAACTACAAATATGAGACTTGCTGTAGGACTTCTACATATTTATTGCTATTGAGGTGAACGTATGTCATGTAGGCTACGTACTCTCTAAAATACAGTAGCTCTGGGCATGCTCACACCAATCTGGCTAGACAACCAATAGCATTTGGTGGTATCTGTTTTGTATGTTAGAACTATGAGTCACAGTAATGTACCCACATGTAGCTGTACACAATTTTTGATCTCTGCTAGATTTTAGTGCTTTTAAAAAATGAAATTCAGCTTTTCACAGTGAGGAGGACTTATGTCTCTCTCTCACTCTCTTTCTCCTCCCAAATCTCCTTGTGGTAAATTTGTATTAAGTGAATTCTTTTGAAAAATAGATTGAGTTTAAGAGATCTTAATTGTAAATAATGTTGGTGGAGATGTTAAAATGATCTGCATGGATGTTTAATGGGGCGTGTTAGCGCTGTTGTCGTCACTAACCTAAAATTAGAATTAAGAGTACATATAAATCTTTACAGGGAGGTAATGGCCCAGTTAAAACATTGTCATGTGAAGGTGCTCTGCTTATGTATAAAACTGGAGTCAGTACTTTTCACCTTGACCGAAAATTTGTCAAGAAAAAAAAAAATTCCAGAACCACTGAAGCTTCCATGCCAACAGTTGTAATTAAAAGTGAACACTTATGTCCCATCTGTTTACCACATCACTGAAGCTATGAACACTGTCAGTGGCCGTGGGCAAACAAATAAATCAACAGGCTAGTGGGCTGCTCTAGTGTGCAATGACACTCGCCAAATTTCCCACTCAGCTCATTGATATTGATTTGTAAATGAGCCTGCCTGTTTGTTTGTTGGAATCGCATCATTACTTCAGCAAAGTATGTAGCAGCTTTCCAGGGGCTCTGAATTTTATTATTTATCACTTTGATTTGCCTGTGGAAGGGTCAGGAAAACTAACAAAGGGGACTTGCAATAATTAAAACTACTAGAATGTACTGTGATGGAAGAATTTTTAGATCACCAGAATGAAGCTGTAAGGTGAAGGAAAGAATGAGACAATACTGCACTTTTGTTTAACTCTTTAATTAAAAACAGTGTGGAATTGGAAACAATTTCCTGTATGTCACTTTCTCCAGTAATACGCCATAAGTCGTACCGGTCTTTGAAACTGCCTCTTCATTGATGTGTCAATATCCCTCAAAATCCTGCAAAGCTTTCTCTTGGTCCTATGAGGGAATGCAGGAAAGGGAATGGAGTTTGTTTTTAAAAGAGTGAGAGAGACGGGGAAACTGACATAAAATGTATTGGAGGCAAGAAAGACAGGACAGAATATCAGTGTGTGACATTTGTCCTGGCTTCATTTTTCCTTCCGCTCATCAGCTGGATCTTCTAAAGAATGTCAGGATGTTATTGAAGAAACCCCCCCCCCAAAAGTCCCTCCAGGTCTTTGTTGCTTTTGACAAGAGTACATGAAGTCCTCTTATATGCAAGTGAACTGTGTCAAAATGGCTGTTCTTGTGCATTTCCTCCTGCTGTTTATTGGCAGGATGGCTGCGAGAGAGGTTAAATTAGAGTCCATTCAACCAGAACTCTGGCAGCAATGGTAGCCAGACTCTTTCTGTGCCAGTCCCCTCTCATGAGATTGACCTTGCTTTCTCCTGAAGCTAATTCCATACATTATATGTATTTTATTTCAATAGTAGGATTATATTTGGTAAGAATTCTATGTTCAAGTTTGTTTCAGCTATTCAGGTCTCAGCTGCATCTAGAATTCTGAAGCTGAACTTTTTGAGTGACATACTATGTTCTTCTATTGTGGCTTTTTACAGGCCCCCTCCTCCCCAAAATCCTTAAGTCCTAGATATAGTGTTATACGAGGACAGAATTGAGTGTTTGTTTACAGGTATAATGAGTTTATAAGTTATTTAAAGGATAATCTCTTTTGCTTTATAGCATATAAAGCAATGAATAGCTCCTGAGACTGATTAAAAGCCTCAGCTTTGATTTGGTTGTTAATCAATCTCAAAAGCTGTTTATTGTGAGTATACAACAGAGTAACAGAGATTATTACTATTACACAATATCACAGAGCAGGCAAAATAAAACAACCCCCTGTGAAGGCTTGGAAAAGCTGAAGTACCTCTTTCTCTGAATCTCAATGACATCACATTGAGGCAAAACTGGATAAGTAAATTCGTGGGGAGGGCTGAGTTTAAATAAGGATAACTTACACTTTTGATGCCACACGACTTAATGTTCTGACTGAGGCAAAGTACTATGTAAGCTTTTGTTTCTTTTTTTTTCTATATCTATCTAATGTAAAGTGAAATCCTGTTATATGAACTGATTAGGACAATCCCCGTTTTGATTGTTGTTATATATTGAATGATCACTCCATCCACATCCATGAAACAATGAATTTCCCAAATCGGTCACATGCATAGAAGCCAAATCTCCATTTTACAAGAAGAAAACATTTGAATGCCAAAGCACATCAATCGCATTATAATCGGGTGCAATTTATCCAGCCATACACTGTAACATTCTTTACCTGTATCAGAGAAGCTCTCAAAAAGGTGTGATATTATTTCCTGTTTTTGAAGTTTAAAATAAATTACTTCTCTCTGAACCTTACAACTCAATGTACCATTGATAAGCATATGCAGTAGGCAAATGCATTGACACTAACATAAAATGGCTTTTGAGAAGTAATTTTGGATCCATAGAATAGAATAATCATCACAAAGGAACAATCAAATTCTACTTTATTTGTTTTTAAATCCTACCTACAAGTTGTGTGTGTGTGTTTAGAAAGGTTAATAATCATTTGAAAGGATGTCAGGAAAAGAGTGATATGATTAGATATGTGGAGTGTCAAAAAGATTTCAGTGTGTCTTTGGAAAAGGGAAATTGGTAGTTTCTTTCTGAGTTGTGATTAATTGAAATTCTGCCTGTCCATCTGCCTTTGTACTGCTTTCTATTGCTGCTGTTTGAGTGCCTCACAGGTATTAGATTGGCAGAGTGAGATCCCTAATAGATTTATTGGCTCCTTCAGCTCTTCTCCCTTCTCAGATTATAAAACGACCTGCTTTGGGGGGGCGGGGTGGGGTTCAGTGAGGGATGATGAGGTGGCAGTTTTGTAAATGTTATTCTGGTTATGGTTGAGATTGGTTGTATTTTGAATATTTACTGTTCAAAGTGGACAAGCTGTTGGGTTTCTTGTTGAATGCAGGATTGGGGGTGAGGGATTATGCTATTAGTGCCTTGATATAAATCCTACACCAATTAACCCACTGAGGTGCAAACGATGACAGCAACTCATGGAGAAAGCCCAAGAACACATGAAATATTGCCAGATAATCAAACCACTTGGATTGTTTGCTACAGAGAAAGCATGGATCATGCATCAGTATTCAGATTGTGGATGTCTAATCTGCATGCTGGAGTCTGAAGCACAGACTGAGAGTCGAGGGTATTCTCATAACTACTGCAGAACATAGAGAAAGGTCATAACCTTGTTGGGAAGAGAGGAAAGGAGACTGCCTTTTGGGGTCAAGGGATGGAAAGCCTGGATGTTCTGATAAGCCTAATATTTAGGGTGAACTGCACCTCTGTGCAGAAGGCCAGCACAATAGAATGTAAGTGATGGCTAGAGCTAACCCCTTCCACAAGCGTCAATTTTAGTCTCATAATTTTAGAATGGAGTCAAGCTGCTAAAATGCTGAGGTTCACCTGTGTCTAATGTCTGTCATCTGTGGCTGACAGTAAGAGTTTCAGTGCAGTCACAAGAAAATGTTCAATATGGTTTGTTTTTGGCCCATGGACCATACTACCATCTGGAGAACCCCATTGTAATTTTGTGAAATGCATAATTTTTTCTGTGGGAGAAATTGGAAAATATTGTGCTGATAATTCAGACGATAAAATAAAATATAACTTGCCTGAATGAATGCAAGTTCACAAGATGAAGTGTAATAATCTTTCAAAGATTGTGAGTGTAAATGGATGCTTTAAAAATTTTCTGAAAATATCTTTATATACACTAAAACTCATCTGGATCTATTATGTCACTGGATCTATTATGTTAGTTCTGACACTGCATTTCTGTGTAGTCTTCTTTTTTTCTTAAAAGAAACATTTAAAAAGTTGAAATAATTTCTATTCTCTCACAGTTCATTCAAATAACCATCAGGGGGTTATCCAGATTGCCAGATGTAAGCAGGGGAATGGTCCCGCTATTGTGGGGAACTTTCTTGGCTTATACATTACCCTGGTGAAATGGGTTAGCGAAAGGATATGAGTCCTCGCTCCCACTTCCTTTATCCAGAGGCCTGCCTGACCTCAAGGGCTCCCCTTCCACTCTACTGTGTGGCAGAGGATTCCTGGGGGTCTCAGCCCCCAACCTTGTTGTGGTCACTTAGGGCAGGGGCTAGGGTGTCCCGATTCTGGGGTGCTCTCTCTGCATTGGATGCTTCACTGACCCACTCATCATTACATACAATTCAAAGCAAACTTTATGGCCTTCTTACTTGAGTTTAACAGCCTGACTGGCACTTTTCCTTTGCTGGCATTAGCAAGTACATTTGCAACCAGGAGCCCATTAGGGAGACTGGCCTCAGGTGTTGGCTTGACAAGCCGTTAGCTGTACAAATCAGGTATTATGCATGGTCAGATCTCTCTTTTAAGTAGTTTCAGAAATACAATTCAGAAATAGTGGTGACTTCTGAGCCAGTGTCTATCAAACAGTGGGTTCTCACTCCTGCTATGGTTATTTCCACTATCAAGCAGTCCCCGAAAGCTCAGCCACAGAAGTCGTTGAACACAGTAACATCATCAGGGTCCTTTTCCTCACTGCTGACACGCTGCCCTTTTCCTAGGGACAGCTGTAGAAACCCTTCTGTCCCCACTCAGCCTTCTCCTGATGGTGGGCTACTCGCTCCTGGTGCCTCTTGGATTTCAGGTGCCTGGGACTCCAGTCTCCTTCTGAGTGGACAATCTCAGCTAGTATGTCCTGGCCTTTCACAAGTGTAACAAATGTACCTTCCCAGCTCATCCTTCAGTGAATATCTTCGGGACCCTGGGGTCCTTGGATATTTTGGCATATTAGTGGAGGTTTTTCCTTTCATCACCTCAGTCATCACTTTTAGCATCTCCCCTTGTTTGACCACTAGTTAGTGGACAGCTTCACTTAAGCTTTCCAGTGTTAACTGTGTTTGGGGCAGGGCCTTTTCCCCAGCAGTTGCATTCACTAGGCCCCCGCTTCGTGTACAGAGGTTAGGCTTGGCTGTCTCTGCCACAGGGACTTCCTCTTCTTCTGACCACATAATGGCAGCCTGTATGAGTTCGTGAAACTTCTTACTGGGCTTTTCCTTAAACTTCCTTTTCATTTCACGACAGAGGGCATCATCCTGGAGCCCCAGTACTAACTGCTCTTTCAGAACGATATCTGGGTCTGGAACTCGTTGAGGGTATCGATGCTCCACTTTGCTCTTTCTCTCCTGGAGGTCATACGCATATGCCTGGACAGTTTCACCAGGCTTCTGCTTTCTCTCAAAGAACTCCTTTAGTTGGGTTCCAATAGGTACCTTGTCTCCATAAACTTCTAGGAGGAGTTCAAATATCTTTTCCACATCTTTCTTGTCTGCCAATGCCATGAACTTTACTGTGGCCTTGGCCTGGCCCTTGAGGTGTTCCTCTATGAAGTCCACATGATCTTCTTCAGGTACTCTTAGCACATGCAGAGCCGCCTTCACAGACTTGACCCACTCCTCTATCATAATGTTGGGAATCCACCAAACTCTGTGACCTTCTGCTTCCATGGGACATAAATAGTAGGGGGGTTCTTAGCTTCTGCTGCCTGTTGGTCTATTACTGCCTTAGCCAGTGATAAGGCTTCTCTCTGTTTTGTTTTTGCTTGTTGTAATGCCTCCGCTTGGTCTGATAATCTGCGCTGAAGTTCAGCAAACTGGGTCAGTAGTTCTTCAATTCCAGCCATAGTAGGGTTCTTGACCAGGCCTGGACAGTGCTACCAGAACTCAACCAATAAACCAATGGGGTGGACCCTGTGGATAGGAACTTGTTCATGATGCCAATTATGTAAGCCAGGAAAGTTCCCCACAATAGCGGGACCATTCCCCCCCCCTTACACAAAGGTCAGTAAATCAACAGCATAAAGTTGAAACACCATTCCTAACCACATTATATGGTAAGTCAAATCACCCACTCTTTGGTAATTTTCAGCAATAACTAAGAGCACGGTTGGTTAAGGTGAGAATTTCAATTAGATCACTGACCTTCCTGTGTGGTGTCTGTGCCATTTATTTTATTGTAGTTTATGTTCTGGGTCTGTTCTACATACTTTTCTATAGAAGAGTTAAAAGGAATGAAAGACAAAAAACTGGGTTTGGGGAGAACATTCAGTAACTTGTTTCAAATGGAGAGAATTTCTTTGGGTTACCTTTCAAGAGCACTGTTTGTATTTAAGATAAAACACTGAAGTTTTATGGGGAAAAACTGAGCTTTAAAACTGATAATTTAGTACAACAAGGCTTGTGCAAGTGAGCCACTAATCCTGGTGGAGAAATAAATGCACTTTAAAAAAAAATGAGATGACCTAATATATATGCTTTCATATA
Source organism: Terrapene triunguis (assembly GCF_002925995.2). NCBI lineage: Eukaryota > Metazoa > Chordata > Testudines > Emydidae > Terrapene > Terrapene triunguis. The sequence goes on along the minus strand of NW_020664446.1, from coordinate 52,408,413 downwards.
TGAAATAAATAATTGGTTAAAGTATACTGCACTATATTCCTAAGGGACAATGGTGTTGGCCAAACTTTCAGCCAGCCTCTACCCAGTTTGTAAATGTGCACATTCAAATTTTGAAGGGAAGCTGTTATGTATGTATAAGAACATAAGAACGGCCATACTGGGTCAGACCAAAGGTCCATCTAGCCCAGTATCCTGTCTTCTGACAGTGGCCAATGCCAGGTGCCCCAGGGGGAATGAACAGATAATCATCAAGTGATCAGTTCCCTGTCGCTCATTCCCAGCTTCTGGTAAACAGAGGCTAGGGACACCATCCATGCCCATCCTGGCTAATAGCCATTGATGGACCGATCTTCCATGAATTTATCTAGTTCTTTTTTGAACCCTGTTATAGTCTTGGCGTTCACAACATCCCCTGGCAAAGAGTTCCACAGGTTGACTGTGCATTGTATGAAGAAATACTTCCTTTTGTTTGTTTTAAACCTGCTGCCTATTAATTTCATTTGGTGACCCCTAGTTCTTGTATTATGAGAAGGAGTAAATAACACTTCCTTATTTACTTTCTCCACACGAGTCATGATTTTATAGACCTCAATCATATCCCCCCTTAGTCGTCTCTTTTCTAAGCTGAAAAGTCCCAGTCTTATTATTCTCTCCTCATACGAAAGCCATTCCATACACCTAATCATTTTTGTTGCCTTTTTCTGAACCTTTTCCAATTCCAATATATCTTTTTGGAGATGGGGCGACCACATCTGCACGCAGTATTCAAGATGTGGGCATACCATGGATTTATATAGTTATACTTGTATTCACAAATCAAGTATTTGGGCACCTAGCTACCCCATGTGTGGGTGCAAATGTCTGTGTCTTCAGATGTGGTAATTAATTATGTGGGTGATGGGTTACATAAACAATTTTGTATGTTTCAAAAAAAAATGTGGGGGCCCTAAATTCTATGCTGTAGTTTAAGTACTTAAGTACTGCCAACAAGTAGGTCATTTATCCTGAATCATTCATGGTGGCGGTGAAAGATTTCTTGCATTTCAAGCTAAAAAGACACGATAACTTTAACATTTATGTTCAGCCTTTGCAAAAACTGGAGATGGGGAGGGGAGGGACAGGAGGATGAGAGGAGAGGAAGGTTGCCTGCAAACATATATAGGACTCTAGTAGCTGCATGAAAATGAATGACTTTGCTGTATAGTTTACCTGGTTAACAGTCTGTTCTTATCACATGTGCAATGGTCCACAGACTTCCTAGTTTGACCCTATCCTGGGACCTCATTATGTGCTTTCACAATTTGATTTTCTTCACATTGTGTACTGAACTTGGGGGTTCCCAGAGCTCATCTATCCCTGTCTGTGTTTTCTTGCATTTTTGTTTGGCTTTCTATACAATCACGCACCACGATATTCAGAATATAAAAATTCTGTGTCCAAACTCCCTACCCCACCTCCTCCTGATGTGGAGCCAAATGGGCTTTGTTGCAGCATAGTTCATGACCTGCCCTCAAAGCTTCCTATTTCAGGAAATATCCTGCTTGAGCAAGGAACCATGGGAAACAGGGAAGAGAATACTGTGCATCAAAATTCCTCTGTCATCTCCATAGGCAAGGTTTTTTTTACTTATTTCTCTTGGAGGCTGGTAGAGTCCTATGGGGGTGATTATAAATAAGGCTACGTTTTAGTCATGGGTATTTTTAGTAAAAGCCATGGACAGGTCACAGGCAGTAAACAAAAATTCACAGCCCGTGACCTGTCCATGATTTGTACTATATACCTCTGACTAAATCTTGGGTGCTTTGGGGCAGAGGGTGGCCTGGGGGCACCACGGGTGCTCTGGGGAGGGCGGGGGGGCACAGCGTCCTGGGACCTCTGCTGCTGCAGGGGGGTGGAGGGGTGTGGAGCCCTGGGACCCCTGCTGCTGCTGGGGGGGCAGGCGGCAGTGCATGGCTCGGGACCCCCGCTGCTGTTGCAGTGGGCGGGCTGCAACAGCTCAAGACTACCCCAGCAGCGGCCAGTGTGGCTAGCTCAGGGGCTGCCCGAGCAGCTCAAGCAGCCCCTGGGCCAGCCACACCGTCTGCTGCAGAAGTCACAGAGGTCCTGGAAAGTCACGGAATCCATGACAGACTTGCAGCTTTAATTATGAAAGAGCTTTCCCATAACGGCCTTGTTAAGGATCATTTCACTGGAGATGGTTCAATGAGGGTAGTCAGTATTGTGTTCCATCCAGTGAAACACATAGAATTTGGGAACTGAAGTGTCTGATTTTGTTGGATTCTGAATCTTTCTTGAGTTTGTCTAGGTTGCAAGGTCTGGTCTGACCTGACTGAGTGGTCCAAATATTCCATTTTTGGATACTTCTGAATTTGGAATTCTGCTACTCCTAGCATTAGCTATCAAGAAATGTGCATATTTCTTTTGTTTAATTGGTATAGTGAAAGCTGTCTTTATGCTCCCTTATTAACATTGGCCAGCTGATTTACTGGCCCAAAATGTTTGTCCCTTCAAAGATTGCTATTTCTATTATGCCAACCATAGTGGGTAGTAATGCAACATGTTAATGATTCGTTATTAGCATGCCCAGCTTTATCAAACGAATAGAAATCAAGCTGCATGGCCAGTGGGGAATACCTAAGATGAGCTGACACACTGTTCAACTGTATATAAAAGTTCAAGGCAGCCAAAAAGAAGATACCAAGTCTGTAATAAGTTACCATACAAAAATAACAGGAAAATATAACAGGAGAAATGCATGATGAATTTTCTTGTGGTCAGACAGACAGCCTGTATTTTATTTTGATATTATTTGATGTTGCAAGTGGAATCCTGGTTCTAAAATGAATTTTTTGAGGCTAGATCATGTGAGGCTAAGTTTATCTCTGATTTAACTTTATGGCTCATTATATCCACCCCTGGCCTGACTCTCAACTGTGCCTTGAATGTGTGATTGTGGCATGGCTGGGTGTGGGGAGCAGCATGTGAATTGAAAATCCAAGAAAACATGCACATTAGCCTACATAAAGTGTGGAATTTTGAACCATACACGCACCTAGTATATATGACTTGTGTGGAATTATTCTAGTTTTTAAGAATTAGTATTTGGATTACAAATTCTGTAAATATTCTTTAGCCAGTGGGGATGCAGTATCTGTTGTTCTGTAAGGATCTAGGTCAGGGGTCGGCAACATTTGGCACGTGGCTCGCCAGGGTAAGCACCCTGGCGGGCCGGGCCAGTTTATTTACCTGCTGACGCAGCAGGTTCGGCTGATCGCGGCCCCCACTGGCCGCGGTTTGCCGTCCCAGGCCAATGGGGGCGGCGAGAAGCAGCACGGGCAAGGGATGTGCTGGCCATGGCTTCCCGCTGCCCCCATTGGCCCGGGACGGCAAACCGTGGCCAGTGGGGGCCGTGATCGGCCGAACCTGCTGTGTCAGCAGGTAAATAAACTGGCCTGGCCCGACAGGGTGCTTACCCTGGCGAGCTGCGTGCCAAACGTTGCCAACCCCTGATCTAGGTATTGCACAGTTTTATTGTGTGGCTGCCTGAGATCCAAGAAGATGGGCTTATGATTTGACTGAAGTCATACCCAGTGACCACATTATAATCCTAGTTCTAAGGAGGATTGTTAAATGGTACTGTTTGCCACTGAAATATTTATGTTTATCCTGCAAGTGAAACTGGGTGAAGCAGAACAGAGTATTTAATAAAGCAGAAGGCTATCACATCCGATTACCCAATCGAATTCCTTTCATTTATTGTACCCGATCAGTGAGATCTTTTTTAAACGATACTAAAGCAAATATAGTTTGACACAGCAGATAATTTGAGAGCTGACTCTACAGTGCTCTATGGGAGAAAGTAATTTAGGAGACAATCCTGCTCGTTAGTTAATCCTAAATAAATGCCATTAGGATAAAATTTGAGATGAACCCAGGGCTTGATTAAGACAATCCAGGACCCTTGGCACACCACAACATGGAGCCCCCTTTGGCTGGTCCCCCATTTGGAGAGTCAATGGCAGGTTCTTCTGGTTCCCCTGAAAAGGTAGGAGTGGCAGTAGTTGGCAGTCAGGGTGGGAGTATCAACTCTAAGTGCGTATTCCAGCAGCCAGGACATATCTGCCTGGGTGAGTGTCCACGGCTTGCAACACTCTTTCCTTCCTGCCACACAGGCAGGTTGGTGTTGACAGTTCCCTTGCCCCCTCCCCTGCACCACACCCAAACACAGTGGGTCTTAGAGTTAAGAGAGAGGCATAAGGCAGTTTACTCGGCTCAAAGCTATTACTTCGGGCTAACTGCAAATATTATTGCATCAGTTACACTTGAGTCACATTTTCAAAGTTTTCTTCACATGTGGGCTTGACATTAACTTTTTTATATAATGCAAGCTTGGAGAGTAAGATGTAATCATATGACTCCAGGTCTGGGGCCTAGATATAGACATACCTATGCCTTAGTCAGGCCACGGATGGGCCTGCCTCACAGAATTCAGATCCGGATCCTCACTGTTTCACTAGTTCTGATCAGGAACAGTGTGTGCAGGTAGCTCCTAGCTGAATCTGCACAGATTTTGGTGGGTCAGAACGTGCTCCCTTCCTAGAGTTTAGGAACTCATGAAAGGAACTCAAAATAAAATAATACCCAGCTCTAGCCTTTTCCTTAGGCTTGGCTGCTCTCAGGGTTCCTCTTCAAAGTTTGCTCAACTCACATATGAAGTCCCCCCAGAAAGCCAGTCTTTTATTACTGAGTTCCTTCTGCAATAGTAAGCAAACAAATATGCTTTGCATTTTCCCTGTGAAATTATCACCTTTGAACAAGTTTGGGTTTTTTGGTCAAACGCTTGTCAGACTGTTAGACAGGTTGACATTGACCAAAGGTAATTATGTTCCGAGAGGTGCTCCTCATTTCACAAAGAACACTGTAGTGATATCTGTTCAGATCCTAGTACACAGGTGTCTGTTTCTCGAAAGAAAAACAAAAAACCACCGTCACTAACTGAAGTCCCTGGAGAAGGTCCTGAATGAGTCCCGGAGAATGAATACTCTAACCACATGGCAATCCCTCCAGATTGATTGAGATGCTCACTGATGGGGAACTTTTTGCACTGCTGTCATAGCAAAAATAAGAATTTCAGACCCAGGAACCATGTAGTCTAATGTCCTGTCTCTGACAGTGGCCAGTACCAAATGCTTCAGAGGAAGTTGTAAGAACCCTGTGGTGTTACAGATGTGTGGTAATCTGCTTCACCCATTGTGTCTCATCTTGTTCTTTGATAAAGACTGGTTTCAGCCCCAAAGCATGATTTAATATCCTTTCCAGAATGTTTTTCATCAATTTTGATAATTCTGGAGTTGTTTTTATTTTCATATATGTCCAGTCCCTTTTTTAATCTTCCTAAGTTCTTGGCCTACATGCTTTCCAGTGGTGATGAGTTCTGCAGTCTCATTACACATTGTGTGAAAAAAAGTATTTCCTCTGATTGGTTTTTGGTTTTTTTCCCACTTTTAATTTCATTGTGTCCCTTGTTCTTATGTTATGAGACAGGGAGAACAGAAACTACCAGTCTACCCTCTCTAGACCATTTATTATTTTATATACTTTTATCATGCCCCCTCTTATTCATTTCCTTTCTAAGATAAACAATTCCAGTCTATTCAATATTATTCATAAGTTTTTCCATGCTGTTGATCAGTGGTTCTCAAACTTTTGTACTGGTGACCCCTTTCACATAGCAAGCCTCTGAGTGCGACCCCCCCTTATAAATTAAAAACACTTTTTTATGTATGTAACACCATTATAAATACTGGATGCAAAGCGAGGTTTGGGGTGCAGGCTGACAGCTCATGACCCCCCATATAATAAACTTGTGACCCCCTGAGTGGTCCCGACCCCCAGTTTGAGAACCCCTGCCCTTGATCATTCTCGTTGCCCGTCCCTGAATCCTTTCCAGTTCTTGTACCTAGGGTGTACCTATCCTATAACTAAATAGGACTTCAGTCCAACTGGCATCTCTCATGAGCTCTAGACATTTTGGGTACATGTAAAGAGAAATGGAAATACATTTATAAAACAATCAAAACACCAAGGAGTGGGTGATCTAACAAGCCATTTTCAAACCTTGGACATTGGTGTAGCACAGTGATGCTCTCAAAGCAGTGCTCTCAAGAAGATATACTATGGTTGGGAAAATGGACTTACTCAGCCAATCAAAGGCCACTTCAAACTTTTAGTAAATGCTGCTGTTTCAAATCAAGTAATTCTGTAAGTACAATTGATTCATTCAGATGAAGTATTTATCATTGGTGGTGCTTTCAATTAATCAATGTCCTTTATCTGACTGGCTGACACTTATTTAATTTGATATAATGTATGACACATGGAAAATGCTTTTCAGTTTCAGAAGTGAAATGACAGATGGTTACTATCTTTCATATTTTGTCTGTTACAATTCAATTTTTTTCTACACTCATGAAGTTTACTAATAATGATTAAAGATGGTCTTAGATATATTTTTGACAGCATTGAAGATTAAAGTTGCCAGCAGTATATGGTAGGGAAGGTTTCAATCTTATCTATCTGTGATCTGCCTTTGCAGGTTCTCTCTAATTTGGTCCTAAGGAGAGGTATAGTAGACCAAGGTTATTGAGTACATTTGGAATCTGAGTTGCTGACTAGTAGAAGTGAGTTAACTTAATACAATATATTTTTAAAACCAGTAATCATAGGGCTATGGGATAATGTTTAATGCTCAAGACAAAATTAACAGTAAGCTTAAAGTGACATTGTTGCAATTAATCCAATAATTGCATTTTAATGTAATAGCAATTTCAAATAATTGACACTTACAGTTCATTTGCAATAAAAACAGAATCCTGAATGCACTAGCTTGATACATACTTTTGGGGGAGAGGGAGGGAAGGGAGAATTTTAGTGTTCTTTAAACCTAGATATGTGAAAAACAAAATTAGTGCTTTAGAAGAAGGAAAACTTTAAAGTCCTTTAAAAACAACTAAATAAAAAATTATGTGCACCATTTAAAACCATTGGTAGAAGTAGCATGGCCTAGTGGATAGAGCATTAAATGGGATTTAGGAGATCCGTGTTCTATTCCTGCCTCTGCCACTAGCCTGCTGGGTGGGGTTGAGCAAGTTACTGCCACTCTATGCCTCTGTTTCCCCACCTGTAAAATGGGAATAATGATATCTCATTTTTAAAGCACTTTGAGATCTATCACTGAAAAGCACTATACAAGAGGTATGTATTGTTATTTTTCAGGCCGAGATGCTAGGCTAAGGGCATGGCTACACTCGAAACTCCAAATTGCTGCCAGAGAGCTCTCCTTCCTGAGCGCAGCAAGTTACAGCGCTGTAAAGCGCCAGTGTAAACAGTCCCTCAGCGCTGGGAGCCGTGCTAAGCTAATCCCTTTGTGGAGGTGGAGTACCTGCAGCGCTGGGAGAGCTCTCTGGCAGCGCTTTGGAGTTTCGAGTGTAGCCAGGCCCTTAGCCTAGCATCTCACGTGAAAGGATTAGTTAAGGTTTCACCAAGTGGAATAAGGTAATTTCAGATACATTTTGTTCCACCCTGTAAACATATGCAGTATATTTTGGGATCCAACTATAATACTGATAGTCCCCTCTGTTCTGTTACCATTTTATAATGAATAATATAAATTACAAAATGTTTTTGCAGTGATTAATACTTCCAGTTAAGTAGTTGAAAAGTTAAAAAAAAAAGTGCCTTTTTTTCTAATGTAAGAAAAGATCTGTTTTTAAACTAGTTTCATGTTGTATACCATCATATATTCATAGTTATATTTTATAGGCAAACTTAAACAAGTATTTCAAAATAATATATTTTAATCAACATCATATTTTATTCATTAGATAATCTTTGCTAATTGTTTCATAGAGGAATAATGAACTAGCACAGTAGTTTTGTAAATGTTTAATATTTTTTCTAAAGTAGCAAAATACTGTACTTGACTCTAATTAATACAAACTAATCCTATAGACTATAAAAATCTGTGTTTGACTATATAAAGTGATCTGGAATAGATGACTATTTCTATTATAAACTTCTTCTATAGATTCCATTCAAGTTCGTATTCAAATTATTCCATAATTCCTGAACTTTGCATTTTAATAGACTATGACTGTTGTAAGGAGGTATGGCCCTGCACAGAGATGCAGATTTATTCTGTTGTTGCACCGTGTCTACCAGAGCAGGTATGTCCTATCTAGCTCCAGTTTAGGATTCTAAAAGAGTTCCCTCTGCCTCTGGTACACAAACTCTCTTAACTCAATTTCATTCAGGTCTACTCACAGCAGTTCACTGGACCATACTAACTCTCTACCACAGATTCATAGAAATGTAGGACTGGAAGGATCTTGAGAAATCATCTAGTACATCCCCATGCTCTGAGGCAGGACCAGGTATACCAAGATCATCATGGACAGGTGTTTTTCCAACCTGTTCTTAAAAATCTTCAATGATGGGGAACCTCCTTTGGAAGCCTATTCCAGAGTTTAACTACCCTTATAGCTATAAGGTTTTTTCTAATATCTAACCTAAATCTCCCTTGCTGCAGCAGATGTATGCAGGCAGCGGCCCCCGTGCGCCCCCCCTCGCCGCGCTTAGGCTCTGCGGCTCCCAGGCATGTGAAACGCCGGGGCGTGGGGCCCTGAGCCTGCTCCGGGAGGGGCAGCGGCGGCAGCTCACAGTCCTGGGAGCTGCAGAGCCGGAGCACGGCGAGGGGGGAGCTGGGGGGTGGACAGGGGCCACTGCCCGCAGCATGCATCTGCTGCAGGAGCCCCCGGGGGAGGTGTGCGTGCTGGGCCGCAGCCCAGGCAGGCACACCCCCCGGCTCCCGCCTCACTGCTCTCAGGTTCTGCGGCTCCCAGAGCAGATGGCGGTGGTGGCTCATATGCCTGGGAGCCACAGAGTCCGAGTACGGCGACGGGGGAGACGGGGGGCGCACGGGGGCCGGCGCCCGCATGCATCTGCTGCAGCCTGCAGAAGCCCCCCCGGGGGGGCGCCGGGCCGCAGCCTGGGCAGGAGGGGCGGGGGGCGTGGCTGCTCCCCGCTAGCGGTGCTGCTGCCTTTGCAGGGCTGCTGCCCCCCTGCGCCGCACTGGCTCCTCCATGGCTGGGGTTTGCCGGCGCCGCAAGCGGGACACTCTGACTCTCCAGTGCCTCCGGAAGGTGGCCCCTGCCTGCTGAGCTGCTGCAGCGGCCCAAGCCTGGCAAAGCCAGTGAGTGGACTCATGGGGGGAGCCGCCGGGGTGGGGTGGGGTGGGCTGTGCACCCTCCAGGGGAGTTCAGGGGGCGGGGAGGGGGGAATCTGGTCTGGGGAGCAGCCCCTGGGCACGGCTGGCCCCTGGGGTCTATAAAGGCTCGTTGGGATTTGCCCCTCAATGAACCGATGTGCGGGGGGGGGAGGGGTTTGCCTAGGGTGCAAAATATCCTTGCACCAACCCTGGCCATCCACAAGTTTTATAAGCGTACTTTCCACTCCATTATCCAAGTCATTAATGAAAATATTGAATAGTATCAGACCCAGGATAAATCCCTGCTGAACCCAAGTAGGTACATCATTTGACAGCGAACCATTTATAACTGCTCTTTGAGTATGGTCTTTCAACCAGTTGTGTACTCACCGATAGTAATGATATCTAGCCCATATTTCTTTAGTTTTCTTATGTGTGTGTCAAGTGGGACTGTGTCAGAAGTCTTAACAGAATCAAGATATATCATGTCAACTGCTTCCCCCCGCCCCATCTACTAGGTCAGTAACAGTCAAAAAAGGAGATTAAATGGGTTGGGCATGACTTTGTCTTGACAAATTCATGTTGGCTATTTCTTATACAACTGTATCATCCTCTAGGTGCTTATAAACTGATAATATAATAATTTATTCCGGTATCTTTCCAGGTATCAAAGTTAGGCTGACTGGTCTATAATTCCCTTGGTCCTCTTTGTTACCCTTTTTAAATATAAGTACTATGTTTGCCCTTCTCCAATCCTCTGGGATCTCACCTGTCCTCCATAAGTTTTCAAAGAGAATTACTAATGGTTCCGAGATTACTTCAACTAGTCCTTTAAGTACCCTACAATGAATTTCATCTGCCCCTGGTGACTTTAATACATTTAATTTATCTAAATTTTCTGTAATCTGTTCTTTCCTTATTTTGGCTTGCATTCATTCCCCTTTGTTGTTAATATTAATTGTATTGAGTATTTGGTTGTAGTTAATCTTTTTAATGAAGACTGAAGCAAATAGATATTAAATATCTCTATCCTCTGCCATGGAACAGGACAACACTCACAACAGACTCGGATTCAGCTGAGGCAGTTTCAGGCTTTATTTTGAGAACATGTCTCTTTAGTTGGTAAGGAGCCAAGCAGCAGTGGCATTGAGCAAATGCTGACTGACACTCAGAGTTCTTACATAGCCAGGGTGGGTGGCCTCTGTTGGGCAACGACCAATGGGTGTAAGCTATACTAATTTAGTTACAAGCCCCGCACAGGCTGCATGAGTTTCTTATAGCCTCAGCCTTCGTGATGTCATTTGTTGTTAGCTCTCTTTCCTCACTAAGTAGTGGACCTACACTTTCTTTCATCTTTCTCTTGCTCCTGAGATATTTAGAGCACCTCTTATTATTGCCTTTTATGTCCCTTGCTAGGTATAACTCATTTTGTGCCTTTGCCTTTCTGATTTTGTCATTTCATGCTTGTGCTGTTCTTTTGTACTCATCCTTAGCAATTTGTCCGTGTTTCCACTTTTTATAGGATTCCTTTTTTGATTTATAGATCCTAATGGAATCATATTGGCCTCTTACTAGTCTTCCTATTATACCAGAAAACTCTGTGATATCTTCAGCTTCCCTCATGATATCTGGCTTCACTTGTATGCATTTTGGTAGATTATGTAAAGGGGTGAAGCATTTGCGGTTGCTTACAAATCAATCTGTTTTAAGAGGGTTCACCAGCTGAGCAGTAAAGAGCTAGAATACACCATTACAGGTCCATGGTGTTGCATACATTAGGTATAAACCTGATCTCAGATACATAAGTGCTGCATATTGTATGTATTAATTATTATTGTTGTTGTTAAAAAGAAAAGTTGTAATAAAGAGTTTAGCTTTTTCAGAGTAAGGGCCATATCTGCATGTGTATTTTCACCACATCTAGCACAATGGGACCCCAATCCTGACTGGGTCTTCCAGGCACGACTGTAATAGCAATATTAATAGGAGGCAAAGACTGAAGCTGCAGACTTGGATGGGCTTTGAGAGTAGGTAGATAAAGAAATAAAGTAGATAAAGTAAATGAAGAATTTAACCTATTAGAGAGGAGGGGTTTGATGGCAGGAGTGCCTGCCTTGGAATAGAGTGCAGCAAAACAGAGGCTACTGCCAACTGATTGAATAATTGAACTGTCAACTCTGAACTTTCAATGAGCTTGCCTGTATTTTGGGTTTAACTAAAGTGCTTGCCTTTTGAAGCTCAAGTCATGTGCTGCTATCTGTGTTCATCTACATCTCTTAAAGGTTCATTGCTCATTCAGGCTAATGAAATATACACAGATAGATGGGTAAAAAGGTGACTTTTGTTTTGGTTTTGTTTCTTATGGGAAGATTTTGAAGTGCCAACATGTTTGATGAGGGGAGCTGCAAATTATGAGACCCAGCTGAGACAATTAACAAAATATGCCTCGTTGATTAAAAAACAGAATATTTATGCATTGAATCCAAGACCAAAAAGCAACCCACAGATGTTTAACAGTTAAAATGATTTATAGATAGAAAACAGATGAGCAAGACTCAATCTTAAATCTTTGTCAGCCTCATTTTTGTTTGCTTAAGAGGCAATTCTTCATTAGGAGATTTTAAGGAGAGATTCACAGCATGTGTGTCTTCTGTCATGTTACACAAGGAACTAATCCTGATTGTGCTGCTCCGCCTGCTGCCATGATCAACCTGTACATTTTTCCTGCTTTGTTTCTTGATTTGCTACTGTAGGCATCTTCATAGGCTTCTTTCTCTCTCTCTCTCATTTAGTTCTTTGTTGCCAGCATTTCTTATTCATTAGAATTTTACAAATATATTTAATTTTGGTGGAAAGGAGATGATGCACAACTTCATCACAAACTAATTATGCCACTAATATCCTCACACTAAATAAAACAGAGGGGAGTGTAATTGGAAATTCTTGACTTGACATTTACAGCTTTGAGGAAAACAGATGTTCACTTGAAGATCTTGGAAGAAAAATCAAACCCTTAACTCAGCAACTGCCACTAGCCAATAGGATGTGGCATGTTACAGGCCAAAATTTACCACTGATGGAAGATTAGTAAATCCATTATATTCAGTGGTGTCTACTTAGACCAGTAGTTAATTTGGATCATTGTATCTATTTTCCATCCCTTCTGTTTATCCCTGATAACTAGAAATTAAGGATCCTTTGGCACTTTTCAAAAAGAATATGGGAGAACCCATTATTCCACTCAATGTGTGCTGTTAGGTGCTGTAACAGAAAGATGACAGTGAAGCCATTCGTGTTTGAGGTCCCTCAGTATCTTGGAGGCATAGGTGCTAGAACTAGGGGTGCTGCTGCACCCCCTGGCTTGAAGTGGTTTCCATTACATACAGGGTTTACAGTTGGTTCAATGGCTCTCAGCACCCCAACTATAAAAATTGTTCCAGCACCCCTGTGTGGAGGAGGTACTAAACATTTTGCAGGATCAGCCCTTAATGCCCAGGCTGCTTGATATTAATAAATAAATAATAAATTAAATAAATAAATAAATAAATGGAGATATCCTATCTCCTAGAACTGGAAGGGACCTTGAAAGGTCATTGAGTCCAGCCCCCTGCCTTCACTAGCAGGACCATGTACTGATTTTGCCCCAGATCCCTAAGTGGCCCCCTCAAGGATTGAACTCACAACCCTGGGTTTAGCAGGCCAATGCTCAAACCACTGAGCTATCCCTCCCCCCCAATAAATTAATGGACATATCCTATCTCCTAGAACTGGAAGGGACCCTGAATGCGTGCACCCAGTATCTGACTCATTGCTTTGTAAAGTGCTTTTAGATACTCTAAGTATAAAAGAATGGAGGGGGTGGGAGAGGAGGAATAGTAAGAAAACACTTCTATTTTAATCTGTCTAAACAATGGAAGAAAGCTTTCTTTACTGTGTTATTTCTAAGTGTTAACAGAGCAATAACTGCTGTTCTCAATTACGCCCATATAAATCTGACTTCAGTGGAGTTATTCCACATTTACACCAGTCAGTTTGTACAGTGTTTTGGTCCTGAACTGGTAGCATATAAAACTCCAGAGAACAAAATTTAGAAAGAAGTTGTAATTGACTCAATGCTGAGGCTTTCTCGTCTTATCTTTTTAAAATCACTTTCATTCATGTTTTCCTGTTCAAGCACGAGGTTTTAGGAAATAGTAATAGTATATTTTAAAAGAAAAAAAAAAGAAAATAATGTAAAGCAAAAAAAGATCACCTGGATATTTCTGAATATGGGCTGGGGGGTATGCACACACATCCACAGAGCGATACTATTAGAGAAATTTGTCTGGGATAGGTGCTAGGGAAGAACACATCTACAGGGGAATGGATAATGAAGAAAGATAGGGCCAAAACTAAGCAACGTTCAGAAACCATCAAAATAAGTAACAGACTTTTGTATAAAGTGAGTACAAGTAAATAGACAGAGAGAGAGAGAGAGAGAGAGAGACTGCTACATAAAAGAGAGACAGGGAAAGTTCAAAATGTGAACTATACAGGATTTGATAAAAACAGTTGCTTCAAGAAGAGGACAGATATAAACTTAAGCAAATCAAATTATGAAATTATCAAAAGACTAAGGATTTGGGTAGAGGGCCCTTATTTCTAGAGAATTTGGAGAAAGTGACAGGGAATTGATCAAAGACAGAGAACCGACACAGACCAAAACATTTAAAGAAAAGAAGCAAATTAAAACAGCCTGAGAGATAGATCAATTACAGACAAAGGACAATAGACACAAAACAGAATGGAAGGCCACCATGTAATAACTGATGGATAAAACTACATAAGTTTAATGACTGTAGATACAAACAACTTAGGAAGGGAGAGTGATTTTCAAAGTTTTGGAGACTAAGGTACAGTGTACTGAGGACCAGGCAAGATCATGAGCAGTAAAAATAATTAAATGGAATTAATGCTTTTCACCATTCCACTTATGCCAGTTCTTTGTCAGGTTGTTTTCAGAATATATCAGATGATGATACTCAGTCCAGAGACTATTTAGAACACCTTCTTTCCAAACAACCACACTTATCCATCTTTCTAGTTTTCGGTACAATCAGTGCAGTTATAAAGTGAGTGATCACTCACTGTGTTGTTTGGGTGGATCAGTTTTATTTAAAGACAAAATAATGGGATCCTCCATCATTAAGAGACATCTTTTGGAAGTTTATCTACAGCAGCCATGGAAGAAAAAGACACATCATTTCTCAGGCTGTATTTGCCCTCATTATTTGTTCTCTACGTTGAAGGCATGTCCTGGTTTTTTTTATCAATGTAAAAAGGACCTGCTTGTTTTTATTTTTAGCACAAATCTCATAACAAAGGTCAAACGTCCTCTGCTAGGAAGTAGAGGGAAAATAGTTCCCCCTAGTGCAACCCGTCTGTTGTGTCAATGAATCATAAGGATGTTTCTACAGACATTTGAAGTGTATTAATATCAAGGCTACTGAGCACAGGAGAGTTGTAAATCTATGCAAAATAATAAATGTCTGAACACTATTCCCACTTAGAGTCTTCACTCCTCCTGAGAGTCCTTGGGATCCATCAGTGTCGTTAGAGAAGGCAAGGCCCTTCCTGCCCCCATCTGTGTCTTCTGTTATGGTGATGGTCTGGCCCCTTGCTTAGAGAGCATGTTACTTTTAAAAGCAATCTGTGATGCCTCTTCTGTTTCTGTTCTGCTGGGGATTTTCCAGGTGATGTGCACGGGAGTATTTTTCATTAAAATAAAGCTCATTCATTGCTTATATTTAGGCTTTGCAGAACTTAATTCTAATTTTTAAATAATTTTGACAGATAATGTTGATGCATATTTTAAGTATTTATATTTTTATCTATTTAAATTTTAATAGTTGCAGGAAATTAATGGGGGAATAAGTCAAGTGACAGTTGATATTGAGATTCAAAAAGTTAAGCTTTATAAAACACAAAATGTCAAATCACATGTCAAAATATACAAAATAAATGTCCTTAAATCACACTCTACTAGATTGTCTAGCAGCATTTTTCTTACTTTGTATATCTGTACATTTTGATTATTATCTATGGAAATATTTGTCAGTTTGTGTGTGTACAATGAAATTGATGTTCACCAACATTTACTGATAATTGCAGTCTATTTATATTCTATTTTGGCTTTATTGCAAGGTTAAGCATTTATTGGAACGGGGCTCAGAAACAGAAATGAATAAACAGGAAAAACACATTGTAAATATATTTTAATTACTGGAAACATAAATTTACTCTTGAATGGTGGATTCATTTGAATGTCCTCCTCTCCTCCAAATCCAAATGTATACTTGGAGCACCAACTATTTGTTTGATGCACTTTTTAAGGTACTAGCTTTGATGTTTAGTGAGAGCTGATTACTGGTAGAAGCCCTTACTACTCTTTGGGAGGTGTCCAATCAGAGAGGCTGTCAGCTTTGAAGACAAAGAGGAAACCTTGCTTGCATTCACTGTGTTGTTTCTGGTTGTATCTATTTGTTTTTTGAAAGCTACCTTAAAACAATGTTGCACCCGTTTGGGTCAGTACAACTCTTGCTTCAGATGTACAAACTGTCAAATGTATTAAAATTCAAAGAATCTGATAGAAAATCAACATTTTTTTAAATGACATTCCTAGACAGAAGAGTATTCCAGAAAAGCAGTGTAGTCTGCTGGTTAGAGTAGGGGAACTTGGAGTCAAGATATCCAGAGTTCCATTTACAGCTATGGCACTGACTGAGTGTTTTATCTTAGTTAAGTCACTTAATACCTCCGTCTATTTTATCTATCTGTAAACTTTTTATACTTCGCTACCTGGCCAGGGTTTTATGAGGCCTCATCGTTTAATGTTGGTAAAAGGGCTTTGAGATCTTTGGAGGTGTTTCATATTGCACCATTTCTGCACCACTGAAGTCAATACAAGTTCTGCCATTCATTTTAGTGAGGACATGTTTTCAGTCCCTAACTGATGACAATAGCTGTGCCACAGTATAAAGTCCAGTGAAAATGAATGGAAATTGGTTTCCATCCCCACTACCTGAATTCTGGTTTAGCATTCATAAGATGCATGCTGTAATTTAAACATCTAACAGATTATTAAAGTTCTTCTGAGTGTTAAGTCTGTATTGAAGCAAGAGGGAAAATAGTGATAGTGGTGCCATATGTGAGGAGCATTGCAAGTTTAAATTTCAGTCATATTATCTGGTGGCCAGTAGAAGAAAGCTGCAAAAAACCGATTGTAATTTAACATGTCATTTTTTACTATTTGGACTTCCTGAATGGTAGACAAAGATTTATCAGCATGTGAGCTTTCAGAGCATGGTACTGTGCAAAATGGGTACATCTATCTTCCAGTTCCAAAGAATACATAGTTTTAGTGAATTTAGATATAATTACGTTTCCCCCTTTCAGACATAAATGAGTTGAAGAAAATTAGCTCCAAATGGCACTTCCAAAGAAGCTCAGTGGAAAAAAAGATAATAAGCAGTTTTGTCACATTTAATTTACCGGTGGTAGATTTGTAGCAGAAAAGTAACAACCAGCTAGTGAGCAACAGGGTATTAATTCCCTTTTTATATTTAAGGCTTGACAGCCCTAGTTCACAACTTTCACAGATTGTCTTTCAGAATGTTGATAGATCTTATTAGTGTAACTTCAGAACCAGATGCCTTTTAAGAGCTCATACAGAGTTGACTGAGTCTGTCAGTAATGGGACACTGGACAAATAACTGCCTAGCTGACCTCTAAAGCCTCTCCTAAGCTTTTCTAATCTAGTTTAGTTCAGTTTACTTTTATTACATATGTTGATGGACACCACATATAACTGCAGGGATTGCGTTATGGAGAGCGCTTTATAGCAGAATATTTTCCTAATATGATTTAGTATCACTATTAACTTTAAACTATGATTTTGTTAAATGCATATTCCATTTTTATAGCTCCCCTTTTCCCTCTAAGGTTGAATTGAGGTGGTAGTGATATAATAAAATTATTTTGTTGCCATACCTGCATCAGTCACAATCAGTGACATAAAAAGTGAGTAGCTATCTGGTTGGAACGTTCTTTAATAAGGTATTTTTAGTTTCCAGCCATAGCAACCTTGGAGTTGGCCGTTACTTGAATGGAACTTGTGATGGGGTGTGTAGACAGCCAGGAAAGGGTTAATAATGGACCAAGTACCCCTCCAGCTGTCTCTGAGGGCCTTGTAGCAGCTGGCATAAAAGGCTGCAGCTCAGACAGAGGGGTTTATGTCAGTGAGGCTGAGTGTGGTCTTGAGGAAGTGCCTCAGTAGCCAGCTAGGAAAAAGCTGCATGAGGAGAGAGAACTCCAGAGGACAGAATGGGCCTGAGTCCTCATTTCCCTTTCCCGCCCCACACCCCCAGCAAGAGGGGCAATACATGCCTCAGGACTAAAAGAGACAGACTCATGACTTTCAGATGGGCACTGAAGAGCTGGCCTAAAGGCTGTTAGACTTTGTTTTTTTTTCTATTTGAAATTTTGTTACCCTGAAAGGTGACCTGCCCAGATGGTCAGGCCATAGAAGCTGCAGTCTGCTACAGCACCCTGGTGACAAACAAGGTTGCTAGAGCAGAAGAACCCCTGTAACACCACATCCTGACATGAGGGGGAGGAACATTTGCCCTGTGACAGAACTTCTCCAAAGAAAACCCAGATACTGTAGGAAGTGGTATTCAGTAGTTTCCAGTTTTTTGACCCAATACATCAGCTTTGTGCTTTTGATCTGTCTAATGAGATATTAAACATGACACTTTCTACAAGATTCTAAGTTGCTTATGTTTTGGCTCTGTTCCAATTTGACTAACTATATTCTTATTCCAGTACCCATGCCCACTAAACTCCAGGAAGGGTTTATTGGTATGAACTCCATGTCATAAACTGTTGTGAAGGGTGGCCAGATGCCCAGTTTTCTACTGGAAGGTCCAGTCAAAAAGGGGACCTGACAGTGTCCGGTCAAATCTACTGACTGGACACCAAAAGTCCAATTACTGCAGGTGAGGGAGGCGCTGGGTCATCAACCCACACCAGCCCCTACTCAGCTGGGGCTGCCTCCTACCTGTGTCAGGCAGTTGCAGCTCCCATCCCCAGCTCTGCAGACAAGTCCCTCCCAACCTGGGCAGTGGTAGGGTCTTGGGGGAGGTTCCAGCACTCCTGCTGGAGTGTGCGGTTTTTAAATATTACAAAGTTGGCAACCCTAGTTGTGCAGTATTGCTGCATGCAGATCTCCCAAGCTACATAGAGTTCAGGGAAAGGACTGGTGCACGTTCTAGAAGGGTGGGTGCATCCAAATCCTCTTCCGTGTGGAATGTTTCCAGGAAAACATAACTCCTTGCCATAGGTGTTTCTGCAAGAATGTGTGACCAATCCCAAAGTGTCAAATACAGGAATACAATTCCAGTGCAAAATGTAGTAGTTGAAGCCCAGCTATTGTGGGGGGAGGAGGGAACCATAAATTGTTATTGAAATACAAATGTCTGGAACAACTGCAAAAAGAATAGGCAAAAAAAGTCAAGGAAAATGCTTTTTGTACAAGTCCCCCACATCTCTGTCTGATCCAATTTTAATTTTTCTCTTTCTCTTCCCAGCTCCCCATTAAGTTTATTTAATTTCATCTTTGATTGAATTTCTCAATCTACTGCCGAGACAGTTGCAAAATACAATTGCCTGTATGGAGGAAGTTTATATAGTATATTAAATCCTTCAAGGAACTGAATGTATCATCCCCTGCTGTTTACGACACTGAATGATGTGCAGGACTTACTGGCAGGGAGCCCGCGCAAATCAGATGTCAGCACATTGGCATACCTATTCCCTTAACTGAATTAGCACTCTCTTAGATATTTTGATGATGCAGTACATGCATATTTTCTTCATTGGCTTGGGGAAAAAGAAGTGGGGGTATAAATTCTGCCTAATGTCTAATGTTTTCTTTAACAACAACTACAACAAAATCTGTAAATAAATAAGATGCTTTAAAACAATGTTTTCATAGCAACAACTAGGAATTCAGGTTTGTGACACCTACAGGTAGTAATAATTATGCACAGAACTTAATGCCCACTCTTTGAAAATGTACCTTTTTTCAGTATATATTTGTGTATTGCTGTTTGAGTTGCTCATTCTGTACTTGAAGTAACTGACATTATAGCGTAACCCTTCTGCCCGTCAGAGTTGGCAGAAACAATGGCTAGGTTCAGTATATAGGGGTTCCGTTTCAATAACACAGTGCAAAACCGGCTCGAGCCCCCACCCAGAGACAATACTTCCCCTCTCGCAAGCACGGAGTCTGAGTGTAGCAAAAGCCTTTTAATAAAGGAGGGAAACAATGCAACATTATGTTGGGGAAACACCACAAACAGGATTCATAACACAAACTATGAGCAAAGACCCACCCCCAAGTAAGTTTGGCAGTGTCCTTTTCCCCTCAGGATCTTAAGTCCAGCAACCCAACAGTCACCCCACCCACAGTTTCTGTCCTTGGTCAGTGCAGCCCCAGAGTGGTTCTTGAGTCTAGCAACCCAAAAGTCACCCCTCCCATGGTTTCTGTGCAGCCCCCAGAGTTCAGAAGTTCATCTGCAGAGTTTACCTCCCAGCCTGGGTGGAAGTGGGGGGAGGTATGGGGACACCTTACATGCTCCCCTGCTCAGGTCAACGGCCAATTGCCACACCTCTCTGTGGGGTTCTGCTGCAGTCTTCACCGCCAGCTGCGCCTCTCCACCAGCTGCCCTGCTGGCCACTCCTCTCTGCTAGCCGCTCACCAATATGTCTTCAGGGCCCCACACACACACTTAACACAGCTCTTAGTAGCCTCAGCTCTTTAGTGATTTCAGCTGTTAGTAAGGGAGCCTCAGTGCTGGTGCACTCAGAACCACTAGTCTAAAGGAGGTCTAATGTTTAGACCTAGGTATCAGTGATTTCAGCTCTGCAGCATGTAACAAGACTCCTAATGAAGTCAAAAATAGCTCTGTTATTACACAGTGGCGAGAGAAGGGGTCAAAATGGTGTTTAGGGCCCTCAGAAGGGGCCTACAGTACAGGTACAAATACCTGTCCCCAGCCTCAATCAGTTCACTGGGCTTTGGAACCCATGTCCCTTGCCTAGCGAGTGCTACTTAGTTGAGAGCAAGTCCCTCTGTCATAAAATGCCAAGTGCAGTTCTACTGTCCTTGATTCACATAACTAGGATAACAACGCTTTATTACTCCTGCCCCAATAACAAAGAGACTGGGGATCCCACAGCAGCCAAAGTGACCATTTGGGCAAGCAGTCCCATAATGCTAGGTGGGGTGGGTGTGCCCAGGCAAACGAGATCAGCCCCTGAAGTCCTTTTCCACACTCACCACCAGATGTCAGGGAAGAGCTCATTCTGACTCCGCTTACAATAGTATAAAAGGGGCTATGCCTTCTGTTGTATTGTGTGTGTTACTACAAAGAAACAAATGTCACCTTACAAATATTTTATTTTGCAAGGAGGTTATGTCATAGGTAAACTTTAAATATATTTATACATTGTTTACATTTTAATATACCTATATTTAAAGTTTACCTATGATATAACCCCTTTTTGCAAAACAACATATTTTAAGGTAACATTTGTTTCTTTATATTAATGGGAAAGAAGTTTGTGTATAATATGATGCCAGATGTTCAGTTCCAACACAAATCATTCCAGAAAAAAAATCAGGCATAATTATGTGAGGAAATAATGAAGCTAGAAGTTTGTGGGAGTAATTTGTCAGGTAAATGATTTTCAACATGAACTGTGTGAGCATGGAGTGACAGTTTATCTGTCAGAGAAACCTGTTACCTAGTGGGAAGGACGACAACTCCTTGCTTTCTTTTATTCTCTTTCATATTCACATGTACCCATCTCTAAATATATAGTAAGACTGTTAATCCATAGTGACACATGTGTGAAAAGGGAATAGTACTTTTCTGGAGTTCAATGGAGCAAGTATTGAAATAAACTCAAACTGGCATGGCATTACAAGATTCTCTTTGTAACTATTAAATAAAAGGACATTTTCAAAGTGTAGTAGGTTTTCTTTTTAATTATGAAATATTATTCTTTATTAGATGTTTAAAACCCTACTTAAATTCTTCTGTTTGTATTTTTATTTTTAAATTAATTTTACTTGTGAGTGCTTAAATGCTAAAACTAACTTTTATTTTAAGGAGAAAAAATGGCACAACTTGTATTACATGAGAAATAGCATGTAATTGTAATGTCAGATTTTATAATAATGCACAAGAGGGTAAAGTTAAGGAGGCATATTCAGCCTTCAGTATTTCCTGATGTCAACATATTTAAGGCCCCTGTTCTGCAAACGTTTACACATGGGAGTAGACCCAAACTTCTGTGTGTAAGGTGTAAGAGTTTGCCAGAGCGGGGCCTTAAAACACCCATGAGCACGTTTAACCTCACACTTGCTTCAATGGGACATTAGATGAGTATGGCAGTCCACTCACATACTGTGAAATGCAGGACTGGGGCCCTCATTTGTAACCTTAATACAACACAAATATATACTTTTAAAACTTATATTTTTCTGTTAAAGTATGTGAATAAATAAATCCAGAATTATCAGGTTAGAAGAGCTTAATGGGCTCCCTTCTTCTGGACAGTTTTTAAGTGCATCAGGCCAAGGGGAGTTCATAAACTATGCCTCTGGGCCAGGTGGGCTTGTGCACAATGTAGAAATTCCATAAATTACTTATGAGCTTTTGGTATAGCTATTACTAGCCTTGAAGCTAGCTAGCTACAATTTACTAATTTATATGATAGCTCCCAATGTTGTTACACGTTATTACTGCAAACACATGCACATGAATTGTTAAACCCCTTTAACATTTGCCTGGTTTTTTGGGGGTTTTTTTTTTGGCAAACAAGAAATGTACTTAGTCCTCAGTGGCCTTATGTTTACTAGGAAATTTAATCCATCTTAAACTCTGCTTTTAACAATTGAGTAAACTGACACCATGCAGAATGTTCAGTGTAGACAAGGAGAGTTTCTTTTCAGTGTTGTGCCATCTAGTCAGGGGTAAAAATCACTGAAACTAGGGTTTACTCATGATTATCTGACATAATGCTGAACAAGGCACGTCACAGTCTGCACTAACCAGTCAGTCATGGTCAGCTGCTTGTCACCTTACTCGATTGTTACAAACTGAGTGGAACCAGGATTAAATTTCCTAGTGAAGATAAACCCACTGAGTTCCTGCCGTGACATTTCCATTTGTAGATTTTGGTAACTTTTTAATTAACTGTGAGTAAAACATTAATTTAAAATATACTTAGAATGGGAAAAGAATAATTTATTTACACCTTTTCATAACTGACATATTTCTGAAGTGTTCTTGCTGTAACTTTCAAAACAAAACAAAATCACCTCTCTGCTGAAACCAAGGCTGGAGAATTTCAGCTCCAAAGGTTGTATGCAGTGTAGTTGTAGCCATGACAGTCCCAGGATATTAGAGAGACCGGGGGTGGTAGTGGTGAGGTAATATCTTTTATCGGATCAACTTCTGTTGGTGAGATAGACAAGCTTTTTGGAGCTCTGTGTTGCTTGAAAGCTTGTCTCTCACCAACAGTATTTGGTCCAATAAAAGATATTGCCTCACGCACCTTGATTCTCCAGCCCCAAAGTTGACATTTTAGGAAATATCTGAGCATCTGAAAGAAAGGGATTATAATAAGAGTTGTGATCTAACCTAAACTATAGAGAGGAAACAAGGTCCAATGGTTAAGATACTAGTCTATGACTCAATTACCTGCTCTGCCACAGACTTACTGTTTGCCTTTGGACCAGTCACTTAGCCTCCTTGTGCTTCAGTTCCTGATCTGTAAAATGGGGATAGTACTACTTCCCTACCTCACAAGCCATGCTGTCTGAATAGAAACATTACAGTGTGAGATGGTCAGGGTCTACCTAAGGTATCATATGGGGGTCATGTAAGTATCTTAGACAGATAGACCTATAGCAGATTTAAATATGGGGGCAGGGACTGTCATTTAATATATGGTTGTACAGCGCATAGCACAACAGGGCCCTGGCCTCGTGTTACATCAGTGCAAGTGTGTAATAATAAAAATTAATAAAGCACCCATAATAATACCTACTTTCCAAACCATTACTAACCTCAGTGCCAGCCACCATAATTTAACAAATGACTGACAATTAGAGCTGCCTGTTTTCCATTAAAAGAAGAAAGGAGTTATTATTTAATGTGCATCTACATCAAGGTTGAAGCAGACAAAGTTGGCTTAAAAATAGATAATTTCAACTCTGCCAACCACTCTTCCTGGAAGCTAGAATCTAGGCGTAACATCGATATGTTAATTAAGTTGCTCAGGTATGGATTTCATTTAGTTTTGATAAAAAGTTATTTCCTGTCAGTAATTGGCTATTCTATGTTCTTGTAGTGTAATAGCAGGCAAGAACTTGGCTGGCCCTAATGCAGTTGCAAAGTAAAGTGAAGCAGAGTAAGGCACTCACAGAACAACTGCCCTGCACAGTCTCCCTGGACCTTGAATCTGGGTGTGGTAATAGGGATAGAACAGGCTCTGTGACTACTACTTGTAAGCTACAGTTCAACAAGAGCCCTTATCTAGCTTTACAGGCATATGTAGGACATCTGTATTTGCATTCAGACTTGTAGGGTTAAGGACATTTTCTACTGTGGCTGCTCAGTATATAACTTCAAACGGTCATATCTCAAGTCAAAACCAATCTCTTTCAAACAAAACAAAGCTTTTCCATGCCAAGTTTCAAACCTCAGCTGCTGTTTAAAATCAAGTGGTGGCAGTATTTTTTCCCAAATGATGAGAAATGTACACAGTCTTTTTGTTGTTTTTTTTCATTCTCCCCAATCTCAGAAATAATTCAAAGGATATTTACAACCTTAAACAGGGGAGAAAAACATTGTCCTTGGGAGATTTCAGCAAAGAAAGAAAATGTTTCAGAAAGTTATGATGATGTGAAATGAGATTATAATGGAAACTTTATTAACTAAAACAGTCATTGCTGGACAGCTATAATAGATATAAATGCTTTTTAATCTTAGCAAATGTATTATTTAAAATCAGATGGTATCATTAAGCATTTAGACACTAGACCAACATTATGCATCCCATTAAGTTTTTTAAGTTAAATACCTTATTATCTATTGCATATTAAAAACCATTAATTCGATGGACAGCTATTCTAATTCACCAATGTCAACATAAGAAGGGCCATACTGGGTCAGACCAATGGTCCATCTAGCCCAATATCCTGTCTTCTGACAGTGGCCAATGCCAGGTGCTTCAGAGGGAATGAACAGAACAGGGTAATCATTGAGTGATCCATTCCCTGTTGTCCACTCCCAGCTTCTGGCAGTCAGAGGCTAGGCACCCCCCAGAGCATGGGGTTGCATCCTGGACCATCTTGGCTAATGGCCAGTGATGGGCCTATCCTCCATGAGTTTATCTAGTTATTTTTTGAACCTTGTTATTATTTTGGCCTTCACAAAGTCCCCTGACAATGAGTTCCATAGGCTGACTGCATTATGTAAAGATATATTTCCTTTTCTTTGTTTTAAACCAGCTGCCTCTTAATTTCATTGGTGACTCCTGGTTCTTATGTTATGTGAAGGAGTATATAACATTTCCCTATTCACTTTCTCCACACCGTTAATGATTTTATAGACCTCTATCCAGTGGTGAGCTGGAGCCGGTTCGCACCGGTTCGCACGAACCGGTTGTTAAATTTAGAAGCCGGTTTAGAACCAGTTGTTAAAGGGGTGGGCAAACTCCGACCTGCGGGCCACATCCAGCCTGCGGGACCGTCCTGTCCGGCCCGCCTGAGCTCCCGGCTGGGGAGGCTCCCCTAGCCCCTCTCCCGCCTTCCCCCTCTCGCAGAGCTCGGCGCCAGCGCTCTGGATCGCTCCTGGGCAGCTCTGCAGCTCCTGTCGCTTTGAGCGGCATGGTAAGGGGCTGGGGCTGTGAGCGCCAGTGGGCCGCGCGGCATCCATACACGCTGCCCTGAGCAGCATGGTAAGGGGGCTGGGCCGGGGCTGGGAGGAGGGGTTGGATAAAGGGCAGGGAGTGGTTGAAGGGGGCGGAGGTTCTGGGGGGGGGGATCAGGGGATGGGGAACGGAGGGATTGGGTAGGCGTGGGAGTTCTGGGGGTCTGTCGGGGTGGTGGTGGATGGGGTCGGGGCAGTCAGGGGACAGGGAGTGGGGCGAGTTGGGTAGGGGGTGGGGCCCTAGGGGGCAGTTAGGGTGGGGGGTCTCGGGCTTGTACTCACCGGGCAGCGCTTAATAACCGGTTCCCTACCGGGTCAGCGGCGGCACTTCGGCAGCGGGTCGTTCACTCGCTCCGGTTCTTCGGCAGCACTGAAGGACCCGCCGCCGAAGTGCCGGTAGGGAACCGGTTATTAACATTCTGGCAGCTCATCACTGCCTCTATCATATCCCCCTTAGTCGTCTCTTTTTCCAAACTGAAAAATCCCAGTCTTTTTTTTTAATCTCTTCTCGTATGGAAGTTGTTCCATATCCTTAAATCATTTTTGTCGCCCATCTCTGTACCTTTTCCAGTTCTAATATATCTTTTCTGAGATGGGGCAACCACAACTGCACACAGCATTACACGTGTAGGCATACAATGGATTTATATCCTGACATGTTTTCTGTTTTATCTACCCCTTTCCTAATGGTTCCTAACATTCTGTTAGTTGTTTTGACTGCTGCTGCACATTGAGTGGATGTTTTCAGAGGACTATCCACAATGACTCCAAGATCTCTTTCTTGAGTCGTAACAGCTAATTTAGATCCCATCATTTTGTATATATAACTCAGATTATGTTTTCCAATGTGCAACACTCTGTATTTATCAACATTGAATATCATCTCCCATTTTGTTGCCCAGTCCCCCAATTTTGAGAGATCCAATTGTAATGTGCAACAGTATGCTTTGCACTTAACTATTTTGAATAATTTTGTATCATTTGTCAATTTTGCCACTTCACTGTTTACCCCCTTTCTCCAGATTATTTATGAATATGTTGAACAGTGCAGGTCCCAATACAGATTCCTGGGGCGCACTACTTTTTACCTCTCTCCATTCTGAAAACTGTCCATTTATTCCTACCCTTTGTTTCCTGTCTTCTACCAATTACTGATCGATGAGAGGACCTTGCCTCTTATCCCATGACTCCTTACTTTTGCTTCGGAGGCTTTGGTGAGGGACCTTGTCAAAGGTTTTCTGAAAGTCAAAGTACACTATATCCACTGAATCGATCTTGTCCACATGTTTTTTTAACCCCCTCAAATAATCCTAATAGATTGAAACATATCGAGGAGATATATATACACACATACAGAGAGCATGTATCTCCTCGATATGTTTCACTCAATATGCATCCGAAGAAGTGGGTTGTAGCCCACGAAAGCTTATGCTCTAATAAATTTGTTAGTCTCTAAGGTGCCACAAGTACTCCTGTTCTTTTTGCGGATACAGACTAACACGGCTGCTACTTTGAAACCTAATAGATTGATTAGGCATGATTTTCCTTTACAAAAGCTATGTTGACTCTTCCACAATAAATTGTGTTCAGCTATGTATCTGATAATTCTGTTCTTTACTATAGTTTCAATCAATTTTCCTGGTACTAAAGTTAGATTTACCAGCCTGTAATTGCTTCCTGTGATACTTCCTGCAGACATGCAGAGCATTACAATGAGCTTCTGATCCAAGAAAGCCCAAAGAACCATGAGACCATAGGAATTGGAGCACAAGGCATTAACAGGAATCACAGACTAAATATTTGGACAGCAAGTTCTTCTTTAAAGATGGGAGGTTGGGGGAGGAGCCAGGAATGGGATAGGGTAGTTTCCAGGGTGCAGTTGTCTCACAAAGAGGGGATGGTTTTGGGAAAGTGTGTGTGTTTGTGTGAGAAAAGGAATTTTGGATACAGCTGTTTGAAAAGAGAAAGAGAGCTCAAAAAGTTAGATGAATTCAGATAAAAATCCAAATATTTTGACACTTTTAGAGCTTCCTACATCTTGAGGTTTACTCAGTGCTGATTTCTGTTGCCACACAAAACTCTGCTGCTTATTGTTTCTCCCACAATACATGACAATCAAGCAAAACTTTAAATACTCTTCCCAATTACACCAACTATAACAATTATAGTAACACTCAAATGAACCAATTATTACTTCACAGTTAGTTCCAGTTAGCAAAAACTGTCTACTGCATTTTCCACTTTATGTTGGGCTATGATACCCATCTACTGCACACTTTCGAGCTCCTTGCATGCTGCATTATCTGGTGCCAATTGAATTTTCCTTCATGGTAAGCACACAGGTTCCACTGGGGGGTCTACTTCTTGTTGCAGCTTTCCTTCAAGGTACCTGTTGCTTTTTGAAAAGCTTCCCATATGCTTTTAAAATTGTCTCCATTGTCCTTGAGACTCCCCTTTTGGATGTTTCCCTGCAGCTATGAAGTTCTGATGCTGAACCCAAATCAGACCTCTGGCTTGTATGGCTGTATTCCACAAAATGGGTCTGTGGTGCTTACCATCTACCACCATAAACTTCAATTGGTACAATCTGTTATTTTTTTGGGTAGTTACTATGAGGTCACATTCTCCAATGGTCTGCATTATGCTTTCATTGTACGTTATTAGCAGGGCTGTCAAGCGATTAAAAAATTAATCGTGATTAATCGCACTGTTAAACCATAATAGAATACCATTTATTTAAATATTTGTGGGTGTCTTCTACATTTTCAGATATATTGCTTTCAATTACAACACTGAATACAAAGTTTACAGAGCTCACTTTATATTTATTTTTGATTACAAGTATTTGCATTGTAAAAAAACAAAAGAAATTGTATTTTTCAATTCACCTAATACAAATACTGTAATGCAATCTCTTTATCATGAAAGTTGAACTTACAAATGTAGAATTACGTACAAAAACCCCTTCATTCAAAAATAAAACATTGTAAAATTTTAGAGCCTGCAAGTCCACTCAGTGCCACTTCTTGTTCAGCCAGTTGCTCAGACAAACAAGTTTGTTTACATTTGCAGGAGATAATGCTGCCCACTTTTTGTTTACAATGTCACCTGAAAGTGAGAACAGGCATTCTCGTGGCACTGTTGTAGCCAGTGTCGCAAGATGTTTATGTGCCAGATGTGCTAAAGATTCACATGTTGCGTCATGCTTCAACCACCATTCCAGAAGACATGTGCCCATGCTGATGACGGGTTCTGCTCAATAACAATCCAAAGCAGTGCGGACTGATACATGTTCATTTTCATTATCTGAGTCAGATGCCACCAGCAAAAGGTTGTTTTTCTTTTTTGGTGGTTCTGTAGTCTGCACGTCGGAATGTTGCTCTTTTAAGATTTCTGAAAGCATGTTCCACACCTCATCCCTCTCAGTTTTTGGAAGGCACTTCAGATTTTTAAACCTTGGGTCGAGAACTGTAGCTATCTTTCGAAATCTCACACTGGTACCTTCTTTGCGTTTTGTGAAATCTGCAGTGATGGTGTTCTTAAAATGAACAACATGTGCTGGGTCATCATCTGAGACTTCTATAACAGGAAATACATGGCAGAACGTGGGTAAAACAGATCAGGGGACATACAATTCTGCCCCAGGGAGTTCAGTCAGAAATTTAATTAACACTTATTAAGCACTTTCATGTAACTATAAATCATGTCTCCCTAGTTTTAGGGATACATAAACATTGACTTAATATAGAAATAGATAAATCTCTACACATTCACTTGATATTCTGACAAACAGTAATTTCCAGTGCTGTAGGAATAGTATGAGCAGCTGGGCCAGACACCTAATAGCCCAAGTGTGTTGTGGGCTTGTGAAGGCTCCCAAAGGTTTATGTTATTATTGAAATGTTTAAATGAACAGTTGTTTTGATAAGATGATATATGCGATAATAAGGGTAGGATTTTCAACAGTACTCAGTATTAGAACTGGGTGGGAAACAATTTTCCCATCCCAAATCAGACCAAAAAGTTGAAATATCAAAAAAATAAAATAAAATAAATAAATAAACAAAAAATCTGAAAAAAAATTCAGATTGGGTCAATTGAAATGCTTCATTATGATCATTTCAAAAATCTTTGTTTTGATTTCAACCTTTTTCTTCTCTTTTTAAATAGTTATTAATTATAAATCAACTTTCATTTAGAAACAAAAAATCATTTTGAACCAAAAAACCCTTCATTTTGAAACTGTGAAAAAAGGACATTTCAACAGTTTTGAAACCTTTTTCTAAACAGAAGACTCATTGAAACTGACCCTTTCCTGCAAAAAGTTTTGGTTTTGGAAATCATGCCCTAAATGTCTATTAACATTTTATGCTGTTAGTAAAGAAGTTATGACAGGATTTCTCCAGGAAAGGTTAGTGGATTCTTAGCAGTGTTTGTGCATTTCCTTCTGCACACTCAATTTTCTATCATTCCATAGCCTGGAGTTGAGCACAAAGGAATGAAATGAATTTGTTTTATTCATGAATTGCAGTTTCACTAGTATCTGAATAGTTTACAACAGTTGTGCTGTAATGTTGACTACATCAATAATATCACGTCTAGGGTCCTGTTTGAACTGCCAAAACTGCCATGTTTGACATCATTGTTTCAACACTAACTAAGGTCAGTAACAGGGGGGTATTTCCATGTTTGATACCTGGTGCTTGTTGAAATCAATGTCAGAGATCCTATTGACTTCATTGATTTTAGTGATCCAGGGCTAAGCTCCTGGATCAGTAGTGGTCAGTTTCTGTAGTATAAATAACACCCACCTTGTGAGGTAAAGCATGAAAGTTTTTTGAAAAAAAAAAAAGTCAAAAACCTAAATATACTTTCCCTATGAAACTGCTGATGCAGGCAGTGCCTACAAACTAAATAGTGCTCTAAAAGTAGATCTGTGGTGGGGGTGTGTTCAGTTCTAATTTTTCTTAGGCATCCCCAACATATTAAACATGAATGTGAAAATATCATGAATGCTGAGAATGAGAATCACAATCCCCAATATGAATGTGACAATGACTGTTTTGTTACGAATGAAGAAAAGCTAAACTTACTCATGGCATCTTGATATCTGACATAGGCACTGAAGGACTTCATGAAGTAGTCAGTGATAATTCAACTTAAAATACAGTACTGATAGGACAAATTTCCTATTACTTACATGAAAAGACTGCAGTGTTGTTGCAGCCATGTTGGTCCCAGGATATCAGAGAGACAAGGTGGGTGAGGTAATATCTTATACTAGACCAACTTCTGTTGGTGATGAGACAAGCTTGTGAGCTTACACAGAACTCTTCTTCAGGGCTCGGAAAGGTACCTGGGAAAAGTGCCTTTCCCAAACCTGAAAAAGAGCTCTGTGTAGGTCAAAAGTTTGTCTTTCACCCACAGAAGTTGGTCCAATGAAAGATATTACCTCACCCATCTTTTTTCAGTGTAAAGATTGCCATTTGTGCAAGCCTAGGGGGCTTTTCTCATGAGGCAAAGGGTAGGCTTGTGGCTGATGCACTAGACTGGGCTGCAGTAAAGCTGGGTTCAATTCCCAGCTCTACCATAGGCTTCCTGGGTGATCTTGGGTGTCTCAGTCAATCTCCCTCAGTTCCACATCTCTGAGGTGAGTATAATGATGTGTACTTTATCTGTCTTGTTTGTTTAGATTGCTAGTCCTTTGGAGCAAGGACTTTGACTTGGTGTAGTTTTGTACAGTGCCCCCCAGAATGGGGCTCCAATCTCAGTGGCCTCTAAGTACTACTATAATACAAATCTCAATAACAATGGGGGCAGGGTGCAGAATAAAGTCTGAGGTGCTTCTCACACATATACCATAAAACCCAACAAAAGCAGGCATAAATTGAACTCAAAAGTGACTGCTCCTTTTGTGATCCATGACTGTTGTTTGCCTATTATGTAAAAACATCATGCTATGCGATGTGGTGTGCTATGAGATGGGAAGCACTTAACAGAAAATTCAATGTTTCATCAGTGCCTTTTACATGCAACTCTTGCTGGAGTGGCACTTTGATATGATTCTTTTATTTTTTTTCTCCCCAAACTCCAGCTATGCTTCAGCTGGTTGTGTGCATGTTTCATTTATACATCTGTCTGTCTCTCATTGCATGTTGGTTTCTCCCAAACTTCAGAGCACAGGCAATGCTGTATTTACTGCAAGAAGAAACATAATGTTCACAGAGGTGTTAAACTGCTAATGAAAAAAAATCTCATTTTGGTTTGCTACATGTACATGCATTTAGATGAAACTCTACTCAGAATTCACAAGAAGAGAAAACCAGCAAAACAACACCTGAGGGTAGCCCATGATTAATAGCTCCTTTCCCTAATCAGACAGGCAGTGATTGGGGAAGGTGGGGATTCTCTTCATGTGGCCATAATGGTCATTGTACTTCCCTGATGGTCACATGCCTGGAGGAGTTTCACCTGCCTTTGGATGACTCTCCATCCCATTCCCCCAGGAGTTTACCTGATTGAGCTGCACTTCGGGTGCAGGGGAGCAGGAGCACCCAGCTGGGGGAAGTAGCCCCTGGAGACCTGGCTGCCCTCCCATCCTGCTGCACACAGAGGGGACTCGGCTGCAATGGCCAGAGCCTGTGTGCATCACTGCCGAGGTGGGAGTGACTGTGGCAGGCTCTGGAGTGCTGCGATAAAAGCACCCACAGCTGTCTCCTCCCCTCCCTATATCTCTGCAAACCTTGCTCTCCCTCCTCCTCCCCAGCCCCCGGTGAAGTGACCACAGCAACTTTTTAGCCCCAGCACGAGTCTCCTGCTACCTGCCCCGGGACTAATATACAGGGAGGTGGTGGTGGGGAAATGCCGTCCCCAATCTCTGCCCATGGTCTACTATGAGATTGCCTTCCTGATGCAGTTGTTCCTGCATCCCAAGTGCCACAGGCTATCTTGTCCCAAATTAAGGAGCCTGTCAAGTCTTCAAAATTGTACCTAACAGCCAGTGTGCCTAAGGCAGCAACACAGGCATCTATCCCCTCCCCTTCAGATTGGTCTCTACTGAAAAGCTGTGTCACTCTGCTTTGGGATAAATAGATCCTCAGGGCTCCTAGAGCTACTGTGAGACTGGAGGCAGTGATGCCTTGTTCCCCAATAAGGAAAAGTAACAGGGGTTTTTTGTTTTGTTTTGCTGTTGTCATCCTTCTGCATGGCCAGGTGTGTGTACGGTCGAACTCCACCCTTCACGAGATCCATTGCTGTGTCTGCAAAATCTGGGGCTTCAGATTCAGTTGGTGGCTCATGCTCCTAGCTGCTGTACTTCAGAGAATTCATGGCTCAGATGCTGCCATCATAGGTATGTCTACATTGCAATTAAAAGCCTGGCTTGGCTGGTGCCAGCTGACTCAGGCTAGCGGGGCTCAGGCTGAGGGGCTATTTAATTGCAGTGTAGATGCTGGAACTTGGGCTGCAGTCTGAGTTCTGGGACTAGGGTGACCAGATGTCCCGATTTTATAGGGACAGTCCCAATTTTTGGGTCTTTTTCTTATATAGGCTCCAATAACCCCCCCCCCCATCCCGATTTTTCACATTTGCTGTCTGGTCACCCTATCTGGGACCCTCCCACCTTGCAAGGTCCTAGAGCAGGGGTGGGCAAACTTTTTGGCCTGAGGGCCTCATCGGGTTTCGGAAATTGTATGGAGGGCCGGTTAGGGGAGGGGATCGTAGCCTGGCCCCCACCCCCTATCCACCTCCCCCCCCCCCGGGACTCCTGCCCCATCCAACCCCCCCTGTTCCTTGATGGCCCCCTGGGACCCTTGCCCCATCCACCCCCCCCCACTCCCTGTCCTCTGACCACCCCCAGAACCCCTGCCCCTGACTGCCCCCACCATCCCATCCAACCCCTACTCTTATTCCCGACTGCCCCCCCGGGACTCCTGCCACATCCAACCATCCCTTGTCCCTGTCCCCTGACTGGCCCCCGCCGCCCCATCCACCCCCTCCTCTCCTTCCTGACTGCCCCCCCAGGACCCCTGCCCCCATTCAACCCCCCTGTTCCATGCCCTCTGACCGCCCCAACCCCTATCCACACCCCTGCCCCCTGACCACCACCCCGAACTCCCCTGCTCTCTATCCAACCCCCCCCCCGCTCCCTGCCCCCTTACTGCTCTGCCTGGAGCACCGGTAGCTGGTGGCGCTACAGCTGCACTGCCTGGCTGGAGCCAGCCACGCCATTGCCACTGTGCAGCATAGAGCAGCAGGTCAGGCCGGGCTCTGTAGCTGCGCTGCCCCCAGAAGCTTGCAGCCCTGCCAGCCAGAGCATTGCGCCTGCAGCGGAGTGAGCTGAGGCTGTGGGGGAACAGCAGGAGAGGAGCTGGGGGCTAGCCTCCTGGGCCAGGAGCTCAGGGGCCAGGCAGGAGGGTCCCACAGGCCGGATGTGGCCCGCGGGCCGTAGTTTGCCCACCTCTGTCCTAGAGTCTAGGCTCCAGCCTGAGCCCTAACATCTGCACTGCAATTAAACAGCCCCTTAGCCCAAGCTCAGCAAGCCCAAGCCAGCTGCCACAGGCCAGCCATGGCTTTTTAATTACTGTGTAGACATACCCTATGTTTAATTTGCAAAGAGTGAAGCTGAATGCAGGTTAAATTGAACAAGTGGAACTTTATTAAACATTGTGTACTTCTTTGTCCATGTGACTGAGTTCCTTCCAGCCTAATTCCCAATGTCCCCTCTTTTCCTGGTGTCCCATGCATAACAATCCCTCCAGGAACATTGTCTCTGTCTCCAGTTCCACTGATCATGATACATTTACAGCCCTAGCATAGAAGCGCTGTGGGTCAGGACCAGGAGAGGAGGGGGGTATCAGTTGCAGGCATGACTTGTTCCCAAGGACACAGACACCTTCCTTTTCGCTCTTCTCAAGATACTGCACTGAGCACAGAATGACTGGACCTAAAGACCTACGTGACTTTTTCACAGTACTTCACAGTAGATCTGCTCACAAAATGAAAAACTGGTTTTGTGAAAAATTTCAGAGCTGTTGTCCTTTTAAGGGGTCTGAAACGGAACCATTTTTCCATATTTGTTTTCAATTTTTTTGCAATTAAAAAAAATTTGAATTTTTATTCAAATCATTCTCAGAAAAGTTATTGAAATGGTTGTTGACATTTCTGTTTATCTGAAAATTCAGTTTTTAACCATTTTGACACTTCCAATAAAAATGAAAAACAAAAGAAGTCATGACATTTTTCACAAAAAAACAGAAGGAGAAAATTTTCAACAGTCAAATTTTCACATGCAATGCATATTTTCAAAAACAGGAATTTTATGTAATAAAATTTTAAGTTTGCATACTTCAGCCATCTTGTTCTCAGATCAGTTTCATATTGGGGTAGTAGGTTTGTGGAGTCTATGTTGCATTAATTTAAATCGACACTATTAAAACACTATTTCTAACATAGTAAACTTTGGAGAGCAAGGTAATTCAGAATGCAGCTGGCTTATTAAGCAGTGTATCTTCTTGGGAACTCATGACACCAGAGAGCTCTGTGAACTACACTGGGGGCTTGGCTACACTTGCGAGTTACAGCGCATTAAAGGAGCCCCGGGCACACCAGCTCACTCCCCGTCCACGCTGGCAAGGCACGTAGAGCACTCTGACTCCACGGCTAGAGCGCTCCTGGTACTACACCTTGGCGAGTAGAATAACGTTTGATGCGCCCCTGCTAGAGCGCGCCAGCATCAGTGTGAACGAGGTGTTGCATTACTGTGCTCTGATCAGCCTCCAGAAACGTCCCATAATCCCCCTAAGTCAAGTGGCCACTCTTGTCATTGTTTTGGATATGCCCTTTGAAAGCTCTGTTTGACAGCTCGCATGCTTATCTGCTCCGAGACAAAGCAACCACCCCCCCATTTGAAAAGTACGTTGCAGCCACTTGCATGCTGGGATAGTTACCACAATGCACTGCTCTCTGTGGGCTTTGCAAGAGCTGCTAATGTGGCCACGCCAGTGCGCTGTCAGCTGTCAGTGTGGACAAACTACAGCGCTTTCCCTACTGCTGGTTTAACTCAAAGTGCGCTACATCTGCAAGTGTAGCCATGCCCTGGGTGTCTGTCATTTCAGGGTGTTAGCCATGACCTATAAACTCCTGAATGGCTTGGGAGCAGTCTAGCTGAGAAACTGCTGCTCTTCTTGGTCCACATTACCACAGCTGTGGTCAGTGGAGATGTTTGAGCTGGAGCTTTCTCATTATGAAAGACAGGGAACTGCTGGCAGGGCATTCTCTGTCGGGCTCCTCCTTCTTGTTATTACTGTATTGGCAACAAAAGGATTCTGTCAGGGATCAGGGCCAGGCACTGTGTGAATGAGTAAAACAGAGAGAGTCTTTGTTGCATGCTTCTCTCAATCTGACTGTGAGAAGCTGTAAAGGTCTTGGCCAAGGTTCGGCCCTCAGCAGGGCTGTGGGGTATCCCACCGCCTCGCTCTGGTCCATAGTCAGTACTGGTCCGGCGGTAGTGTGGGACACCAAACACACGGTTAGGGGCTCAGGCCCTTAAGCAGGGGTTGAGCCAATAGTTCAGGAACCCAGGCCCTTAAGCAGGGGCTGAGTCAATGGGTTTGTAGCAGCCCAGGCCCTAGGTCAGGGCGGGGCAGCAATCAAATAGTCAGGGACCCAGGCCCTTAAGCAGGGGCTGAGTCAATGGGTTTGTAGCAGCCCAGGCCCTAGGTGACGGCCTGCTGCTGTCTCCCAAGCGGGAGCTCGGCCACAGACGTCTGCTCTCTCCGGCGGCTTGTTTTCCACTGAGCTCTGCAGGCGGGCTTTTATACTTCCGGGTCGGCGCCGTGACCTCTGAGGGGCGGGCGCCGGACCCAGTGGCTCCGCCCACGTTGGTGTTAGGGGAGGTTCTGCCCTCAGTGGGGCTGTGGGGTATCCCACCGCCTCGCTACAGAAGCCATAAGTGGTCGATAAACAGACGGAGATGGGTCAAAATAGTGTGTTTGCACATTCCCAATGGGTATGCTAGTCACAGGCGGCCACCAGCCTAATCAATGGGATGGACTTACTCCTTTGGTCAGAAATAATCAGAACTTGTTGATGTTCAGAGCAAATCCCATCTATCAGCCCAGGATTTGGGAGGAGGGGACAGCATGATAAGAGCTGGTGTTTGTGATAATGGAGGGTATTGATGGGGTTTTGATATTTTGATTTAGTCTTTGATTCATTATTTTCTTGGGATGGAGAAGAGCAGCAGCTGGTTCAGTCTTTCTGTGCAATTCCATTTTTAGTTTATGGCAAAGTCACACAGAGCCTAGCAATAGGCACACATTTATAATGCATTTGAAACAAAGAAATAACATAAATGAATATGCAGTATTACAAATGGGAAAGAGCTCTCTGTTCTGAAGGGGGGGACTGTGCTTCCAAAATTGGCCTTCTAATCAAAAACGTCTTATTAATGTAGGAGGGAGATAAAGGCTGACCATTCCTGTATTAAGAATACCCATCTTGTTGTGACAGTGGGCCCATAAATCATATCAGAGACATTACTGAAAAACCTATGGAAAATTAGGTTTTCAAGGAGATATGGTACAATTTTGAACTCCTAATAGTTTAAAAGGTGTTCAAAGCAGACTCTTCATACATACTGAATCTCTAGGTTATATTATAAAATACCACTTTTTTCTGACACAAACAAAATCCCATTTAATAATGGGCAAGATGTTACATAAGGGGCATCTGGTGTTGTCTATTACTTTATGATATTAAACAGCTATTAATCCCCTATGGAAGCAGTCTGTATAGAAACTTATGGAATATATTTTGTTTCTTTTACCTCATTGCTTATTTCTAAGGATTCTTTCTTGGTAAAGAAGATCTTTGTTTCTCAAGAGTTTCTCTGTTACTTTTTATATGCCTCTTTTATTTGTGAAATACAGAAGTTCATAGTGATGCCACATAGGATTAAGACGTCAGGTGGGGAATAAAGGTAGAAGTAGGTGAATATTTAAAATAATAAATAAGATATAAGCTCTTTCTGGAGGTAGAAGAGGCTGATAAATGCAAATACAGTAGAACCTCAGAGTTACAAACACCTCGGGAATAGAGGTTGTTCATAACTCTGAGCAAAAATGATATGGTTGTTAAAATGTTTACAGCTGAACATTGACTTAGTACAGCTTTGAAACTTTACTCTGCAGAAGAAAAATGTTACTTTCTCTTTATTTTTAGTAGATTTTTTAACACAGTACTGTACTTGTTTTTTGTTTTTTATCTCTGCTGCTGTCTGATTGTGTACTTCTACTTCCAAATGAGAGGTGTGGTTGACTGGTCAGTTTGTAACTCTGGTGTTCAGAACTCTGAGGTTCTACTGTAATGCAATAAATGTCCAGGTGAGTAGAAGTCTGGCTATTCTGTATTATCCACCTTGTCACCATGTTGCTCACATTCCATGGTGATAAGTGTGGTATACAATCTTCAGTTGCTGCCACTAGGCTGTCTTCACCAAAAGTTAGAGGAAGATTTTAATTTTTCATCCTTCACGAAACCTTGAATTGGAAGCAGCTGAGGTACAGATGGGAGAGGATGGTGGGGATGTTGCTTGGAGTCTGACCATCTCTTGTACGATAATTTAATGTAGTTTTATGAAACAACTACCAGAGGTCAAGAGGATTTAGTTTTTCTAAGTCTGACCCCCCTCCCCACAAGACATAAACCCCATTCAGTTGAATTCCTCTGCATACTGTCTGATTAATGCACATAACCTCACTCCATTAGTTCCTTCAACTAATTGCTATGACAGGTGTGTCCATACAGAACAGAGTAGGATCAGGGGTAGAATCAGTTGATTTAAGTGGCAAGTTGCCCTGCAAACGTACTGTAAATTACAAGATTCCCTGCATGTTGCAACACAGACTGTATGAACATTAGCTTCCACTACATACCTTGTATACCAGAGGGTATCACATGAATGCAACTCCTGGCAGAAAAGCAATAGCAGTACAGCAAGAGATCTGGTTGGTTCCTTCAAGAGGTGGTGATGAGATGTGTGGAACAAGCTTGAAGAAGTAGCACTCTGTGCACTCATGGCCAGAGTTTTTGTTGAGTATCTGTAGTTTGCTTTCAA
Organism: Terrapene triunguis; assembly: GCF_002925995.2. Taxonomy (NCBI): domain Eukaryota; kingdom Metazoa; phylum Chordata; order Testudines; family Emydidae; genus Terrapene; species Terrapene triunguis. The sequence goes on along the minus strand of NW_020664446.1, from coordinate 52,369,985 downwards.
AGAAACTCATCTGACATACAACTTAGCTTATGCCCACTGCCCCTTCTGCCATAATGATTGGGGTATATAAGGGTGATGCTGTGTATCCAATGACCCTTTGTACCTAAGTTGTTCTTCTGTACAGTTTTGTTTTAAATAGGAGTGAATCGTGCCAAAAATATCATCTTTGCATGCTTAAGTCCTTAGTAATAAATGAAAAAAAAAAAAAACTAAGGAAAGTATATACATTAGAAACTATTACAAAGTCAACATTTGCTACACATAGGGGAGACTTTCCTGTAAATCTCTGACATTGGCTCATACTGACTTAAAAGATGATCACTGTATTTATAGATGAAAAACTGTTGCTTTAATAGAAGGTCTTCAAGGATTTGCATGATGGGATGTTACCTTTTAAAATAACCCAGTAAAAACGCATCCACAAACAGTTGTTCTTTCAGATCTGTTCAACGAATGAATAATTTACATCCTAAACAAAATATTAGAAATCTCATGTGGAAGTTATTTATTTTGTTATAAATTACCAATTGTCACACTTTTGCTATTTTATTTTTGCTGTTTGTATGTTAATTAAGTGGTTCTTTGGTAGAATATTCTTTCACTGAGAATTATTAAAAATGTAAACTATTCTGTCTCGAGCCTTTGGCTGAATAATTATGTACATTTAAAGTTTAGCTCTGGGGAAATTTTAAGATTGCACTTTGGAAGGCACTTGCTTTAATTGGCTGCACATAAATATTGTTACACTAACCCCAAATCAAAACAAATGAACAAGCAAACAAAAAAATTGCACTAAGCATAGTGTAAGTATAACTCCTTGTAAGAATAACTCCTTGTAAGAATAACTTGCATTTCTATGCTGTAAAGGTGGTGCACATTTTTATATGTGACATAGCTCATAAGGGTATCTGAGGGAAATCCTAACTGTCTTGTTTCCTTAGATCTGCATCTCAGTGTGAGTAGTTTTGTGCAACCTTAGCACAGTGGAATGAGCCAGAGTTCATTTGGTGGTAATGGAGAACTGTCATTTAAAGTGAAAAATAGCGCAGAATATAATATTGCAGGAGGTTTGTAAGGCAGAGGTGAATGCAAGAGGGCACTAGCACTTGGCATCATTTACGTTAATCTTTAATCTCTTGCCAATAGGAAACGCCAATAGACTTTCTTCCTTCCAGATAAAAGTGGAAAAGCCTGGCAATCTCTTTCTGCTATTTACTGTGTTGCCCTCCATGTAAATTACATACCTCAGAGTTAAATAGAATTGGTTAAATAATATATGTCAGATATTCATTGATTCATTCAGGGCCTGATCCAAAACCCTATGAAGGCAGTAGGAATCTTCATGTTGATTTCAGCTGGATTTGGATCAGGCCCTCAGCGTATTAACGGATTATTCACAAGTTTGCTTTTCATATTTTGACCAGTTCCTCTTTTAAACCTTGGCATTAATCAGATCATTTTTACATGGACTGTAACTCCCTGAGACTGCCCCACAAAGGGGGTCATTTAGGAAAGTCAGTGGAGAGAAGAGTAGGTGGTTATGTGAAGATTAAGAATTTGCACTGTAAACTAAGTTACTTCTCCCCTCCCCATGTGCACCTCCTTTTTGTTCCTTTTCTCACATTACTTCATCCTTCTCATGTATCTCTTACACATCTTTATTTTGTTTGTGTTTCTTTTCTTTGGTTTCCCTGCTCTCTCTCCATTGTCTCACTCCATTTCCCTCTCCATATTGTCCTATATTTATTCTGTCCCACGAGGTTCACTCTTTGCTTTGAGCTGGTGGTAGGTTGCTGACCTCTGCTGTCTCTAGAGGAAACCTTATTCTTGTATCTCTTTGTAAATCCTGCATTCGTGTCACAGGCTAGCACAGCAGAGACTAGCCTGCAAGCTTGATACTAAACATTCACACTAGTAAAACTGAGATTGGGTGAGGAAGCTGATTTTTTTTTCCCCTTTACCTTGGTCACTTCATATCTAATTACTAAGCACTCTGTATAGTGAACCATATGAATGGCCAGTTCAGGATCCTGTAGTTCAGCCACTGTGTCATACTGAAGCTCTTTTCTTTTTTGCCTGCTACATTTATAAAACAAATACTGGATATCAGAAATGATGAGTTATTTGTAACCTGATTTTTAAAGATCCAGAGTAATGCTGTTACTGGTGCTTCTGTGCTCAGCACTTCTGAAAAACAGGTTGTTACTTAATAAAGCCCTCCTCAGTTCTATCGCACTATGGTAGTATTGAATGTAAACAGAAAGGCAAGGAATAAGTCTTTTGATTTGGCTCCTGATTTCATGTGGAGCTGAATCCTGAAAGGTGCTGTGTACCTGAAACTTCAAGGGGAATGAGTTGAAGGTGCAATATAGCAGCTCAGGAGCTCTCCGGATTTAGCTCGCAGGGAGTACCTGAATTCTTTCAGTGATAAGAGTATATGCAGTATAATATCCATCAGCTAGGCAGAAAAGAACATGGTTGTTTATGTGAAGTGCAGATAAGATATCTGGTGTCACTACTGTACTGTTTTTAGACAGGGTTACAGCTAATTACGGGTAATTTGTTCACTGCAGAGACTGTTTCATTTTGTACATCTTTTCCTATTCACTCCATAGGATTGTTGGCTACTAATGGATTTTCCCCTGATCTCAATGCCTATCACTGATGAATTTTGTAGGCATTTGAAAAGATCTGTCCATTTGCAATGCAGTCTTTTTATTCTAATTAGAGACAAATAATGTGGCACTTAATCTGTCCATTTAGCTCAATCCAGTCAAAAAGTTAGAACTTCTCCCCATTCATGAAGAAACTTTGGAGAGTACTTGGAAATACACTAAACTCTTTTAAGCCCTCTACTAGTAGCTGTCATCAGCTTTCAAAGGGATCAGACTGTTTTGTAACAGTTTCTTCCACACAGTGTCACTCACTTGCATGACCCTCATGAACATTTTGAGAAAGTATTCAGGGCTTTAACTTTATTTTTGGTTTGACCAGTTTTAAAGCATGTAACACATTTGTTAGACAAAATTGCACTAATTGCAACAGCCATCTTACACTTACAGCACAGGCCTGTAGCTAGTCAAACAAAAGTGGGTGTACAATGGGGAGGCAAGAGAAATTTCAGTGGAGGATTTGGGAATCTTCTTGCAAACTGTAGAAGACTGAGTACAATTTCTTGCATTAGAACACCTTAGACAAGGAGTTTAGAGGAAGCCTTCCCTTGGAATGAGAGAGAACCTTGCCAGTGGGAAAGTATATTGCATTAAAACACTAAAAAATGTGTACTAAAACCCCCAAACGCCAATGGACTGCTATTGCTCTTATCGGACACGCACAAAATGCAAACAGACAGATCCTCCGGTGGTGTTCTCTATCTAGCCTCTTCCCTCCCCAACTCCCTGAAAAAATTAAAATAGACTTTTTAGAAATATCCATGCAAGTTTGAAATGCACTTTCACCATACTATTTTGCCTTTAGAACCTGATTACTTTATTTGCAGAAAACAAAAACAAATGGGACATGAACACGACAGATGTGAATTTGTTTCAAAATGGGACAAACATTTGGGCAATACTAAGATAAAGCTGCCACAAGGGGGACTCAGCGGTGTAAAAAATGAAAGGAAATCGCTTCTAGCCCTGATTTTGGACCTTCCTTCCCCACTTGCCACACAATCCCTCCTTCCCCCATCAGGCACAAGCTACCCTCTCCTCCTCTTGGAGGAGAGGCCTGGCAATTTGCTCTAGCCCTGCAGAGGAAGTGACTCCTTGTAAGGGAGAATACTGAGTGACCCATTTCTCCTCCGGGTTCTAGTGAGATCCAGTCAGTGCCCTGTTGGGTCCACTGACCTGCCTCTTGTAAGATTTTCAATTCCTCTTGGAATGCGTGCCCCGTTGGGCACTGCAAGTGTTGCTGAACTCTCAGAACTGGAGGGGTCTCCTCTTGAGGATGCAAAGAGAGGGCTTACTGATTCTTGCTGTGTACTGTGGGACATAAGATCTAGTATGCTTTTTATAACTTAAAGTGACAGTTCAAGACCATGTTGGGGATGCAGTTACTGGGTCCCCACTGAGGCGGCAGAACTGATTGCCTGTTTTATTCAGAGGAGAACACCCCTTAACTGTGGGATTATGCACCCTTGCATGTCCCTGAAGCTGGGTGGCTTGCTTGACCACTTACTTAAAATTGGTTGCACTTCAGTGCAGTTCTGTATCTGACTTTCTCTCATGTAAGAATCAGGCTGGCCTGCCTTTAAAACCAAAACTTCCACTGACTTTACTGTGAACAAGATCAGGCCTAATCGTGCTTATTTGCCCTTTTGATCTTCAGAAATGAAAGGGGGGCCTGTGATGCTACTGCCTTGATGTCAACTCCAAGGTGACAGTGTGAAGGATCAAAGAATGCTGCAGACTCCATTTGATTTGCATGTTACATTGGTTATGTGCATGGACTACAGTTTCAAGCTTTAAGTATCAAACATCTGCAATAATCCTTTAGCTGAAAGTTCATGTACAGATAATGTAACAGGTGAAAATCCCTGATCCCGTGTATCCAGAGTGTCACAAATCTATGAAAATGGAGCCATTCTATTTCTTTCAAATCATTCTTTGCTGAGTTACCCACCTCCCTACGCACCAAGTTTGAAAAAACAAAGCCCCTAAGCACTGTACGTAACCTTACCACTATTTAAAAAAGAGATTCCTTTTCACACAATGCATGATTAAACTGCGGAACTCATTGCCATATGATGTCATTGCAGCCATAAACATAGCAATATTAAAAGTGGATTGGATAGTTATACGGATAACAAGAATATCCTGGTTTATAATAGTTAATAACCTAAATATGGGAAGAGACATTAAAACTCTGACTTAAGCCTGGTCTACCCCTAAAAATTAGGTTAATGATACTCAGACCTCTGTGGTTCAGGAGCCAACTTAGTGATCAACATTACCCAAAAGAACCACAGTAGTGTGGATTCATTGTTTCATTTACTATAATATTATATATTTATATTTAAACCTCATCAGAGGCTTCAGAGGGAGGTGTAAAACATCCTATTCCTTAGTACTTAGAGATATGCTTCAGGGTTTAAGGATATGTCTACACTATAGTGGAGACAAGATATTAGACTAGCTAGACCATGGGTCCGATCCACTATGGCGATCCACTATGTTAATTAAAAAAAGAGTTGTTCTGTCTCACCATCTTTGTGCACAGAAGATTGAGAGGGAGTCCAGACACACGCCTGCTGCCTCTTTTCTCTCTCCTCCCTTCAATTTATTTTTTTAAAGGAAAGACATAGGTGTGGGCTGCTTTTTTCCTTTAAAACTTTGTAAATAATGAATGAGACTTAAAAAGGTGTAATAGTCTGATGTTTATGCTATGAACTACTCGATTTATATACTAATGGCTCATTTATACTCCTTTATTCTTTAGTTTTTATACCATATTTGCTATAATATATGAACCTCTTTACATGCTTATAATGCCCAGAAAGGATGCTAAAGTAAAGTTAAAGATGTGACATGAACCAACAAACACTTCATTCGTTCATCACTCTATTTTTCCTAGGGATTGCATGGTAAATGAAGCTGGTGTAATGAGGCACAATAGTCATACACTATGACCAGTTGAAGCCTTTTCAGATAATCTTAATTTTGCAACATTTCTGTTTAATATTTTTAATGGAAACATCATTCTGCCTTTGAAACCATATTGGCTGCTACTTAAAAAGGAACCACTGATTAAGTAATACTTAAACCAACAGCAGTTTTTATCTTCTGAAAACTTTACAAACATAAATTATTCCTCACAACATCTCTCTGATATAGGAAAGAAAGTATTAATATGAGATTCCCTTAGTTAATATCAGACACACTCAGGCTGTTGAGAACTGCAATGGCACCTGCAGGGCTGTTAGCCTTAAAAGCACAATTAATTTGTTGTAGTTTGCTTTCGTCTGAAAATGTATCTGCCATTGAAGTTGAATTTGTTGGAACAGGTTCAAATAAAATAAGATCAAGACTTGAGCCTATTTCCATCCCTCAAGTTCAACTAGTGAAAGGAAGGGAATGGTGTGCTGTGATTTTATAATCTTACAGTGCAGATTGACATGGAAATTGTAAGGAAGAGTCAATCTAACAAAACCTAAAATCAGATCAGAGGTCTCAACAGGGAGATCAATGGATTCTGATTGTAGGACAACAGCAGGCCAGCTCATGAAGAGGAAACCCAGTAGGGAGCAGTTCTTCAGGGAAATCTTGTGGTCAGGGTGGGGATGGGCTACTTACTGGCAGTGGGAGAGCACTAGATCAAGTAAGATGTGATAGTGGCACGTTAGAGGTTGAGAGTGCTGTGGGAAGGTAGGCACTGTGGCAAGAAGGATCCCACCACCAGGTTTGGTGACCTGTGAATAATTTGAGTGCTTATCCAGAAAAAAACCCTGAACTCTTTGAGGTTTGCCAAACACCAACTGAGATGATAGTGTATACTTCTCACATAGGGTGACCAGATAGCAAGTGTGAAAAATCGGGACAGAGGGTGGGGGATAATGGGAGCCTATATAAGAAAAAGCCCCAAATATTGGGACTGTCCCTATAAAATCGGGACATCTGGTCACCCTATTCTCACAAGTTGTAACCTGTCCTCCATAGATTATATTAATCAAGTGTTAATTTGTGGATGTTTAGAAAAATCTGGAACTCTTACAAATTTGTGGGGTTTTTTTAAATGGTAAGAGAATATTATGCTCCTGATGGTAGAGTGACCAGCAATGCTGATTCAACTGGACATAGTGGAGGTGGGCCATACTAACTTGTTCTATGCCCATCTCTTCAAAGCATCTCAATACTAACCGTATAGTACTTGTTCTCTTACTGTCTTAAGTTTTCCTGAGCAAAGACAGCTCATTGGACAAAACTGTGAGGTGGTTTTGTGATGTGCTCACACAAGAACTAGAAGGAGATTTTCATCTTTGAGATGAATTTGAAATTTAATGTTGTAGTGAGTAAAGCTTAGAAAATAAAATAACCAGCTCAAACCACACTGTAAAAGAAGGTTTCCCAGTGTACAGTATTGCACAATTGACTATGAAGCCCATATTGGACAAGTGGTCTGATTTGCTATGTCAGTTTCAGTGTTCCTACTGGGTATTTCCAAATCACAAGCTGAATCAAACCAATATCCTTGTGATCCAAAGTGCATGTTTGTGATTATATAGCTCAAATGAGTGGTTAGATAATCCCAGTTGCTGGGCACCCTGTTGAACACAACTGAATATTTTCAAAGACCAAGCATTTCCCATTTTTTCCTGAGTTCCCAAAACTGGTCAGCCAAATCCTCTAGAGTGTGTTCTAAATAGGACCATTGCTTATCCATAGCAAAGAATTCCTTACTTCCTAGACTGTATTGCCTCCTGCTGGGCCTATTGATGGAAAGGGAGTTGAGAATTATGAGAAGGAAGAATTAGGTCAGAAAGAAGGGAGAACTTATAAGAGAGGATGAGAAGCAGAAAAAGGTAAGTGTGGGGACTGAGGAAAGGGAGCTTGAGTGCAGTTGTACAGGTTGCTGAGTACTCTTGACCTCATTCAGCACAGCACGTCAACACATGCTTATCTTTGAGCATGTGAGTAATCTCATTGAAGTCAAGCACCAAGAGCCCTTCAAAGGGTGGAGAAGGGTGATTCCAATGCCAATCGTGATCTTCACATTCCCAGGACAGCCATTCACAGGCTATGGAGGTACCATACCTTGGCTCCTCCCAACACAGGAGTGAGCTGAAAGATGATTATGAAGGAAGCTTCCATACAAGCATATACAGGCCTGGATTAGGCAATCCAGAACCTTGGACATGCCACAACCTGGGTCCCCCATTATCCTAATCTCATGCTCTCACTCTGCCCCGTGCAGGAGCAGGGGTCCCTTCTCCCACTCGGGAGAGGCTGGGATAGCTGCAACAGGCTACCATCTGTCCCAGGAATAGTAACCCTTCTCTGGTACAGCAGAGGAGGAAACAGCCCCCTCTCTTTCCCTGCAGGAAAAGGACAAGGAAGGCCACCTTCTTGGCCCAGACGAGTCTGCTTTCTGCCAGGGTGGTGTTGGGGGGACCTATCAGAGCAGTGCATCAGTCATTATCAGGCCGTACTTTGAAGTTTTCTGTGAGGTCATGAGAGCTAGACACTGACTGTTTTTTTAATGAAAGCCTGGTGTCTGATGTAGTTACATCACTCCAGAAGCTGGGGGCCTAAACATGGACCTCAAATCCATTGTCTTAATCCAGCCCTACTGACAAACGCCTGCTGCTGGGACCATACCTGAGGAGGAAAGGGAAATGGGAGAACAAGCTGCCGCCTCCTCCTGCAGCCTAGTCAACTCCTACCCCTTTCCCCCGACCATTTACACCAAGATCTGGTCCTGTGATTCTTAAGTTTGAAGAGTACAAAATCCCAGTTTTTTTTGTCCTTGCACAGAGTAACAAAAAATTCAGCTATTTTTGTTTTGTTTTGTTTTTACAACAAATTTGGGATAAAGTGAAATGCGTGGTGATCAAATGGTGCGTGGTGGACTTTTAATAGAATGACCTAATTCTTCCATCTTGTAACTCTCAACTCCCTTTCCATCAATATTGAGACTTTTGCCTCCCAGTTACCAGTGTGATTCCAGCCTACATCTTCGCTGACTTGAAAGTCCCTAGCATTTGACTGTTTTCGGGTGGCTGGTTCCTAGTGGACAAGCATCCCCATCACCACTTGGGATGAAGAGGTATCTCATGTCTGCTTCAGCTGAGAGACTAGTAATGAATGGTCAATGAGACTAAAGTATCCTCTCACTCTTAGAATTGGTTTCACTATGTCACTGATGAGGAACATTGATGGGAAAGCATAGGGGAATTTTTGCATTACCCTCACCCTAACTGTAGCTGTGCATAAAGTGAACTGTGGTTTCCAAGGCTGTTAAAAACACTAAATTCCCTTTAAAATGTTGAGTGCTCCCGAGCTGGACCTTTGTTTTGACTGCCTGCGTGGCACACATTTTTATGATTCATTTTATAAGCCCTTAATAAAAAGTGGTTCTGATGGAAATGCTGTCAGAGCCTTAACAATAGCATTATGAACAAAGTTACAGTGAGGAAGATGTGGTCAATGCAGTCAGTGTTCTGTGGTATAGTAATTTCCTCAATATTCCTACAATACTAAAGAAAAGACCTATAGGCTACTGATCATCTGGAAGACCATGGTGTGATGATTCTAATTGCATTGCACTCAGCCTTCTTAATCCACATTTTATAGTGCTTTAACAACAGATAGTGCCTGCTTAGAATTCTGCTCACGTTTCTCTGACACATTTTGCAGCCATCGCATTATCTGCAGAGGCAGACACAACTACAAATAGTATCAGAATGGAGAAGACCAACTACTGACCTAGGAGACTTGCACTGTCTGCTGAACTGATTAAAAAAACAAGCAAACTCACAACCAAAACACCTCCCAAAAATATATGTATACTTGGCAGGTTTACATCCCCTTCTGCAGGGAATTGTCAGTACAAATCAAACAGGAATAGAAGAGTGTGGGTGGGGAGGGGAAGAGGGGAATGGAGTGTGGCAACATTCACTTTTCTTTTCTTGCATTCCTTGGGAAGCACACATAAGCCAATGCTTTGCTGTTCTATATGTTCCAAAAGTGTAAGAAGTAATGGATTTTGCTGTGTGGAGCTGGCATGGAAAGAGGCTTTACCCAGATTAATTCACATAAAAGCATTTGACTGCTGCTAACTGTTTTTTGTGATTAAGATGGGATCTGTAGTTATTAATGCTGTCTGATTTGCTGAGTTTCACTTTATTGATTTTATTTTGATTGGGGTGACTCTGATTGCAGCCTTGGAAAACAAAGTTGTCCTTGAATTACACTATTTAAGTATTACATCCCCCGAATATTCATTAAGCCACACTTTTTAATTAAACCTAAGTGTATGGATAAGTGTCAGAGGTATTAGAACAGAACAAAAAAGTGTGGACCTGACAAGCCTGAGGGCTTATTCTTTTCCTCTAGAAAATGGATAATTCATTAGGAAAGGAAGGAACCAACAAAGTTTTTGGGGTTGCGCTCTCTCTCTCTCTCTCTCTCTCACACACACACACAAACCCTGTTCACTATAGTTCTAGACAGCTCAAAATATTTTTCATATTTTATATATTTTTTAATGAAAAGATTTACACAGATGGCAATTAGATGTTGGATGAGTGGAGTGGCCAGTTTACTAGGCCCCAGGACTAGGAGTCCTGAGATCTGTTTTCTGTTCTTGGATCTCTTACTGATCTGCTGTGTGACCTTGGCCAAGTTGCTCCATGTCTTTGTGCCTATGTTTCTCCTCTTACCCTATGTCTGTCTTGTCCATTTAAATAGTGTCTCCCTCAAAATGTACAATCTTACTATGTGTGTGTACAACATCTAGCACAATGGAATCCTGATCTTGGTTGGGCCTCTGGAGCTACCATAGTACAAATAATAATATTTTTTGCTGTCTCCTATAATCCCTATTCAATCCTATAAACTTTTTTCTATAAGCCCTTTTCCTGCTCACTACTACTGTACTACAAACACATCTGGGAAAGGAGGAGGAGTATTTAAGCTACACAGCATAGATGTTGCATATGGTGGGATAGAGCTATGCTGAATCAAATCATTCACAGCAAAATGGTGGTACACCAGGGGTGGAATCTTGGCCCTATTGAAATCCATGGCAAAACGTTTATTGACTTCAGTGAGGCCAGGATTTTCATCCAAGGGACCGATATGAAAAATCATTGTACCTGTTCTATAGCAGAGCTAAGAGAATACTCCCCAGGGCTCTCAATCTCTAACTATGGTCACATATATTGCAAGTCCTCTGTAACTAGAATAGGAAGTCGTGCAGTGACCTCCATGCAGGGCTGGATTTCCAATTAGGCACGTGCCTAGGAGCGCCAGCATTCTAGGGGCACCTTACCTCTCTAAAACTGCATGCAACGCGAAGGTCAGCTGTAGGTGGGGGGCGCTGAAGATGCTGTGCCAATGGGCATGTAAGGTAGAAATCCAGCCCTGCCTCCACATTCACATGAGCCCCTAACTCTACATACATGTTTTATCCAAATCTCCTTTGTCCAGAATCAGCCTTGTGTCAGTATTCAGCATGGGAATTAAGAAAAAGAAAGGGAAAGAGAAGTATCTGGGCTTTTGGGGGAAGGGAGAGACAGGGCAGGAGATTAAATAGTTTAATTGTATCCTGTGGATGCTAAGAAATACATGAAAATAAACCCTCAGACAATTGCAACTCCATAGCTAGAGTGTTCTCTCGGTGTTGGATCTCCTGCATGACTCTTTTATTCTCTTCTCCCTCTTGTCCCAGCACAAACTCTGTGGGCTCTCAGAATGTTTTTAGCTTCTCTTATTGCTTTATCATATTCTACACTACTCCATTACCCACCTCCATGCTACTTCTCTCCTCTGCTCTCATCTACGGGATTCCTCTTGATTACCTGTCCCCTTGGTTCTGCTGCGTGATTCCCATCTGACGTCATATAGACTGAAGAAGAAAGGTAAGAATAATAACAGGACTTAGAGACCTCTTCATCGACAAATCTCAGTGTTTGAGATCCTCATTTCCATTTTACAGGTGGGGAAACTTAGGCATGGAGAGGGTAAGTGACTTCCTGTGATCACATAGCAAGTCAGCGGCAGAGTTAAAACTAGAAGCATATATTTTTCTGGTTTGCAATCATGTGTCATCTCCTGATGGCTGGAAACCCTATCAAATCTATGTATAAACAAGTGTCTTGATGTTTGAAGTAGAGGAAGTTCTCTGAGTTGAACAAGACACTCACTTAATAACCCACTTACTTCCATCTATCCAGGAATTTATTACCAGGTGGAAAAGCACATTTTCTAATATTTCTGCTTGACACATTTGAGTATTTAGGAATAATATTCTTAACGCAGCAAAACAGAGTCATCTCAGAGTCATCAGTTTTCTAATAAACTGTAATAATTCTGAAGAATGTGAAATATTTTGGTAAAATAGTTTGCTATTGCTTAGTTTATTACTTTATGATCATATAGGCCACCTGCACTTTTGCCATTAAAACCCTTTGCATAGTAAAATATTGTGTTCTGTGGGGTTTGGACTCCTAAAATACGACCTATAGATTAGAAATAGAACAGACATGATAAAAAATTACCCCCCCCCAAAAAAAAAATCTGCACAAAGAGCTCCAGAAATAATAGGGGTACTTTGTGTTTTGCTCTTTGTTACTTATCACTGCTCATTCAGGTGATCAAATTCAAATTTAGCATTTCTGGAGCTTTAATTTACCAACACTGCTATCTGTGGAGAATGCAATGTGCGTAATGAGACAGCCCTAATCAGAATTTGCTAAGGTTTATTAACACCTTATCAGAGCTTTGGAAGGCTCAGCACATACCCACTTTTCATTTGCATTATCTCACTTCATGAAATTTGAAAACAGTCTAAGCTGAGCCATCCTCCATGGCTCATTAGTTTTTCAGAGCTTCGGCAGTTAGAGGGACATCAATGGGATAAATCAACTACATGTAATATTAAAAAAAGGTGTGATTAATATATTAATATTTGAGATTCAGATTTTAATTATTCAGCCATCTTCAGGACTAGTTTAAGGGCAGGGTAATGGCTATAGAGGCAACACAGGTTTACAGAGCTATCTCTTGGCAATGCCAATTACTGTGTGAACACTAAAGGTGTGTTTACATTACAGTTGGGAGGTGCGATTGCAGCACGTACCCAAGCTAGGTGTGATTGAGCTAGCTTGATGGGGAAAAAAGTGAAGCTCTGGCAGCATGAGCAGTGGCACAGGCTAGCTGCACAAGTACAAGCCCATCTGGGACTTTGGGTACGTATTTTGACAGCTAGTCTGTGCCCCTGCTGGTACTGTGGTGGCTTAATCACGGCTGTTTTAGCAAGTGAGCTCAATCAAAGTTAGCTCGGGTGCACCTACATGTGCTGCAGTGTCACATCTTGATTGACTTGTAGCTATATCCTAAAGTATTGTTTTTTCTAGTGAAGTTACACTTGAGCTACCAAGCAGCTACTGTAACAAAATGTTGTGCATTATTTGGTGGTATTATTTAGCATTCAAGGTGATTGAGGAAAGGATAAAACAGCCATGCCTGGAGATCCAACACCAGGAAAACTCTCCAACTATAGAATTGCAATTGTCTGAGGGTTTATTTTCATGTATTTCTTAGCATCCACAAGATACAATTAAATGTGTGAATGACGCATGTTACAATCACTTCAGCTCTGATTCTCAAGCAGGACAATTGGCAGATATTTACAGGAAGCCCCTTTCATGCTTAAGGGGGAGTATGAAAAAAGTGAGAAGGGTGTTTACTGTTACTTGAGAGTTAAGATGGCGCACTCAACATTAACTGTAGCATTTTCGGTCTTTTCAGCATTAACATTAGTAACCTTAACATTACATTTATGTTAGAATTTGTATTACAACTTCCCTGATTGTTCTTGCTTTTCCAAAGGGTAGAAGCTTAACTCTGGTGGTGCATAAAGATTTCCATGCATAATCTATTGTCTGATTAAGCTGGAAGAAGGACAGGAGGCACTGGATGTTGTTTAATTAGACTGCAACTTTATTCTTAAATGTCTGGGAGTACCCAGCAGATACAAGTGTACAATGAAAGTAATTCCATAATCATGTACATCTACCTGGGGATGGGAAGGAGAGCTGCTGTCGGCCCTACCCCTTTACCCATCCTGGATCCCAGGCAACCTGCTGCAAGGACCTCACCACTCCATTGCTCAAATTAGGGTTAAGGTGGGCTATAAAGGAGGGGGGTGTTGGCTCTCTGCTGCCACAAACCCTTCCTTTTTCCTCTCCTTCAAAGAATACCTCCTTTAAATCCTTTACCAATGCATTTTATCTGATCTCTGTATTCCTTCCCTGTGGAATACCTGTGCTGGACATCCACCACAAGGAGGCACCAGCAGTTAGCTTGGCTTCCTCCCCGCTGCCCCCCACCCCATACTTAGCTGGGTTCCCAGTCATCTACGAATGCTCTTTTTAATATAGGCCAAAATATGTGGACAGCTGGAGCCCATCCTTGCTGAATAATTCTGGTCCCCTGTATGCTATGTCTGGATGAGAAGTTACTGACCATCCCCGTGAATTTGGCCACCTCCTTATTCACATATCTCTTAGCTTTGTTGTCTTGAGGGGACTTCACAGCTCCTTGCCATGCCCTGCATTGCAACATGTCTGATCAAATAATTTTTACTCCAGGGAAAAGTTCCAGGATCTGTCCCAAGTCCCTCTTAGAGCTGATCATTAAGTCCACCCCTTTTCACATTCCCAAATAATTTTCCCCGAGGTGAACCACAGTTCTATCTGGTGCCTACTCACTGGCCACCATGGTGTACAGAAGAGGCAACAGCTGGTCCCATATCATGCCCCTCCGCCCATGCCAGCCCAGTACTGCTTCACCACTGAGGCCCAGCTGCAAACTTCCAGACAGCCTGGAAGCCTGCTTATGTGCTCAGTAAACAATAGTGTGCCCGCAAATCCACATCACCATCTGGCTGGCCCATCTGTCAGCATCTGTAATGCAAAGGAAAATTAACACTTGATTCCCCACCTGGAGTCTCACATACATTCTGAATGCCAACGCCCAGTTGCCTGAATTGCCACAGTCCCTATGCTCAGCTGGGCCGCTGCTGTTGCCATCCTGATCCTGAATGAGTGGGAATCAAATTCCTGTGCTGGAAGCCTCAACCTTGTCAGTCCCCATCTTAAAACTGTAACAAACTGGTGTGTTGTGAGGGGACTCCTGTCACTGTGAGTCAAGAGGGATCCATCTCTTGCTGGCCTTATTGCCATCTGTACCCTCACTGCCTCCACAGGCTCACCAGCCTCCTGAATAATAATGGATTCACTCAGGCCTCCTTGATCCATCTTTGACTTCCTCCAGGTTAATAGCACTGATTTTCCTGCCCCAGTGTATATCCCTCAATTACAAAGCCCATCCAGAAAAGTCCCTACAGGACCAAGGTGCTAGACTGCTGATCATGAAAGCTCAAAAAAACGCTGCCCTGAGCAAGGCCCCCTCTTGTCCACAATGACATGCATGCTAAGAACCACACCAGGTCCCTAAGTGTATTAACAGTGATGGGACAAGTATCCTCTGTAGGGTCAGTGCTTTGAGACCACCCCACTAGAAACCTCTGCACTAAAAACCTGCTGCAAGAATCTGGGTAACCATTCAGCCTACTGATAAACATAAGGGCCAATAGGCAAGTGGAGATGGTTGATAGCATCAGTTTTGTGGTTTCGAATGACACCATGTACTACAGCATCCATTCCTCCATAATGGGCCATACGGGTGACAGGCTCTTCTGCCTGAAATTGCACAAAATCATTAAAACTTCTCTCATAGCTCTGCAGTGTTCTCAGAGCTACTGATCTCTACACTGCACTAGCAACCATCATACACCAAGGTTCCATAAGACAAAACATCTGCTATGCCATTATCAACCCCGTGCATGTGTTGGGAAGAGAAACAGATGTTGAAGCTTATAGTACAAATGCTTTCACCAATCTCATAATTCTGTGTGACCTGCAGGACTGGTGATCGACAACGTGTACTACCACCATGTCGTCACACCAGAAATGCACACTTTTATTAGCAAATGCTGTTCCTCAAGTGACCACTGCAACCAAAATCCACAAATGTTGTAACTTGCACTATCCCATTTCTGTAACCAGGAAAAGGGCCATTTCTGGGTGCACCACCTGCCTTGGTAAAATACCGCAAAATCTGTACCTCCTAAAGCATTCGAGTGGATCTTTAAATCATTCTCTAATTCCTCCCTGCACAATGGCACTCATTAAAATGGCAGAGAAACTGTTCCCATGCCCCCAAATCCTCCTTCAACTCTCTAGTAACTCCTAAAAAATTGTGAGCTCTGGCTATGTCTGTGGTGGCTGCTGCAAGCTGGGCACAGAATGCCCATCCTCGGGCTATCACCCAACAAGCAAAGTTAAGATGTCCAATAAAAGATTGTAGCTCATGGAGTACAACTTTCTTGGCTGCTCTACCTCTCCTAATCAAGCCCAGTAGCTCCTGAAGCTTATCCTGAGTGAGTCGCCAGTGTGTCTAGCTCAATCCCGAGATAGGTCAGTGTAGAGGAAGGCCGCTCTGTTTTCTCCTCCACTAGGGGTATCCCCAGTTTTTTAGTCAGGGCCTAAAAAATGTCCATCAGGCTAACACGCTCATCCAAATTCATCCTGTCTGCAAACAAAAAGTCATCTAAGCTCTGGTCTACACTACGAGTTTAGGTCGAATTTAGCAGCATTAGATCAATTTAACCCTGCATCCGTCCACATGACGAAGCCATTTTTATCGACTTAAAGGGCTCTTAAAATCGATTTCTGTACTCCTCCCTGATGAGGGGATTAGCGCTGGAATCGACCCTGCTGGGTCGAATTTGGGGTAGCGTGGATGCAATTTGACGGTATTGGCCTCCGGGAGCTATCCCAGAGTGCTCCATTGTGACTGCTCTGGACAGCACTCTCAACTCAGATGCACTGGCCAGGTAGACAGGAAAAGCTCCGCAAACTTTTGAATTTCATTTCCTGTTTGGCCAGCGTAGCGAGCTGATCAGCACAGGTGACCACGGAGTCCCAGCCTGGACCGAACAGGAGGTACTGCATCTGATCGCTGTATGGGGAGACGAATCTGTGCTATCCAAACTCCGTTCCAAAAGACGAAATGCCGGAATATTTGAAATAATCTCCAAGGGCATGAAGGACAGAGGTTATAACAGGGACCCGCAGCAGTGCCACGTAAAGCCTACCAACGAACCAGAGAGGCAAACGGCTGCTCCGGGTCAGAGCCCCAGACATGCCGCTTCTATGATGAGCTGCATGCCATTCTAGGGGGTGCCCCTACAACTACCCCGCCCCTGTGCTTCCTTCGTCCCCCACCCCTCCCGGGCTACCTTGGCAGTTATCCCCCCATTTGTGTGACGAATTAATAAAGAATGCATGAATTTGAAACAATGACTTTATTGCCTCTGCAAGCGGAGATCAAAGGGGGGAGAGGAGGGCGGATGGCTTACAGGGAAGTAGAGTGAACCAAGGGGGAGGGTTTTCATCAAGGAGAAACAAACAGAACTTTCACACCATAGCCTGGCCAGTCATGAAACTGGTTTTCAAAGGTTCTCTGATGCACAGCGTGCCCTGCTGTGCTCTTCTAACCGCCCTGGTTTCTGGCTGCAGGTAATCAGCAGCCAGGCGATTTGCCTCAACCTCCCACCCCGCCAGAAATGTCTCCCCCTTACTCTCACAGATATTGTGGAGCACACAGCAAGCAGTAATAACGATGGGAATATTGGTTTTGCTGAGGTCTAACCGAGTCAGTAAACTGCGCCAGCGAGCTTTTAAATGTCCAAAGGCACATTCTACCACCATTATGCACCCAGCCTATAGTTGAATTGTTCCTTACTACTGTCCAGGTTTCATGAGCCATGGGAGGAAGGGGTAGGTTGGGGTAGGTGCGACCACGCGGTGCTGCCGACTGGGAGAGCAGCCTGAGGCAGAAGCCTCCAGCTGGCATGATATTCCAGGCAGGACTGAATCTCCATTAGACGAAACTTAAAAAAGAGAATGACCTGGAGTCATTCCCATTTTTGTCCAGGCGCCCCCGACCAACCTAACTGAGGTCGGCCAGGAGCATCCACTGGACGACGACGATGGTTAGCAGTTGTATTGCACTGTCCACAAGGCAAGGGGATGCTGCTGTGTAGCACTGCAGTACCGCGTCTGCCAGCAGCACCCAGGAGACATATGGTGACAGTGAGCTGAGTGGGCTCCATGCTTGCCATGGTATGTCGTCTGCATGGGTAACCCAGGAAAAAAGGCAAGAAACGATTTTTTGCCGTTGCTTTCACGGAGGGAGGGAGGGAGGGAGGGAGAAAGAGAGGGAGGGGGGCCTGACGACATGTACCCAGAACCACCCGCGACAATGTTTTTGCCCCATCAGGCATTGGGAGCTCAACCCAGAATTCCAATAGGCAGTGGAGACTGCGGGAACTGTGGGATAGCTACCACAGTGCAACGCTCCAAAAGTCGATGCTAGCCTCTGTACTGTGGATGCACACTGCTGACTTAATGCACTTAGTGGGGACATGCACAATCAACTGTATCAAATAGATTTCTAAAAAATCTACTTCTATTAAATCAACCTAATTTCGTAGTGTAGACATACCCTAAGTAATATACTACTTCCCATAAACCAGCTTCCCACATAACTGCTCAGTGTAGCATTGTACTTTATCAAAATAAAATTGTCTTTCAAAAAGAAAACCAAAAGGTTAAAGTCAGAAGATAGCTCGGCAGCAGTTGAAAAGCAGACTTGATACCACGGTTGGCCATCAGCATCCACGGCCCACAAGACTACCCGGGTGCACAGAACACAAGACCTGTCTAGTCCATCATTAACTGTCAACTGCCATGGGTATGACAGATGGTGAATTAAGCCATATTCACTTGGAACTTCCTTAGGGACCAAGTATAGGGGAGAAATCCACAAGATAATTGAATGCCCTTCTACCCTATTCTTTAATTCTTATGTAATATTTTCTTTACAATATGACCTATTTCCAAAAAGGATGTCAAATATTTGGACATCACATGACTTCTTTCCCCCCCAAAGGGGATCCTAAATACCTCAGTAAACCCATCCCACAAATATGCCCCATCCAACTTGTTAAGGTAACACCCTTAACACCTTCAGTTTAAGGGGAGATGGTGCTCCTGTCCAGCCCTCAATTTTCAGCTTGTCCTTTCTCTTTTCTGTGCCTTGGCCCCCCATACTCTGCTCCTGCCCCCATGAGTGTGCAGGCAGCACCTGACTTACCCCCCATTCTGTTTCCCCACTGCAGCCTTTCCTGACTGTTGTGGCAATTGCAAGCTGTATGGGCCCCAAAGCACATTTTGCAAGTATGCCTAAATTTGCAGATGCTACAAAAACAGCTACTTTCATTAAATGCCCAGGAAATATCATTATGAGCTCCGGGTATTCTTGGAGTCGGGTTGCTTGGGAATGCAACCCAAAGCTGGTGGTAAACTCCATCTAAGGCTAAATACTGGCACGAGACTGATAGTCAACAAGTACTGTGTGGAAAAGTTGAAAAGAGCTTTGAAGCCGGCTGCGGAATGACCAGATCACTGTCAGTGTGGAAACTAGGCCCTGTGGTGTCATATCTCAGTTTCTGTAAAATAAGATTTTGCCTCTTACTGATTTTCGTTTTGGTTAAAGTGGCTGCTGTAGTTCACTGCAAAAAGAAAAGAATAGCTGGAATCTGTTTAATACAAACTAAAGCATGGATAAGAGGGGATATTGACCTGGATCATATGATCCGGCCCTTCAAGCATTATGCAGGAGGTACAAAGAAGCTGGAAACTAGCAGCAGATAGCCAGTAGAGAATTCCCTTGAGATAGGGGAACTCTTTGATAGTGCCAGCTTTGGGTCTGTTCCTCTGCCTCCTCATTCTGGTATAAGGACATGCTGGAGGTGAGGAGCAGGTAGGGAGGTGGGGATATACTATATTATATAGTATATTAAGGATCCTAAGCCAGTGGCAGAATCTAGAGCTGCCTGTCAGAGATAACATTCTCACACATCTATCAGCAGCTCTAAGTGGCATTAGGGTCAGGACTAGGACCAAGAGCCAGGGAGCCAGAATCGATTCCCTGGCCTTGCCCTATTCCATCCCTGTACAGAGCCGGAGTTCTGATACAGGGGAGAATGTGGCCTGGGCCCTGGTATGTTAATGAGTTACTAGTTGATGGTCAGCATTCAGTTGCCTACATACACTTCCCACTACTGTTTTAAAAAATCTGATACTTTGTATTTTGTGCAATAGTTAGCTGCAAATTTATGCACAAAATGTCCCTTTCTCTAGCTATATTCGCTGCTTACATTTTCTTGTGAAAAGATGTATCTTCATTTATTGACATAACTGCACAATAATTTGCATTTCAAATACAGTTAAAACTTTTTGCCCTAAGTCTTTAAACAAAATTGTTGGCTGGTGAACAGAAGAATAGGAAGAGATAATGGACAAAAAACTTACTAATGGTGAGATGATTATTAATTTTTAATTATGGCAGGATGGTCAATTTATTCATTAATTGTAATTTACTTCATAACAATAAACATGTCAGAAAGTGATTCGGTCAGGGACTCTGTTTAGGATGTTTAATGGTGCAGTCCACTAAAAGTCCAGATTGTGCGTGCTGTCTTTTGGTAACAAGTCTCTTAACTTTCTTATTCAAAAGGAATAATTGCACCATTTCTCAAGGCTGCTGCAATGTCTTAGCAAGGGGCCCACACCATTAATCATACTAATGCAGAATAAGTGATTTTTAACTTGTTTTAATCAGGTATGCCCAGCTCATTGTATATGCAGCCTGCGCTTTTATACTCCTGTGTGTATGGACATTCCCATACCTGTATGTTAGATGTGGTAATTCCATCATATCTAGATACAAGGAGGACAGTAGTCTCTTTTATAATACTCTGCTTATTTAAATCCATGTATTGGCTTCTGGTAAGCCCTTTTATTCCCCTTTAAACATACAAAATTCTAGTTTATAAACTCCAAGCGGAGATGCTGCAGTGTATTTAACAAAGATCAATTGATGACAATCATCAACAGCTAATTAGGCTAAAAGTCAATCATTTGTTTTGATGTTCAAAGAAATGAAAAAAGAACAGGAGTGCTTGTGGCACCTTAGAGACTAACAAATTTATTTGAGCATAAGCTTTCGTGGGCTACAGCCCACTTCTTCGGATGCATAGAATGGAACATATATTGAGGAGATATATAGACACATGCAGAGAGCATGAAAAGGTGGGAGTTGTCTTACCAACTCTGAGAGCCCAATTAAGTAAGAGGAAAAAATACTTTTGAAGTGATAATCAAGATAGCCCAGTACAGACAGTTTGATAAGAAGTGTGAGAGTACTTACATGGGGAGATAGATTCAATGTTTGTAATGGCTCAGCCATTCCCAATCTCTATTTAAGCCTAAATTGATTGTATCTAATTTGCATATCAATTCAAGCTCAGCAGTTTCTCATTGGAGTCTGTTTTTGAAGCTTTTTTGTTGCAAAATTGCCACCCACAGGTCTGTCATTGAATGACCAGACAGGTTAAAGTGTTCTCCTACTGGTTTTTGAATGTTATGATTCCTGATGTCAGATTTGTGTCCATTAATTCTTCTGCGTAGAGACTGTCCGGTTTGGCCAATGTACATGGCAGAGGGGCATTGCTGGCACATGATGGCATATATCAATGACAGACCTGCGGGTGGGATACTGGCCTTTTGTTGAACATCTTTCAGAAAAAGACAGTGAGATAAAAATAGTTTTCAAGTAGTGTATTTTTGACTAAGGCATAATTTGATATCTATGAGTTTCTGGTTCTTTTGATGCAGTTTGTTCCTAAAAATTAGCTGAGAAAAATAAGCAGACTAAAGGAATATCCATCTAATCATTAGATGAATTGCAATTGTGTAGTGCATGGCAACACCCTAAAATGTCAATAGCTAAGGCTGATCTGACTGAAATGAAGTTGTAGTGCATTTCTATTATTTGCCCCTTCCCATTGCTGCTCTCCTTTCTTCCCTCTCATCCAGTATTTGTCATTCACTATTGATTAAATGGCAAAATTCTGTTGCCTGTGATCAAGTTCTTGAATTAGTCCTGCCAAAAGAAATAAAAAATAGCTAATACAGTGGTGTTTGCAATGTAAATAGTATGGTTTCTGACACTTCTGAGGGAATGTAATAAAATTGTGCATTCAATAGAGCATGAATGAAGCAGAAGGCACCGAAGTTGCGAAATTATATCCCTACATTGCATTTATATTTTTAAAAGTTTGAACAAGAATATTCTGTACAATCTGTCCAAAGAAGGACAAAGCTATAATGTATCTAGGTACATTAATTACCATAGTAACTAAACTTCTTTTGGGTACTAATGATGATGAATTTATCCTGAAAATAACCCTTTGAGTAAAAGAAGTGCTGTTATCTCCCTTTTACTCATGGCAAGCTGAGACAAATATTTGGTGGTATAGCAATGTTAGTTAGGGGTGTGATTTTTTTCCCCTTTTAAACAACCTCTTTTTATAACAGCACTAGTCCACTGTAGACATAATAATACAGGCAAAAGAGTACTTTTGCCAGTATAGGTTATTGTATTTGGGGGCCTGGTATAACCTGGCATAAGTTACACACACAAAATGACTCTTTTGCTGATATAACCTGTGTCTACATTAGGAGGGTTTGCTACCAGAATAGCTATACCTGTATATTTATAACAGCATACTTTTCCTAGTGTAGACTAGGCCACTCAGAGATTAAATGATTTACCTAAAGTCGCACAAGAATTCTATGGTACTGCTGGAATTAAACTCAGAGCTCCTGAATCCCTGTCAGGAGACCTGAATTCTGTTTCTATCTCTTCCATTGACTGGCTGTATGACCCTGGACAAATCACTTCACCTCTCTGTTTCCTTTTCCACCATTTCTGCCTTGTCTTTTCAGGGCACGGTTGTCTCTTACCATGTGTCTGTACAGAGCCTAACACAAAAAGACACTATTCTCTAGGTGCTATTGTAATGCAGATAATAAAGGGCATTATAGTGACAGCTTATTGTTTTATTTTATTTCATCAGTACAATTTAGAGCAGGGAAAATACTTGAATGTTACTATAGATCACAAGAACTGAGGCCATTCCTGAGAGATGTCATCTACAAAGAAGTTAACCAGAATCAAAAAGACCTATACTATTGATACTGAAATGTGGCAACTATATTTTAGATATAATAATGAAAGTACCCATAACATGTATAGCCAAACAGCCACCCTTACTGGTTTTTCTCACCATTATTGTAAGGTGTTTTATTTTCTTTATGTAATTACTCTCTGGACATCTGCTAGAGCTTTGTAAAAATCTGGTATACTATTTCAGTCTTTAGTGATATGCCTGTACTTAAATTGATGTAAGATCATAAAGAAATAGTAAGAAATTAGCAAGTTTTCACACAGAGACAACATATTTTATCTTCTTAGCAATATTGCTTAGTGGCAGACAAGCTCTTTTCATCTCTTTCCCTTTAGGGGGAAATTCACCAACTGTGTGGAAAGACCGTGTACAATCTTCCACGGCACTTAAACCCTTCATTAAGGCTGCAGTCATGAAGAGGTGCCTGCTCTCACAACATGAAAGAACATAGGGGCTGAGATAGGAGTGGGCTGGAGCTGGTCCCGGGAGGAGTCATGGGAGCCATGATTATGTGGCTAAAGTAATCATAACACTCCAGATAATTAGTATGGTGGGATTTGTAGCCAGGACTCCAGTCTGTAGGCTGCAAGGAGGGTATTGTTTCACCTCATCCACTCAGCCACACTTCTCCCACTCAGCCTTTATGCGCAAGAAGTGGATTTCATTCTTCAAAGCTAAATGCAAGGATTTTTTTCTTTATGTAGCATCTGCATGGTGTCTGTGTTAATGAACTGGCTTCAAACACTGAAATCACATTTTTCAAAAACATGGTCCATTTCATAAGCTTTTGTTGCATATTTAAAAGTATTTAGGTCCTGATCCAGCACAGCACTTAAGCCTGTGCTTGACTTTAAGCATATTTTTAGTTCTATTGAAATCAGTGGAACAGCTCACATGGGATGGAATTAAGAAAGGGGGGAAATTAAAACTTGTGTACCAAGAAAACTTTGACAGAGACATATTAGGTTGTGAATAATCTATCTAGACAAGTTGTGGAAATCCATTCACTTGAGACCTTAAAACTAGAATTGACAAACACTAGTAAATTTACTGTAGAGGAACAGTTCTTCAGTGGCATAGAGAGGGATGGGATAAGATAATAGAGCTTTTCAATCTCTAACTTCCATGATTCTAAGAAAGACAAGCCAAATTTTGTCTGTATATGAAGAATTTCCTAGATTTCCATGTGCTATCAACAGATCTTTAAAATAATCCTGTTCACACAGTGAATTCTTAAATTGGGTTTCTTTTTTATTTCCTTCTTCAGACACATATAATCAAATGTTATTGAATTCTATTGTGCTAAATACACTTGTAAAACTCTGTGTCCACTTCGATCTGGCATTGTTCGTGTCAGACTGTGTTAAAGGAATATTTGCATAAAGTGTCTCTTGCATAAAGCAGTTTCAGCACTAGCCTGTGGTGAAGGTTTTTTTGTTTTGTTTTTTTGGTTATTAGTTAATGTATTGCTGGGCTGTCTATTATTATTCCTGTACTGAAATCCAGTTGTATTGTTGGATTGAGTCATCTGAGCTAACAGGAAGTCAGTACCTGATCTGCATGTCAATAAGCCAACAGCAATTCTTCTGCAGACATAAAAAAAAAAAAAAAAAAAAAACTGCCAAAAAAAATTTGTAAAAAAAAAAAAAAAAAAAAAAAAAAAAAAGCTTGTCTGCTGCCAAATAGCATTTGTAGAGTGAACGAAAATAAATTTTGCCAATACGAAAACCTCTTCATTTCTGATAGTTAGGCTGCTTCGGCCTTTTTGAACTACAGCAGCATTAGTGTATTTTTTCTTGATCACAACCTTATTAATGAATCAAATGACACTGTGAACTGCCACTATAATATTATTTGGTAAAAGTTACCATAACACCTTCTTAACAGCATAAATGTAATTTAAAATGGTTGTTTCATTTTCTAGCAAAACGAACATGACTTCCTTTGTTTCAAGACTAGTTATTTCCTCTGGCACCAAAGAAAAGCCTTTTCTGGCATCTTTTGATTACTCAAGTTATTTCTAGCAAAATATTTAAACAAGGGAATTGGGATACCTCAGAAATCTGGTATTGGGATAAGGAGTTTTGGACCTCTAGGAAACCACTGTGACTCTTGCATACATTAATAGTGATCTGAAGTTGTTGCCATCTATGTGTTCTTTGGTGGTTAAAGTGAAATGAAATAGTAATCTCAATTCACCAGTGTCCACGTCATAAAAACCTCATGGCAATCTTGGAGAACTCTGTAGGGAGGGCAGGGACTGGATAAAGTAGGGAGACTGGTCTACCTGCTCATCTCTAGAAGGTGGCCCCTCTAGGTCAGAGCTCAGATACATTGGCGTTTGGGGAAGCTTGCATTACCACTGCCCATCCCATACCTATGCTGCTGTTAATTGGAGGCTTTTTGTCTCTTAGGGCTGTCAGTCAAACTGAAATCACTTAAAATTGTTAGGAAACTATTTTTAACAGAAGTGAAAGTACCTTAGCTCAGGGCTGAGCTATAAATATGATTAAGGCATGCAATATAAATAGAATTTGTCTTTAAAAGTGTTTAAAAACAAAAGTGCTGAAAGTAGCTATATTTAGTTGTGTATTAACCTTCAAGGTCACATTCAAGAAATCTAATTTGGGGCACTTATGTGCCAAGCTCTCCTTCTTGCACAAAGGCTGTGGAATTTTGCCCTGATTAGAAACCGCATTGGAGTATATATTTTTTTCATTTACATTTCCCTTTGCTCTCCTGCAGTCTTTTCTCATGCAGAGCTCCCATTGACTGCACTTCATATTATGCAGATGGGATGTAGCTCAGGCTTTGTGTAAATTCAAGAGGCCGTGAAAGGGTGGTAGTATAGAGAACCTGGTAAAGTGTATTTTTAAAGGGTTACTCTTTCGATGGTAGTGGATGGGATTTCAGCTGCCTGAGAACCCTGTTAAAGCTCATAGGAGCATTGTGGCTAAAACTCAGCCCAATGCTTTGAAAACAGGACATTGGGGGAGGTGGTGTTCAGATTTGGATATGATTTGTGGTTTGGATTAGAGACTAAGGCCAGGTCTACACTGCAAATTTATATTGGTATAACTATGTTGCTGAGAGGTATGAAAAATCCACACCCCTGAGTTGAGGTAGTTATACGAACCTAACCCCTGGTTTAGACATCACTTATGTCGACAGGAGAGCTGCAGCGCTGTATGTGAAAACAAGCCCTAAATCTGGGCTAGGATTCAGGCTTGGGTTCAGATATGAAGACAAAAATCTCATGAGTTGATATTGTGAGATTTTATCCATTCAGAATGATAGAAATCTCAGTATATTTCAGCTGCATCTGAACTAGCGCTGGAAAATAGCCTTTTTCTGGTTGTGGTTTCTGCTTTAGAACAGGTTCGGCTCTGAGGATGCAAATTCCGGTTCACCAAAATCAAAAGGCATTAGTTAAGAAATTCCAGTCTTAGCCCATTTCTTCTGAGAGCTTGTCTATACAGTGGGGAACGTGGTATACAGGGTATGATTTCTAAAGCACATTAAGGTGTTGCGCATTAATTGCTCCATATACACCCTGCTGGTGTGTCCTAAAGGTTCCCTAGTGTGCTTTAATGTAGTACAGTTTCAAACAGCATTATAATAAAGCACACCAGCAGGCCTCACACAGACCAGTGACTATGCAGCATGTTAGTGTTCTTTAGAAATTATACCCGCATACAGTGCATTATTCCATTGTGTAAACAAGCATTTAGTTATAGGGGAATAATATGAAACTGTACTTGAAATGTATTTAAAATACCATTTAGAAGAACAAAGGAAAAAAGAGTAGTAGCCTTTTTCCTGTGAATTCTCCATTACTAAAAATATTAAAATAAATATAAGTTATGAGACTAAAGGAAGACAAATGAAGGGTTCATGGGTAACATACCTCTCAGTGTCTCCCATTTTGATTGACATCACTCATTTTAGTCCCAAAGCTACCTACAGATTGGGACCCCCTCATTGTTATAGTTCAAAATTATTTACATAAGAAATAAATAAAAATAAATCATGTAACTGAGGCTATAAAAAGAATGCTTGCATTCAAGGACTGAATCCTACATCAGTTTATTTCCCGTACAAATACTTTTTTGTGTCTACTTCAAATAGGGCCTTTGTCACTTATTATGTCCTGCATTTGTCAGATTAAAATTTAAGCTAGGCCACTGCCTTCCTCTGTTCCATTATTAATAGTGGAATCTAGAAGTAAATCACACATAGCACAGGTACCTGTGGTCCCAGGTGTATAAGGCATAATTCAAAGCCCACGGAAGTCAATGGGAATTTTTTCACTGATGTCAAAGGACTTTGGATTTAGCCCTTAGTTTGTTGCCTTATGAGGAAAACAAGTTTGGGTCACAAGATCCTTTGATTGTCAAAAGAAGCTGAAGCACTGAATCTGAAGAGAGCCAAATCCAGTCTTCCTTTGGTAGAAGGAGAGTCTCATGGATTTAAAAAAGAAAAACCCTAACCAAATGCCCTACTGAGTGCTTAAGTGTGGGAATTGACCTCAGAAGTGCCCAGTAGGCCTCATTACAGCTGAGGATCACTGCTGAAGTTCCACATAAGAAGTGTGGTTATGAACCATTGGTAATGCCTCTTCTCTCATGCCATCTTGCATCATTTTGTAGATTCCAAGGCCAGAAGGAACTATTGTGATAATTTAGTCTGACCTCCTGTATAAGACAGGCCAGAGAACTTGCCCAAAATAATTCCTAGAACTGATCTTTTAGAAAAACATCACATCTTGATTTAAAAATTGTCAGTGATGGAGAATCCACCACAACCCTTAGTAAATTGTTCCAATGGTTAATTACTTTCTCTGTCAAAAATGTGTGCCTTATTTCCAGTCTGAATGTGTTAGACACTAGATTGTTATAGAGTGAAAAGCCCTGTTAGATTGAAAAATCCATTATTAATAATTTGTTCCCCATGTAGATACTTGTAGGCTATTATCAAGTCACCCCTTAACCTTCTCTTTGTTAAGCTAATAGATTGAACTGTTTGAGTCTATCAATATAAGGCATGTTATCTAATCCTTTAATCATTCTCATGGCTCTTCTCTGAACCTCTGCCAATTTATTAACATCCTTCTTGAATGTTGGGCACCAGAACCGGACACAGCGTTCCAGTTGAGTCGCACCAATGAGAAATTCAGAGATAAAATAATGTCTGTACGCCTACTCAAGATTCTCCTGTTTATGCTTCCCAGGATCACATGCTCTTTTGGCCACAGTGTTACATTGGGAGCTCATGTTCAGCTGATTATCCACAATGACCCCCAAATCTTTTTCAGAGTCACTGCTTCCCCCATCCTGTAAGTATAGCCTACATCCTTATTCCTAGATGTATACATTTACATTTAGCCTTATTAAAACACACATTATTTGCTTGCACCCAGTTTACCAAGTGATCCAGAACTTGGACATTAATACCAAGTTACAAAGACATTTTTATTATTTTTTATAGTGGTGGTGTTTTTATGGTTCAGTTGGTCCAAAATTTAATCTTCTCCAATCAAAATATATGTAGAATTCTGAAGATGATAGAAATCTATATAATTTTCTTCCTTAACAAGACTTTTTCCATATTAATTTAATTACAGTATATAGACTGAGCAATCTGTATTTTCTGTGGAGCAAATAAATAAATAGTGCATAGATGAGTATATGAAGAACCTCTATTGATATCCATTTGTCTCCTTTATATATTTCAAAGGAAATAAAACAATTTCCTTAAAATACCAGAGTCAAGTTAGAAAGGCATGCTTTATATGGAGTAGTAATAATCTTATATATATATACCTATCTCATAGAACTGGAAGGGACCTTGAAAGGTCATTGAGTCCCCTGCCTTCACTAGCAGGACCAAATACTGTCCATGACAGTTTTTTTGTTTGTCCCAGATCCCTAAATCCCAAACCCCTCAAGGATTGAGCTCATAACCCTTGGTTTAGCAGGCCAATGCTCAAACCACTAAGCTATCCCTCCCTCTGATTTGTTTGGGAACCAACAAATAATCTAGTTTTCAGCTGTCAGTGCACTAACAATGGCTTAAATATTATGTATTATTTATTTCTATTGTGGTAATGCCAAGGAACTCCAGCCATGGGTCAGTACCACATTATGCTAGGCACTGTACAAACACAGAAGAACTTACAACTTCACTATAAGACAGGAGAAAACAGATGGATACAGACAGACGGGGGAGTGCAAGGAAACAATAAGAAAATATTGGTCAGCATCATAGACGGTGGACTCAGCACACCAACTGCCTAGAAATGATAAACGGCAATCTATCTAGTTGTGAGGAGGCTTCCAGTGGGAGCCGTAGGGGTCAGTGTTAGGTCTAGTTTTATTTATTATCTTCATTATTCATCTTGAAGAAGGGATATACAGCGTATTAATGAAATCTGCAGTTCATACTGAATTGGGAGGCATTACGGACATCACTCATAAGCCTACCTGGCAAGCGTTTATGGTCTTTAAAGAGACATATCAAGAAGCTATTACAGCCATTACAGTGTGTATATATTCTGAGTATATGTAAAACCTGTATCAAGGATCTAATTAATGTGCTTAGAATATTTTGTATCAGTATGCACTCACTTAACGTAACATTTTAACATGTATCACTTATAACCAGCAAATGTTTAAAAAGCAAAGGAATATTTAGTATTTTATATTAACACATTTTTAGATATTTTAAAAGCCTTATGGGATCAGTCTTATAGTCTCTCTACACATACAACTCCAGTTGATTTCACTGAGAATTCTCCACATGTAAGAACTACAGAATCAGTCCTTGTCTTGTATGAATGCTCATGCAGGCTTACAAGTTAAGGCAACATGCTACTTCAAGTTTTTGGATTGATGTTCAGTTGGTATAAATTAGTACAGCTCCATTGATTTAATGGAGCTATATCAGATTATATCAGCTGAGGTTCTGATGCTTATTGCTCCGGCTTGACCTACATTGGAGTTAGTGGAGATACTGAATGATTTTTTTCACGGGCCTGATCCAGCTCCCATTGAAGTTAATGGCCAAACTCCCATTGTGTCAAATGCAGTCTGTCCTCTATGCCAGGGTACTACTATCTTATTCCTCCATTTGGGGATCCTGCATCTTGTGTTGCAATGAAGTAGTCTAAGGCACCTTTGGGCTAATGTTGGCCATCCTATACTTGTCACTGTTTTCATTTTGTGTCTCCTCCTGTGATGCTCATTCTCCTTACAATATTGTCCAGGTAAGTTTTCCTTTTCTCTCCATTTAGCCTTTTGCCTGACCCTCTTTTGGGTATAATCATCATCTTCTCCACACAGTTTCTACTCTTGCTATTTTTGGAGTGCTGTGCCATTTTGACCATTAAGAAACATCACAAAGCGCTTAGTTCATGTTAGTAGATAATGTCATTATGTAACATATGGGCTTGATTTGAAACTAAGCAGAGACTTGGGTTTGATCACCGACTAGATTTTTTTCATGTCAAGGTTCATTAGCCTATTGAGGTGACTACCCAACAGCATGTTCAGAGCTACTCAAGGTCAATAGACTGAACACAAAGATTGATGTGTATTTGAAGATTTTTAATTTTGAATATACTTGTGGAAAAGCAGGTTGCTTCTGCCATGTGGTTTGGTGGTGGGGGAGACTTTAAAGGGTACAAATGGCAATGAGGGGCCAGATTTCAAACATATTTAGGCACTTATGATTTAAATAGGAGTTAGACACGTAGGCACTTTTGAAAATCCCACTAGGGGCCCATCTGTATTATTAGGCTCCTGATTACCTTTGAAAATCTGGCTCTTGGCTTGATTTTTCACTGACTTTCAATAAGGCTATGTCTACACTACAAAATTAGGTCGGATTTATAGAAGCCGGTTTTATAGAAACCGGTTGTATGCAGCCGATTGTGTGTGTCCCCACCTAAAATGCTCTAAGTGCATGAAGTCGGCGGACCGCGTCCACAGTACCGAGGCTAGCGTCGACTTCCGGCGCATTGCACTATGGTACCTATCCCACAGTTCCCGGAGTCTCCGGCGCCCATTGGAATTATGGGTTGAGATCGCAATGCCCGGATGATGCAAAGCAGTGCCGCGAGGGGTTCTGGGTACATTGCGTCAGGCCCCTCCCCCGCCGTCACA
>NW_020664446.1:52336827-52338929 GCF_002925995.2 Terrapene triunguis | reverse complement strand
ATTCCCTGTACCTGTACGCCATGTCGTCACTCGCCCCTCCCTCCCTCCCTCCCTTCTTCCCCTGGTCCGTCAGATACTACTTTCGCGCCTTTTTTCAGACCAGACGCCATAGCTAGCACTGGGATCATGGAGCCCGCTCAGATCACCGCGGCAATTATGAGCACTATGAACACCACGTGCATTGTCCTGGAAAACATGCAGAGCCTCCTGGACATGCCAAAGCCAAACCAGGACCCAGGGCCGGCTTTAGGAAGTGCGGGGCCCAATTCGAACAGTTTCGACGGGGCCCCTGCAGGGATGACTTAAAAAAAAACACTTAAAAAAAACCCCTCTCATTTCTTCCATGTATTATTTACTTTCCATGACTATATAAATAATAACAAAATTATATATTACATACATTGCATCATATATTATAAATATCAAGTTCATTAAGAGGAACTTTATTGTACACCTCACCTATATGTTTTTAAAACTTTATCTTCCTTGCTTTTTGTTTGACAAAATCTTTCAGTATATTGCCTAACTCTAAGCTCTTCATTACTTCGCATTCAATTGACATGATTGCCAAATTGTTTAATCGGTCTTCCTGCATTGTTGATCGCAGATACGTTTTAATTAGATTTAGCTTTGAGAAGCTCCTCTCTCCTGAGGCTACAGTTACCGGAATAGTCAGGAAGATTCGAATTGCTATAAATTTGGGAATGCTGTTGATCGGTTATTGTATGCAAGAAATGCAACCCTTTCACTCAGGTTGGGTTTGCTTCCAGCTAGAGTCCTTGGGGCCTGTTCCCATCGCAGCGGTCCCCAGGTCCCCAACTTCCACCTTTGGGACACACGCCTCTGTGCACCCCAGAGCAGGCCCTGCCCCCTGCTGACCTGCAACTTCCTGGCAGTCAGCAGCTGTGGTGGCCTCCTTGCTACAAGGTGGTACATCCCTCTCCCCCAGGGAGATGATTAAGGGACAGGAGCTGGCTTCGTCCAGCCCCTCCTTCTGGAACTTCCCTTGAGCCCTGGGGCTACAGGAACTGGCTACAACCAGCTCTGCCCCCTTTACTGCATCCTTTACTGCTGCAGAGGAATCTAAGAGACACTTTTGGTGGAGCTAGATGAAAACCACAATCCCCAGGGACAGCAACAGGCTGGAAGACTAGACTGAACCCACCACCCAGCCTAGTCCATCCCAGAGCCCAGGACTGAGGGCAAATGTCCCTCCTCCCCCAGGCCACCTGCTTCTACTCCTGGCCTCTCCCAGCGCCGCCAGCGATTCTGTGTGGCTGCATCAGGCAGGATTTCAACTGGACCCCCCCCCCCCGCTAAATTCACCCGTTTTGCGATCACTCTGCACCAAGAGCACCTTCCTTCCCTGCCCTAGAGCTGCTGGATGGCTAGAAAGCTGAGCTGGGCATTTGATTGATCTGGAATATTATCGTGCCCCCTCCAAAAAACCCTTAATGTCCACACAGCTTTGGGGGGCTATTCCTCCCCCCAAAGCCAGTCTATTTTATTGTTGCAGGGCAAACGAAGGAGCCAGAGTTTAATGGAAATATTCAGCCCCTACCGTGGTCTTGCAGCAGGGGAAGCAGAGTTGATGGGAAGGGAACTGGTTTGGATAGGAGCCCCCGTCCCCCTCCTTTGCAAAATAATTTGGGGAGGGAAATCAGATCACTCCGTGCCTCAGTTTCCCCTCTCTCGGGGGGGGGAGAGATAAAAGTCTCAGCCTGATGTGTTGCAGACCTTTCGCATTCTCCCCTCTTGATGTTTTGATTTCCTTGTCCAAACCCCCCTCTCTCTCTTACCTGGAATTCACAGCACTAAGTACCGGTTTGGGGCTTTCTTCCTGGGTTTATTGGGTTACATGATCCCGAGTTTAGTTTTGAAACAGACACAGGCAGGCACAAACTCACCCTCAAACAGCAACACCACCGAAACCCACAAAACCAACCAGGGCCGGCTCTGGCTTTTTCGCCGCCCCAGGCGAAAAAGCCTCCGGACGCCCCCCCACCTGCGGGGGGGGCGGCGGCCGGATCCCCGGGGGGAGGGCAGCCGGAGCCCTGGGAGGAGGGAGGCGAGCCCCGGCAGGGGCTCGGCTCCCCCCCCCG